>NC_138770.1:139950013-140272513 GCF_965119305.1 Pelophylax lessonae | reverse complement strand
ACAGGTACACTTTTTAGACCCCCCAGACACTAAATACAAAAAATGACATGCCTGCCTAAAAAAATGCCCGCTAAATGCCTGCAAGAGAAAAAGCCAGCCGCAGAGAAGCCGTATTCCTGAAAATATAAGAAAAATGCTGTTTTTTAGGGGTTCTGGACATGCTACAGAGCTGAAACTTGACAGGTACACTTTTTAGACCCCCCAGACACTAAATACAAAAAATGACATGCCTGCCTAAAAAAATGCCCGCTAAATGCCTGCAAGAGAAAAAGCCAGCCGCAGAGAAGCCATATTCCTGAAAATATAAGACAAATGCTGTTTTTTAGGGGTTCTGGACATGCTACAGAGCTGAAACTTCACAGGTACACTTTTTAGACCCCCCAGACACTAAATACAAAAAATGACATGCCTGCCTAAAAAAATGCCCGCTAAATGCCTGCAAGAGAAAAAGCCAGCCGCAGAGAAGCCGTATTCCTGAAAATATAAGAAAAATGCTGTTTTTTAGGGGTTATGGACATGCTACAGAGCTGAAACTTGACAGGTACACTTTTTAGACCCCCCAGACACTAAATACAAAAAATGACATGCCTGCCTAAAAAAATGCCCGATAAATGCCTGCAAGAGAAAAAGCCAGCCGCAGAGAAGCCATATTCCTGAAAATATAAGACAAATGCTGTTTTTTAGGGGTTCTGGACATGCTACAGAGCTGAAACTTCACAGGTACACTTTTTAGACCCCCCAGACACTAAATACAAAAAATGACATGCCTGCCTAAAAAAATGCCCGCTAAATGCCTGCAAGAGAAAAAGCCAGCCGCAGAGAAGCCGTATTCCTGAAAATATAAGAAAAATGCTGTTTTTTAGGGGTTCTGGACATGCTACAGAGCTGAAACTTCACAGGTACACTTTTTAGACCCCCCCAGATGCTAAATCCAAAGAAATTTTTTATTTTTATTTTTTTTTAATTTTTCCAATAATTGGCTCTCTATCAAAAAATTATAATTTTTAAGAACTTTTTTTTGCGTGATCCCTCTCCGGCATGCCACAGTCCAGGTGTTAGTCCCCTTGAAACAACTTTTCCATCACTATTGTGGCCAGAAAGAGTCCCTGTGTGTTTTAAAATTCGCCTGCCTATTGAAGTCTATGGCGGTTCGCCCGGTTCGCCGGTTCGCGAACATTTGCAGATGTTCGCGTTCGCCGTTCGCGAACGGCGAATTTTAGGTTCGCGACATCACTACCCTTAAAATGTTGCTTATTTTGTGTAAAATGTGTATTAAAATGTCTCTTAGGTTTGTCAGAATGTTTATACTGCTCTGATAAACAGTGTCTATTTATGCAAATAAGCAAGGATCTATAATTAAGGAGATTCTCAACTTATTTCCATAAATCAACACAAACTCGAGAGTGGAATGGTGTTTCACCACAGAGTTGGATTCTTGACTTTTTGTGGGGTGTAAAGAATTGGATGATAGTCACTTTAAAGAAATTAACAGTTAAAAGTTTATTTCATTTTAAAAACCCAAGGAGTTTAGGGCACAGGATTTGCAAAGAGCCATATGTAGACTCCAAACCCAATTCACAGTCAATACAGAAAGGACCTTTAAGTCAGAGCAGCACTTCTCATTTATCTGACTGTCTAGCAGTATCAGTACACAAACTCCCTGGATGATCCACCAGACTACCTGTGATATTAAAGCTTGGACCTAGCTCTCCTGGAAGCCAAAAATCACCCATGGTGCTCCTATCCAGGTTCAAGTTCACTTCTCTAGGGTAAAACCTCTGGCCAAGCAGTGCAATTTTTCAGACCCCACACTGAGGCCTTCCTTCTTCAAGCAAACATCCTAAGCTCTGAGAACACCCACATGGAAGAAAAATTTATTTAAAATATATTTTTTAAAAAAATCATTTTTTCCCCCAAATATATTGGAAATATATTTGAAATGCTACAATTTTGCCCATATTCAATATATTTCTAAAAAAATTTCCCTAAATATATTGAAAATATATTTTTCTTCCATATGGGCAGCTACACACATGTCCTTCCCTCACAAAGCCTTAGATGCAAGAAACTTTCCACAAGGTTCCCCCAAATATTTATACTGCTCTCCAGCATAGAAATAAACCTCCTAGAGGTTGGCCAGGGAGATATAAATATTCTTAACCACTTGCCTTCTGTGCACTTAAACACCCTTCCCATCCAGACCAATTTTCAGCGCTCTCACACTTTGACTGACAATTGCTACACTGTACCCATATGAAATTTTATCATTTTTTTCACACAAATAGAGCTTTCTTTTGGTGGTATATAATCACCTCTGGGTTTTTTATTTTTTACAAAAAAAAGAAAAAAGATGAGGCGGCACTGATGGGCACTGATAGGCTGCACTGATGGGCACTGATGAGGTGGCACTTATGGGCACTGATGAGGTGGCACTTATGGGAACTGATGAGGAGGTACTAATATGCCGCACTGATGAGCACTGATAGGCAGCACTGATAGGCGGCACTGATAGGCGGCACTGATAAGCACTGATAGGCGGCACTGATGAGCACTGAGAGGTGGCACTGCTGGGCACTGAGAGGTGGCACTGAGCAGTGGCACTGCTGGGCACAGAGAGGCGGCACTGATGGGTGGCACTGATGGGCACTGATAGGCGGCACTGATGGGCACTGGCGGGTGGCACTGATGAGCACTGATGGGCGGCACTGATGAGCACTGATGGGCAGCACCATCAGTGCCCACACTCAGTGCCCATAGTGCTGCCAGTCAGTGCTCATCAGTGCCTAGATGAGCAGGCACTGATGGGCACTGACTGACAGCACTATGGGCACTGATTGTGGGCATTGATGGGGGGCACTGATGGCGGGCACTGTGGGCAGTGTGTGTATGTTTTATTTACCTTTAGTAATCAGGGCACTGGTGATCGGTGCCCTGATTACATTCCTGTGTGTCCATGGCGCTGTGAGGCTCCCCCTCCTTCCTCACACTGCAGGCTCCGTGTGAGGAAGGCGCGCCGGCGATGAGAGATGATCTCATATGTTTACATATGAGATCATCTCTCATTGGACGGTGCGATCATGTGGTGATTGGCCATTCACCACGATCTGTGATCGGCTGTGTCCAAGGGACACGGCCGACACAGATTTTCCCCGATGCGCGCTCGCGGGAGCGCGCGGGGAGCCTGCTTCTGGGAGGCCGTATAAAGACGGCCTCCTGAAAATTCAAGTCCGCGCTGCAGCCGTATATAGGCTGTAGCGCGGATGGCAGGTGGTTAACCACTTTACCACCGGAGGATTTTGCTGTCTTCCGTCCAGGCCACTTTTTGCGATTCGGCGCTGTGCGACTTCAACTGACAATTGCGCGGTCGTGCGACGCCGTACCCAAACGAAATTTACGTCCTTTTTTTCCCACAAACAGAGCTTTCTTTTGGTGGTATTTGATCACCTGTGCGATTTTTACTTTTTGCGCTATAAACAAAAAAAGAGCGTTTATTTTGAAAAAATAACAATATTTTTAACATTTTTTTATATGAAATTCCCCCCAAAAAAGATGTAAAAACCAATTTTTTTTAAAATTTTTGGCCAATTTGTTTTATGCTACATATGTTTGGTAAAAAAAATCGCAATAAGCGTATTTTGATTGGTTTGCGCAAAAGTTATTGCATTTACTAACAAAGGGAAAGATTTCTGTCATTTTTGGTGTTTTTTTTTAACGCGTAATGGCGGCGATCTGCGATTTTTTTTGCGGGACTGCGACATTGCGGCGGACAGACCGGACCCCTGACTGACATTTTTGACACTTTTGGGGGTACCAGTGACATTACTGCAGTAATCAGTGCTATAAATATGCACTGTTACTGTAAAAATGACACTGGCAGGGAAGGGGTTAATTTTATTGGAGAGGGAGGGGTTAATGTATGCCTGGTGCTTACTGACGTGTAGGGGGGGAGGTGACTGTGTGAGTCATGGACAGATCGGATGTCCAGCTATGCTGAACAGTCCGATCTGTCACTCCCTGTCACTATGGAGATTTATGTTTACACACAGCGGGCGGATCTCCAGACTCGATCCCCGACGATCGGGTAAGATCGGGTAAGAGCAGCGGCGATCGCCGCTGCTCCTCCCCTGGCCCGACTCCCGCTGTGAATGAAAACAGCGGGAGCGAGCCTCCGGCGGCGCGCAAGCGCCGCCCAGAAGGGGGAGTGTCCAATCACGTTAATACTACGTGACTGGACGATAACGAACCACTCTGCCGCAGTAGTATTACTGTGAGCGGTTGTAGAGTGGTTAATTCAGGTGATTGAATCTTCCTACATTATTTATAGGGAAACCGAAAAAATTACTAGAAGTAATTAATAACCCGTACTTGGGAGAAAACATACAGAAGCAGAACTATCAGTCAGGCCTATGCTGACTACAGCCTGGCTACACTAAATTTAGAACAGGGCTATAGGGTCCTTAGGGTATTACACAGGATTCTGCCTTACTGCCTCTCAATAAGACCAGTCTATGTTTAGACTTTACATAGGATGGCAGATGAGCATAAACTTGTGGCTGGGCCAACTATTACTGTTAATGTCTAAGCAGATAGAAGGAAACAGGAGCAGAACCAGCCTGCCTTATTGGGATCAGTAGTGACAATGCAAACTTTCAGACCTGCCTGATTGCCTATTTATACTTAAATATTTACATTTTTTTACAGATATTTTTTAAGTACATAGTAGAAAGTGTACATGGCAAGGCATTGAAATAGTGGTGTTACATCAAGATAAGAATAAAGCATTGTAAATATCACAAACTCCCACACCTGGGTGTTTTCAAATAGCCACAAACAAGTTATGCATCAGATTAACAAGGACCTAGAGTTGTAGATGGTACAGATTACCAAAATTTAGACGATCACATAATAAGCATAATATGCCTTGGAGAAGGAGTAGATGATAAGAGAAAACGTGAGAGGAGAATACTAGAGGAAAAAAGAGGGTTAGCTAAAACTTGTAAGATATAAGGGTATGTCCCGATCTTCAAAGTGATGGGTTGAAAAAGCCAGGCAGGTTTTTATATAGGATAATACATAAGGTATGTATGGTCAGTTTATCCATATTGTCAACTTCATAGGTGTATGCACAGGGTGTTCCAGGTGTGCCTGGGCACAACCTTATCTCCTAGTGCGCATTAGCTTTATTGCTCTGTGTGGCAGCGGGGAGATGGGAAAGATTTCCCTCTTACTAACTATTTCATAAGAGAAGTGCTTACACACTGTGCCGGCAGGGATAGCAATGTGCCCAGACCATATATACAGTATGTAGACACACGGGTGGACCTATCGGTTCTGCCTGTCAGATTTTTAGGCAGGCTCGATCTGACCATTCATTGCCCTCAATGGAACGGCTGCTGTCAACGGACACCCGCCAACATCCAATCCGATCCTGTCCACTTAAGATAGATGGATGGGGATCTGTTCCCCATCCGTCTAGTGGATCAAATCTGATGGTTGTCGGGTGTAAACAGAGAGGCGGTCCATTTACATCTGACTGCCCAGAAAGGAGAGCAGGCTGTGTCTGTGCCCACTCTGCATAAGCAGAGGTTTTTTTCCCCCTCTGTTTTCAATTGGTGATCCTGCCAGTAACACACCTCCTGTATTAGAGTGCTTCTGCTCTGGATGAATGAGAAAAGGGGGCACAGCAGACAGCAGCTTTGTCAGCATTACATAAGCAGAGCGGACACAGACAAGCCATACGCCTACTCAGCGGGGATATAAAAACCTGACAGGGGTTCTAATACCTCTAGTTTAGCCTTTAGTTATACTTTAAAGTGATGCTAAAGTCTTCGTTTTTTTTTTTTTGTTAACAATGACAAACATGTCATACTTACCTGCTGTTCTTGGGTCCCTCTTTTGTGCTCCTGGCCCCTCTCTCCTGTTGAGTGCCTCCACAGCTAGCACCAGAGCTCTGCCCCACCCCCTCTCTCTCCTCATTGACTTTGTTTGACAGCAGTGGAAGCCAATGGCGCTTCACTGCTGTCTCAGCCAATCAGGAGGGAGATCCAGGCAGCCAAGTCTCTCGAGCAACATTGCTGGATCGACAGGGGGCTCAGGTAAGTTTTAGGGGGCTGAGGGGGACTGCTGCTCACAGAATGCTTTTTATCCTAATGCATAGGATGCATTAGACTAAAATGCCTTCTGCATTTACAACCACTTTAAGTTGCAGATGATAAATGTCAGGATGCAAAAGAAAAAAGGCAGAAACACTGTGTTGTGTAGAACGGTGTTAAATCCCAAACCAAAAATGAAATATAATGCAGGTTACCAATCAATAGATGTGGTGGCTACATTTGTTTTTTTCCCTCTGTTTTCAATTGGTGATCCTGCCAGAAACGCACCTCCTGTATTAGAGTGCTTCTGCTCTGAATGAATGAGCAGAGGGGGCACAGCAGACAGCAACATAGTTAGTCAGTTTGGGGGGACAGGAGTGCTAGATGGACTAGCAGATTTACATACACAAACTAATTGAAGCCAAACTCCAGCTAATACTTTATAATCAGCTGGGGCAACAGTTTGCTTTTTCCTTTTAACCACTTCTGGACAAGAAGATTTTCCCTCTTAATGACCAGGCCATTTTTTGCGATTCGCCACTGCATTACTTTAATGGACAATTGCGCAGTCGTGGGACACTGTACCCAAATAAAATTGATGTCCTTTTTTGTTCCACAAATAGAGCTTTCTATTGGTGGTATTTGATCACCTGTGCGATTTTTATTTTTTGCGCTATAAACTAAAAATCTAATTGTTTCATCATTTTAGGCCAATTTGTATTCTGCTACATATTTTTGATAAACGAAAATCCCAATAAGCATATTTTGATTGGTTTGCGCAAAAGTTATTGCGTCTACAAACTAGGGGAAAGATTTAAGTCATTTTTATTTATTTATTCATCTTTTTACTAGAAATGGTGGCGCGTTGCGATTCTTAGCGGGACTGCGACATTGTGGTGGACGGATCGGACCCCTAACTGACATTTTGGACACCTTTGGGGGGACCAGTGACATTACTATAGTAATCAGTGCTAAAGATATGCATTGTTACTGTAATAATGACACTGTTAGGGAAGGGGTTAACCCAGGGGTGATCGAAGAGTTAAGTGTGAGCCTAGAGGGGTGTTTTATAACTGTGGGGGGAGGGGCTTGTAATATCAACACAGAGACCTGTGTTCCTAAATAGCAGGAACACAGGAGCTCTTTGTTGATAGCAGAGAGAACAACGGTCTGCTGTGTTTACAACAGCAGACCGGCGTTCTCTCTTCACGGGGAACGATCTCGGGTGCCTGGCGGCAATCGTGCGTGCCCACAGAATCGCTCCCGCGAACCACCATACAGGTACGGTGATTGCCAGGAACCTGCCGACCTTCCATCGTATAACTGCGGTGGTCGGCAAGGGGTTAAGATAAATAAATAAAAACTGATAATTGTAAGCAGGCCTGTTATTAGGAAATGTCTTGTCTCATCCCTGTAAACTCATACATCTGGCACCTTTGGACAGCAGCATTGTCAGTCTGTGGGAAGGGGAGTGTTAGATGTACTAGCAGATTTAGAAACACTAACAAATTGAAACTGGACTCCAGGTAATACTTTATAAGCAGTTACAGTAACAGTTTTAGGAGGGATAAAGGTTTTACAGAGGTCAATGCTTTGTCACAATCCTCCAAATGCTAGCTTGTTCTGTTGAAAAAAAAAACAGATTTACTGGCAGGATGGATTACCAGGTGAAAAAAGAAGAAGAAAGGAACCCTAAAAAAACAAAAAAACAAAACAGCCACCAAATCTAAGAATTGGTAAGGTGCAATATACTACATTTATACTTTCAGGTTTTCTACCGCCTTACGTAATTTTTTTTAACATAGAATTTGGATTTCTCTCTATAGTATAGCTATCATATAAACTATATATATATATAGGGACAATGTTTTGCAATTGATAAACATTCCACAATTAAAAAATACATCCTGGCTTTAGATGTAGAGCAGGGTTCATTTTGGCATTACATTTTGATTTGGTTTTAATCATAGTCTTTGGAATAAAATGCCATTTTTGTTTTATTTGTATTCTAGTCATCTGCAATTGTTTTAGTTTTAAGCCCCGTACACACGTACCGATCGTCGGCCGACAGAACGTCCTACAAATGTTCGCGGCTGGTGTGTTTGTTGTTTGTCTGTTGAAAAGTGCTCAAAACTTGCCCAGGACATTTGTCTGCCGACAGAAAATGACGTCACTACGTTCCACGCACGTTCGCCGCTACAAAAGAGGAAGTGAGTGTTTGGCCGTGACCCTTCTGGGCATCTCGCGCTGATTTCGGTAGCATTTGTTTGGTTGACGACATTTCGCTATTTTCCGAGACATCGTTCGAGAATTTATTATGGCGACCGTGAATTCGTCCGTTGCTGTCGTTAGTGTTGGAGTTTTGGCTCTGAGACGACGTACGAGCAATAGGAAGAAGAAGCGGACCTCCTGGACGAAAAATTGGTTGCTTAACCGTGATCAATTTTCTCATATGTCCTTGCTGAGGGAGCTCCAGGAAAATAATCCTGATGACTTCAGGAATTATTTGAGGATGAGGGATCCCATCTTTTACCGTCTTCTTGCCCTGGTGTCCCCCTATATTCTGAAGCAGGATACTTGTATGCGGCTTGCAATTACTCCTGAGCAAAGGTTAATTGCGACGTTGAGGTATCTTGCAACAGGGAGAAGCCTGCAGGATCTGAAGTTCACCACAGGCATCTCCCCCCAAGCTCTTGGTATCATCATCCCTGAGACCTGCTCTGCCATCATCAAGGTCTTGCAGAAGGACTATATCAAGGTATGTTTGATTTTTTACATTACATTACATGTATTACTAGTTTCACCCGAATTATGATGTTTTTGGATGTACAGCAATTGACACAGGCCATTATTTGTAAACTACCCTCTGTCCGCATGCACATAGTAGTAAAGATGTAGATTATCTTTAACCATTTGTAAAATTACCCACTAACCACCCCACCATTCTCTCCTATGTGTCCCTAAACGCATTGCCTGTTAACAGTATGTCGAATTTATCTAATTTTATTGCTTTCCCTCAAACAATTATTCCTTGGCCAATGTTTTAGTACCTAGTTAATGATTTATCTAAAATACATCAGTCCATCCATTCCCACCTATGATTCTGTATGTTTATGTAATGATGTTAAAACCTTCACTGACCACAAGCCCTTATTGATGTATAAATGCCCAGTTTTACTTACCCATCCCCCACCCACATGCTAAATCTCAAAGTCAGCATATACCAAAGCTCAAGTTCAGAGGTCTTCAAACTATGGCCCACCAGTTGTTCACGAACTTCAATTTCCATCATGCCTAGTCATGTCTGTGAATGTCAGAGAATTACAAGGCCTCATGGGATGTGTAGTTCTGCAACAGCTGGATGGCCGTAGTTTGTAAATCTCAGCTCTAGCTGGTGAGTATAATGGGCCATACACACTAGAAGATTGTCAGAACAATTTATCCTTCCGATTTACCAAAACCAAATAATATGAGGTCCAACAAACACTTTCAAATCCTATGCAATCTGGTAGGCCCTTGCACTACATAGAAAAGGTAAATCTGCACGAAAAAGTCTTCAGAGAATCTTCTAGTGTGTATGGCCCTTTACAATATAAGAACAATAGGAGGTTGAAAATAAATGTATGTAGATGTTACATCCCCATATCCAAACCTTTGCCTTCCTGTTGTATATTTTTTTAGCAAGTTGCATAAGCATTTAACAGACAACTGTGTGTGTAATTAATAATGTGATGTGCTCAAGCACTAATTTTATTTTTTTTATTTTTTCCCCACAGTTTCCTTCAAACGCAGAGCAATGGCTGGAGATTTCTGATCAATTTCTGGAGAAGTGGAATTTTCCCAATTGTGGGGGTGCTATTGATGGGAAGCACGTCCGCATTGTCCCCCCTCCGAATTCCGGCACATTTTTTTATAATTATAAAGGTTTTTTTAGTATAGTCATGCTAGCCATAGTTAATGCAAACTATGAGTTTATTTTTTTGGATATTGGCAAAAATGGCCGCAATTCGGATGGGGGAGTTATTGATCAGACGGAGTTCGCTCGTCGTCTAAAGAACGGCACTCTGAACCTGCCATCCAGGGAGCAAACTGTTGAGGGTATGAGCTTTGTGTTTATCGCAGATGAGGCTTTTGCGCTTGGGGAGCATCTCATGAAGTCCTACCCTCAGAGGAACCTCACCCCAGACCAAAGGATTTACAACTACCGGTTGTCCAGAGCTCGCAGAGTTGTGGAGAATGCCTTCGGGATAATGGCCAACCGGTTCCGGATATTCCTGACGTCCATAAACCTGGCACTGTACAAAGTGGATAATGTGGTCTTGTGTTGCTGCATTTTGCACAACTTCCTACGCAGGAATGCACAAAATTATGTATTGCAGCAACTGGATACTGACCCTGCTATGCCAGGTACAAGTGGAGAGGCCCAACCTTCTAACCAAGTGGAGTCCATGCCGTCAATGGAAGTTGGACGGTCAGCATTGGCATCACACAGGGCCCGTCAGATCCGCCAGGAATATCTGGACTATTTCGTGGGGAGAGGAGCTGTGTCCTGGCAGCAATCACTGTCACACACCCATTAATCTTGTTAAAGATTGGACACACAAGATAAATGTCAGAGATATATTATTTTTCAACACATTAAACAAAAATTGCAATGATTCTGTATTGTGGATTATAATCATTTGGGCACATATGCCAAACACAATTATTTGGGTTAATCATGTGTTATATATGTGTGACTTTGGAAGGGTTAATACATTCATCAGTGTGTTTCTTGACTGTAGTCTCTCACCAGCTGATCCAAAGTGATGATGGCCATGTGTTATTTTTTAGCCAGTGGTGTAAATACAAGGGCCTTCTGCACCCCACAAAATGTACACAAACCCTGTCACATTGAGAACTAGGTCACACCCAAGGTTCATCTAATGTCACCTTACATTGGTGTTCATTGTCCAGAAGTTGCCCATACTATATATTTCATATAATACATTAGGGTATTAACAAAGTACCTACACCTGTTATGTTGTGTTCATTTATGACATCCTTCTCACTGCCCACCAATGTTAGGATATGTCAGTGTTATGTGAAACTTGATCATTGTTCATCTCAAAGTGTTATATATATAGGTAATGGAAAGTGAACTAGAGCAACGAACAAGCAATACACTATAGATTACACTGATCTCCCTACACTGATTGCTACTGGCAATATCAATGCCATATTGAATCCTAGGACTGCTAGTACCTTGAGTGTTGAGTCACACTTATGCGATGCGGGAAGTCTGCGACTTTGCAGCCTTCCAGCATTGCATAAGGGTGACCCGCCACTTACTTTTTGCACAGGATTGTATTCCACAAGTGTTAAGCACTGTGCGATCCAATCCAGATACATCAGAAATAAAGGGTCATGTGCGACTTGTATGCGTGTTCAGTGCGAATGTAGCCATACAAAGTGTATGTCTCAATTCACACTGCACATCTGATGGCATGTAATATCGTAGCGCACTGCTCCTTTATTACATGCGATCAGATGTTCATGCGAAAATCAGCTATACAGTTTGTATGGCTCAATTCGCACTGCACTCGCACAAAAGTCGCACATGATGCATTTATTCAGCCGCATCAGGATAGGATCGCACAGTCGTTCAAACTTGTGTGATCCGATCCTGTGTGAAATGTCAGATCGCACTGTGATATGCGTTAAAACTGGGGGTATCTTTAACATTTCATTGACACCTCCAGCAACTCGCATATGGCAGTGTCCAAAATGCTTTCATTAACATGTAAATATGTGAATAGGACAGCCATCATACATTTAGTGCTTCTTTACACAGCTTTAGACCTCGACCCCCCAACGAAAGTCTAATAAAGAATTGAACACACATTGTTGAATGTAAAAATGTTTTAGTATCAAACATTCACAGGGTTAGGGTTAGGGTTTGGGTTAGGGTGTTGTAAAGTGCTTTTCCCAAACTTGGGTACACTCTTTAACATCTGAGTGTAATTAAAATGCCATAAAACATTATAAAAAATTTGTAACATCAGGAACATCCCAATACAAACATTAAAAACGTAGTAAAATTGTGGCTTAAAATTTGCCAATCATGTCCACAAAATTGCGCATTTTGATTTGTAATGCCGTTGCAGTCTCCTTTATTTGTTCCAGGTCTGCGCAGCATTGGAGAGCCTCACGGGTCAATTTGGCTAATGTGCAACTATGTAAAACATGGTCTGTAAAAAAAAAAAAAAAATGAGTCAATGTGAATCACCTACATGAGGTCATAATAATAGAGAAACATTTGGTGTCCAGGTAATCTTAAATTCCTCTCGAGTTAATACCTACCCTGTTCTTATGCTCTTTTGCCCTAGACTCTTCTTCTTCCTCCTGTCCTCCTCCGATGCTGTTGCTGATGATTCTGCCGGTCTCCTGAGCTTACTATAGATTTATTAGGGGTGTGAACGCATGATGACGTCATTGTGAGGGCATGGTCGTAATGTATATATATTAAGATGCAGAGACCAGAGACGGGCAGAATGCACGGCAACAGCATCGGAGGAGGACAGGAGGAAGAAGAAGAGCCTAGGGCAAAAGAGCAGACAACATAAGAGCAGAAGATTGGACAGCAGAAGAGTGGAGAGGAGAAGATCCAAAGAGCAGAGTGGAGAAGACCGGATGAAGATATTTAAGAACATTTCATAAACGTCTCCTGTCGTTATTCACATACACTTCCATTTATGTTGTTAATGTGTAGGGGTACTATGTACCCCATACCCATTCACATAGGGATTGGGGTCTGGGATCTGGGGGCCACCCTTTGTTAAAGGTTGCTTCCAAAGTCCTAGGAACCCCCTGGCCGCATGACCCCCCAAAACCACCAGACAGGGTTGTGGGGATGAGGCCCTTGTCCTCCTCTACATGGGAGCAAGGTGCTTTTGTGTGTGCGGTGCAGAGGCCCCCTGGCCCAAAGCAACAAAACCCCCCCATGTTGAGGGCATGTGTCCTGCTGTGGTCCAGGGGGTGTTTGGTCCGCTTGCTCGTTCTCTTTCCTGGCCTGACAAGCTGCATGCTTGGATAAGGGTCTGGTAGGGGTTTTGGGGGTAACCCACGCTGTCTTTTTGTTGTGGGCATACCCTCAAACTCAATACCACACACAAAAGGCCTGGTTGTAAACTTGGGGTGGACACCCACGGTGGGTTATTCAATTTGTCTGTGTACTTCCCCCTCAAAAATCTTCACAGCGCAAGTGGCCCCGCAAGTCAGAGCATCCTGATCCGACTTACGGTGCCACTTCCATTCAAATAAAGAGGCTCCCATAGGGAACTAGTGTTGACAATTGGAGGCTAAAAAAACACTGATAAAAATCATTATGAAAAAACCTACGTGGGCACACAATTGGCTCTCTGACACTTGGTCCTGGATCCTCCACATTTTCGGAAGTGGCTTCCACGCTGCTTGGCAAGTTGCCAGGAGATCTGGGTTCTGACCTGGCTGGGGATGCCACATCCTCGCATGACGGAACATCTGCAATGTAAATTTGTAAGGGAATACAAGAATATAAGGTTAAACAATCATTGCAAATACACATATTTCTATGATCCCACTACACAAAAATCTGTGCCTACAAACCTTCATGTTGCTCTGGTGTCTCATCACTTGTTGGCTCCACCAGAATAAGTTCAGGAATAATGTCTTCATCTACATAATACAAAACATTGGCCGTATCATAAAAGTCACAAGAGGTACATTTGTTAGGACATGGTGCCCTGCTTGATAGCTCTTTTAGTAACAAATATGAAGACATGTACATGGTTATCTACGAAAAATATGGTACATTAATGTTTGACAGTGCATAGGAACCAATTACCTTTAGTGGAATCTGTGCCACCATCTGGGCCCATGTCCTCCTCTTCTTCCACAACTGCCGATGGAGCTGCCAAAACTCTCCTCCTCCTTTCCCATTTTTTGGCACGGAGTTTACGTTTTTCTCCTATTTAAAGGTTTGAATAATAATCTGTGATTAATAGGAATGTTTGCTGAGAAGATTCGTGCAGGAAAGAACGTTCGTTGCAACACAATACATATATTTTTAACTATGGCTTCCTGACTTTTAATGTCATATACTAAAACATCATCAATAGATCGATCTAATCACGACATGACAACTAAAATGAGTAATCTAACTTTTTACATAGACATTATAATCTAGACATGTTAATACAACATACACAAAATTATAAAAAACATATTGCATGATTAAAAAAAAAATTAATAAATAAAACTTACTTTTTTTCAAAATCCGATGGATTTGGCCCAGCTGATCCTGCTCACGGTGTTTCAGGTCAGACCACCGTTTCCTAATCTGATCTTTCGATCGCTCCACACCGAATTTTTTTACCAAACAGGCCACCACCTTATCCATGATGCCATCTTTCCTGGCATTGGGCCGATCGTAATTTGCCAACTTGCCATCATAATCCATTTTTTCTAAAATGGAGACCATCTCCACCATTTCTGGCTTTGACATGGGTGTAGCCCTTGATTTTCGGGTGGCCCAATCACTTCGGCCCACACTAATTGAGCTCCCAGATTGTTGAGACATTATTCTTGATTACAAGATTTTTCCACTGCTTCAGGTGTGAGTGTCGCATGTAGGCCTGATCTTCGGCACGTACACACCCCTGCACAAGCCCGCCACTGGAGGAGGAGTTGACGCCTGCGCTGTATTTAAAGGACGCCAGATCGTTCGGCCGACGATTCGCTAGCGGACATATCGAGAGTTGGAGCACGATCGAGCGGCGAATCACGACTTTTCCCCACAAACAAAGGTACGACTCTTTTAATAGAAAGTGTGTGTTTTGGGCCCTATACAGCTTTTATTAGGAATATCTTTATTATGTGCCAAAATACATGCTATTTTAATATGTTTTGTGTTGTTTTGTGTCTTGCAGGCATATACTGTCCTGCAATTTGGTGGACAATTACACCAGCCACAACTTTCTAATAAGTTTTATTGATGAGTTCAGGCAACTGCCGTGTTTGTGGCAAGTGAAGTCCGCAGATTATAAAAATAGAAAACTCAGAAAACAGGCCATGGAACATTTGGTGGCCTTCTACAAGCCCGTCTGTCCTGGGGCAAATTTTGAGTATATACGCAAAAAAATAAACAGTATTCGCACTGCCTACAGGCGGGAGTTAAAAAAAATAGAGGAGTCCACCCAGTCTGGAGCAGGTGCACGGAATGTATATGTACCACGGCTGTGGTACTATGATAACATGCGATTCCTGGCAGACACCATGGAATCCAGGCCGTCAATTTCAACACTGCCTTCTACTTCGGCAGAGGGCTCAGTGTCGGTTGATCCAAGCCAGGATGAGGATTTCCTGGAGGAGAGTTTTACTCAGGTATGGCATTTCACAATATATTGTCTGCTAAAATGTAATCATGTAACAAAATTATAAGCTAAACCATAATTGACCCTTTATGTAAACTGGCATAGCAAGGGGTTGGCATGACAGGCAACCGCCAGGGGCGCAGGCCAAGGGGGGTGGGTCACAAAAACATTGGCATTGTTTTATTGTTTATTTTAACAATCCACTCAGCCTGCACACCCCAGAACCCCCAGTTTGCAGGCGGATTCATGCAGGTGTAAAACATTGAGAGCTGCTTCATGCAGGTGTAAAACATTGAGAGCAGCTGAGCCAAAAGACCAGGAGACTGAGACTGCCTCTCCTCTGCCTCCACACCTCTGGTCTTACAAACACTGCTGCATCCCCAGCACACCTCTGGTCCTAACAAACACTGCTGTAGCCTCAGCATTCCTCTGGCTCAACCTTTTTTAATACAAAACTAACAGCTCCTGCAAATGATACATCCATCCTTGCTTCCATGTCTCTGGTCTCTCACTCTGGGTCAGCAAGGCAGGTGGCTTCCTTATTCCTGTTTCCCTGCACTGCTTCACCCTCAATGCCCTACATCAAGCCCTCTGCAAGTTCAGGCCCCTCTCTCTCTGCAACCCCCTCCTCTCTCTCTCACACCCCCTCTTTCTCTCCCTCTCTCTATCTCTCAACCCTCTCTTTCTTTTTCACACCTGAGACAATGATTGCCCACTAGAGAGCTCTACACTGGGCAAACAAGGGGCAAATTAGAAACTTTTAATGCCCTTTAATTTTTTTTTTGGGGGGTGGGTTACAGTTTTACATTGATCTTGGGGGGGGGGGGGTTGTTGCCAAATACAGCTCCTCAACAAGGGCACTGGAGACCCTAGATACGCCACTGTATGTAAAGTCTGCTATTTGTTCACAATAATATAACAAACATGCATTTTTATATACACTATAACATTCTAATCAATTGTTCATTTCATCAACAGGGAAGTGTCACTGAGGAGGAGCCAGGTTGCAGCCAGGAGCCTGGGGAGCCTGCGGAGCCTGAGGAGCCTGTGGAACTATTTCCACCACCACCTCCTCCTGCCAAACGGAGGCAAAAGAGGAAGCACGTGGATGACATAACCGATGAATTTATCCAGGAGGCCACCATAGCCCTACGTCGGAAACCGGAGGCCAATGAGTCCTTCGGCAACATGACGGCAAAAATTTTGGATAAGGTGGACCTCAGGCAGTGTCAGTATGCCAGAAAAATTATCCTCGATGTGCTGCAAAAGGCTGAAAACGGGATCCTTAATGAGCACAGCCATGCATGCCAGGAGCACCCGTGCCCTCCACCTCCACCTCCACCTCCACCTCCACAACACCCACCACCTCGCCAAATGCCACATGGCCAGTGGCAATATGGCCAGCATGATCCAAACCTGCCCTCATGGCAACCTGATTTCAGTTACCAGCAACTTTAATTTTTGTAACCCCCTATTATTTATTTTACCCCTGTTTGCCAGTTTCTAGTTTAATTTTGTCCAAATGGAACTTTTTTATGTTTAGTTTATTATACAGAAAGTATTGATGTTTTCTTTGGTTTTTTTTGCTGAGATACAAAAAATAAAGAAAATGAAAATAAAAAATGGCCTATCTGAATTTGTTAACATGTTTAATATTGTGCATAACCTGAAAAATATGTTTTAGACATTAATTCAGACAAGAATAAAGGGTCATATCAATAGTTAGATCTTTGGTGTGAAAATACAAAAATAATGGTGAAGAGTTCAAATTATTTAATTCTAAAATTTGATAGAACAGATAGAATAGACAAACATTATCTTCATCATAACAGAACACATGCCTTTTTATTAGAAAAGTATGGCATTATGAGCAGCATCTTCCTTCTTCTCACATTTATCAAGATGAGCATGTGCTCCGCATTTCACCTATTTCTTGGACTTCCGCGAGCCGAAAGTTCTTTCTGAATAAAATGTTGAGTTTACTAGAGAAAATTCTTCCGGGAACTCATTTGGTTTGATCATGCGTGTTGGGATTTGTAGCTGTGTGTCGGCCGAATTGTGTACTGACAGGCGAACAATCGTCCGTTCTGGTGTCCGCAGACAAAAATTTTCATGTTTGCAAGAAAGACTTTTGTCCGCGGATTGTGCGCAGACATCTGTCGGAGGCACCATACTAACACGCGTACAATCGGCAGATCTTTCGTCCGCCGACGTTTGTATGCCGACGATCGGTACGTGTGTACGGGCCTTAAGTCCTACTTAGTTGACTAAAATCTCCAGTACATTTTAGTCAATTAAAACCATTTCAGTTGACTAAAATCGAATGGGTTTAGTTAAATTGTAATGCATTATTTAAGCATTTCACTAGAATTTCTAAACTCATTATGTACTCCTGGAGTAAAGTGGAAGCTCCGCTTATCTGCCCCCAAAAGGTGCTAAATGTGGCACCAGGGGGTGGGGGAGGGGGGAGTGAGTACTTGTTTCTGACAGGTGCCCGTCCCTACTACAGGAGACCTCGCCGTGGCGAGATCACTCAGAAATTCGGGCCCCCCTCCTCCTTCCCCCCACTGCCGGGCCATTCAGAAAGCGCAGCGCATATGCGCAGTAAGGAACGGGCTGTGAAGCCGCAAGGCTTGACTGCTGGTTTCCCTTACAGGTAATGGTGATGGGCAGCACCTGAGAGCCAATGGAAACATCAGCTGGGGTGCCAGCATCACTGGTTTCCATGACAGGTAAGTGTCCTAATATTAAAAGTCAGCAGCTACAGTATGTGTAGCTGATGACTTTAAATTTTTTTGTGGGGGGCTGTTCCTCCTCTTTAAGGTTTGAACAACCTACACAAACGCTCTGGCAGTAGTCTGAGGAGGCCTGTAAAGCTGCAAAGGGCTCTGGACAGTGGTCTGAGGAGGCCTGTAATGCACACAGTGCTCTCAATAGTGGTCTAAATAGGCCTGTAATGTACAGTGCTCTGGGACAGTGGTCTGAGAGGCCTATAGTGCAGGCACAGTACTCTGGACGGTGGTCTGAGGAGGCCTGCACAGTGCTCGGGGCAGTTTGAGGAATTTCGGCCCCCCCTTCCTCCTCCCCCCCCCCCCCCCCATCGCCGGGCCATTCAGAAAGTGCAGAGCACGTGCACAGTAAGGCACCGACTGTGAAGCCGCAAGGCTTCGTTGCCGGTATCCCTTTCAGGTAATGGTGGCAGGCAGCACCCAAGTGTCGATAGAAACATCGGCTGGGATGGGGTGTCCCGAATTTAAAAGTCAGCAGCTACAGTATTTGCAGTATAGTGCTCTGGACGGTGGTCTGAGGGGAGGCCTGTACTGCACAGTGCTCTAGTACAGTGGTCTGAGGGAGGAGGCCTGTATAGAACACAGTGCTATAAACCATTGTCTGAGGAGACCTGTAATGCACAGTGCTTTGGGACAGTGGTCTGAGAGGCCTGTAGTGCTGCATAGTGCTCTGGACGGTGGTCTGAGGGGAGGTCTGTAATGCACAGTGCTCTAGTACGGTGGTCTGAGGAGGCCTGTGATGTGCAAAGTGCTATGTACGGCATTTTGAGGAGGCATGTAATGCACACTGCTCAAGGACAGTGGTCTGAGAGGCCTGTAATGCACAGTGCTCTGGGACAGATGTCTGTGGAGGCCTCTAATGAACACAGTGCTATGGACTGTGGTATGAGAAGGCCTGTAATGCACAGTGCTCTGGGTGGTTTTAGGAGGCCTGTAATCAACACAGTGCTATAGACAGGGGTCTGAGGAGGCCTGCAATGCTATACAGTGCTCTGGGCGGTCTGAGGAGGCCTGTAAGGCACAGTGTTCTGAACGTGTGTGGGTCAGGACTCTCAGAAGGCCTGTAATGCACAGTGCGCTATACAGTGGTCTGAGGATGCCTGTAATGCAAACAGTGTTTTGGATGGTCATCTAAGGAGGCCTGTAATGCACACAGTGCTCTGGACGGTCGTCTGAGGAGGCCTGTAATGCACACAATGCGATGGACGGGAGTCTGAGGAGGCCTGCAATGCTACACAGTGCTCTGGGCAGTCTGAGGAGGCCTGTAATGCACACAATGCTATGGACGGGGGTCTGAGGAGGCCTGCAATGCTACACAGTGCTCTGGGCAGTCTGAGCAGGCCTGAAATGCACAGTGCTCTGAACGGTTGTGAGTCGGGACTCTCGGGAGGCCTGTAATGCACAGTGCTCTGTACAGTGGTCTGGGGATGCCTGTAATGCAAACCATGCTCTGGATGGTTATCTGAGGAGGCCTGTAATGCACACAGTGCTCTGGACGTTCATCTGAGGAGGCCTGTAATACTGCACAGTGCTTAGCACGTCACAATCTTAAACATGCTACCTTTGCTGCTTTGCTGGTTGGGAGGGAAAACACTCACAGGATTTACAGGTGGAGCTCCGAGGAAACCAAAAGTTCACATGGGTAGATGTCCCTCTATCACATTTTCATACTGTTTTCGTTTGTAGACGAAAATAGAATTGATTTTCGTCATAGTTTTTGTCAATTGACGAAAATGTGGGGTAATTTTGATTTTGTTTTCGTCACTGGAAATATACCGCTGCCAAAAAATTATGATGAAAATGTTTTCGTCGACGAGATTAACACTGATGTAGAGTAATTTGTTGCTTTGTGTATGTGACTGGTCAACATTGCACACCATTTTAAGAATGCAAAGGTTTCCTAGTATGAGAATTTCATGAGCACATTATGTTATATATATGCTTACGGAATGTGGAAACATCCTAAAAGTTTGTGTAAGCTGGCATATTCCCTAGACACAAACATGCTACAACTAATTTAACCAATACATCTCAGTAGGTGTAAGAATTGACGGCCAGCGAAGATCACATTTGGAAATTCCGATTTTTTTTATTAGTGTTATATATGGTAATGCACATAATTCCACTACCATTGTGTTATAATGTTATTCATGTCTAGCATGCAAATGTTACCCTTTGAAAATCATGCTGTGTGAAATTCAATGCATATGTATTTTTTTGCATTTTTGGCATATCCTGTTGGCGCACAGAACCCGCAATGTGTTTATTGTTACGTGTAGTAAACAGAGAAATAAAACACGTTGATGAAACACATGAGAGCCTTTGTCAGCTGTGCAACTTGACTCACACATTACATCTGGCCACAGTCACAGGGATTCTGAAAGATTAGTGGTTAATATAGATCATTCTGAAAGTAGATGGTGAAGGCAGGGGGCTGTGAGAATAAATTAACAATTCATACGAAGGTGTGAAGAGTTGTAGGTGGACGGTTATATTCTGGATACTAAATATAGAAGGCTGATCTTTCATACCAAAGGCTGAAAACATGCTTATTTTTCTTGAATTTAATTAACTGCCAGAGGCATGTACAAGTCACATGACTCCGCTTCAACATCTGAATCACGGCCTTTCCATTATCTACACACATCTTCCACTTTATCATTTTTAACCACTTTACCACCGGAGGATTTTGCTGTCTTACGTCCAGGCCACTTTTTGCGATTCGGCGCTGTGCAACTTTAACTGACAATTGCGCGGTCCTGCGACGCCGTACCCAAACAAAATTTATGTCCTTTTTTTTTCCACAAACAGAGCTTTCTTTTGGTGGTATTTGATCACCTGTGCGATTTTTACTTTTTGCGCTATAAACAAAAAAAAGAGCTTTTATTTTGAAAAAATAACAATATTTTTAACATTTTTTTATATGAAATTCCTCCCAAAAAATATGTAAAAATCTAATTTTTTTAAAATTTTTGGCCAATTTGTTTTCTGCTACCTATATTTGGTAAAAAAAAATCACAATAAACATATTTTGATTGGTTTGCGCAAAAGTTATTGCGTTTACTAACTAAGAGAAATATTTCTGTCATTTTTGATGTTTTTTTTTTAACGAGTAATGGCGGCGATCTGCGATTTTTTTTGCGGGACTGCGACATTGCGGCGGACAGATCGGACCCTTGACTGACATTTTTGACACTTTTGGGGGTACCAGTGACATTACTGCAGTAATCAGTGCTATATATATGCACTGTTACTGTAAAAATGACACTGACAGGGAAGGAGTTAATTTTATTGGAGAGGGAGGGGTTAATGTATGCCTGGTGCTTACTAACGTGTGGGGGGGGGGGGGGGAGGTGACTGAGTGAGCCAGGGACAGATCGCATGTTCAGCTATGCTGAACACTCCGATCTGTCACTCCCTGTCACTTAGGAGATCCGCCCGCTCTGTTTACACAGGCGGGCGGATCTCCAAACTAGATTCTCCGACGATCGGGGAAGAGCGGCGGCGATCGCCGCCGCTCCTCCCCTGGCCCGACTCCCGCTGTGAATAAAAACAGCGGGAGCGCGCCTCCGGAGCTGCGTGAGCGCTGCCTACAAGGGGAGGAGCCCAGCGACGTAGGTCTACGTCGCTGGACGATAACGAGCCACTGTGCCGCAGTAGCAGCACAGTGGCTGGTGGTAAAGTGGTTAAATACATTTTACTTTTTCTAATTCTTCTTAATGTGCTAGATGCTTAAAGCAGAACTAAACCTACTCAATCAACATTGACTATTTTAATCCTTATACTCCTAGCATTAGTAAATAGAAAGGAAGATATATTATATTTACTTTTTTTTTATTTCTTACATTTCTACCATTGCCTCCTGGTTTCTGGCCTAGGCCAAAATTATCTCACACATCCGTTGAGTCTTTATGGGCATTTTTGTTTCCTTCATCTGGAAATGCAGAGGATGGGCTTTCTTAGCTATGCACACCCACTTGCCTGCATGCCTGAGCAAGGGGCAGATGGATTCCAAGAAGTAAATGCTACATGAATCATCTGCCCAAACTCAAGATGCTAGAAATGCTAGGGTATGTTTTTTTTAAAGTGATTTCTCAACAAAATAAAGCATGGAGTCATGGATGGATGGGTGAGTTTGCTTTGAATATTAAAAATGAATCAAATAGCATTTTCAATTTATGATGCTCATATACTACCGGCAAATAGACAGTGTACTTCGCAAAGTGCAGTTGCCCTCTGCAAGAGATCTTTTAATATTTTTTTTTATGTGGAGTTTAAAAAGGGAGACAGTAGAATTTCTTTAAATTGGTACCAGGTCGTGGCAGCCTCTATTTTAAGACATAGGAGTGTACATAGACTGTGTACTTTTCAAAGTGCAGTTGCCTTCTGCAAGTGTAGTTGCTCCAGAGCTTAGTAAATGAGGTAAAGCTTCACTTTGCAATGAATACCCAATCACGTGAAAGGAAAATAAAAACAGCATTTTTGCTTGCACGTGATTGGATGATGGAAGACAGCAGAGCTTCTGCTCATATACTAAGCTCTGGAGAAACTGCTCTTTGAAAAGTCTATTTGCCTTTAGTAAATCAATTCCTATGTCTTAAAATAGAGGCTGTCAAGACCTGGTGCCAATTAAAAAAAATTATACTGGCTGCCTTTTTAACCTCCACATAAAAAAAAATAAATAAAAGATGGCCCCAGGAGCTTTAGGTCCTAATGTACATGTACGCACTGCATATTAGCACAATATGGCAGACTTACCTGCCAACTGATCCATTCCAGCACTGCGATGTCTGCGCTCTAGACTGTCATGGGCGCTTTCATCTTCTCTCATTTAGACACAGCGGGAGTCAGGCTGTGGGAGGAGAGGCAGCGATTGCCACCTTCCTCCCACGATCGTCCGGTAAATGGAGAGAAGACCCGCCTGCTTATGTAAAAAAAGCAGGCGGATCTTCTCATTGACAGGCAGGGACAGATCTCTGTGCCTGTCACAGAACCCCTCCTCCCCACACAAGTCAGTAAGCATTAGGCATACATTTAACCCCTTGATCACCCCCAGTATTAACCCCTTCCCTGCCAGTGTCATTATTACAGTAACAGTACATATTTTTAGCACTGATTACTGTAGCAATGTCACTGGTTCCCCCAAAAGTGTCAAAAATTTTAGTTAGGGGTCCGATCTGTCCGCCGCAATGTTGCAGTCCCACAAAAAATCGCAGATCGCCGCCATTACTAGTAAAAAATAAAAAGAATTACATAAATCTTTCCCGTAGTTATTAGACGCAATAACTTTTGCGCAAACCAATCAAAATACGCTTATTGCGATTTTTATTACCAAAAATATGTAGCAGAAAACAAATTGGCCTAAAATGTTAAAAAATGTTGATTTTGAAATTTTTTTTTTTTTTTTTGAGAATGTCATATAGCAGAATGTGAAAATATTGTTTTTTTTTTTACAAAATTGTCACTCTTCTTTTGTTTATAGCGCAAAAAATAAAAATCGCACAGGTGATCAAATACCACCAAAAGAAAGCTCTATTTGTGGGTAAAAAAAGGACATACATTTTAATTTGATACAGCATTGCACAACCGTGCAATTGTCCGTTAAAATAACACAGTGCCGAATCGCAAAATAGGGCCTGGTCAGGAAGGGGGATATCCTTCAGGGGCTAAAGTGGTTAAGAGTACTTTTCTCTTGATCAGTGTTAAAAACAAAATGTACATTTACTTTGATTCAATAAATTCAAACCTCCAAGTGGGTGATTACTTTAATAGGCACTATATGAATCTCTCTTAATTTTATTTCGTTTTCATTCCTCTATGTTTGGTAGTTTCCATAGAACCAGGTCCACTTTAAATTAACATTGTATTCTTTTGTTTCAAAGTCTTTTGACCAGAAATGGTTAATAATCTGTCCTTGAAACAAAGTGACCTGGAAAACAGGCAGTGTGTTGGAGGTCAGAGATTGCTACAAACACGGAGGGTCTCCAGCTTCCATTCATATTTAATGCTTCCTGTGCTACCAAGAAACCGGAGCCAAACCCATTGTACTGCCATCTCAATTTTAACTTGAACAAGATAAAGCCCCATTCACTTACAGAAAGTCTAATGTTTCAAGCGAAAGAGGACAAAGAGTCATTCTTGGAGGAGGTCTGAACGTCACGGCTACTGTAACATGTTCCTTGTTCCTGGCTCATTCAAGACATGTCACTAGATATCAAACACAAAGGCAGATAGTATTACACTATAAGGCATTCCCTTGTATTTATTTCTAATCTCATACTAAACAGCTATGTAACAGCTAATCTTATTTTAAGTATAGCAAAAAGGTTTTCAACCGTATAATTGGTACATTTCACCTCTTCCTCCTTTTTACCTGTTGCACATTATTTAAAGGAAATGTATAGTATTTTTATTTTATTTTATTTTATTTTTTTTTTAGAAATACATGGGCATCTCATAAAATTAGAATATGATCAAAAAGTTAATTTATTTCAGTAATGAAATTCAATAAGTGAAACTCATATATTTTATATAGATGCGTTACACACAGAGTGATATATTTCAAGCATTTTTTTTTTTTTTTTTTTTTATTTTAATGATTATGGCTTACAGCTAGTGAAAACCGGGAATTCAGTATCCCAGAAAATTAGAATATTACTTAAGACTAATAAAGAAAAGGATTTTTAATACAGAAATGCTGGCTTACTGAAAAGTATTGGGAGAAGGGATATGGCGCTGCCAATATATGCATACCACTCAATAAATATCTTAAAAAATGTGTAAGCAAAAATATGTGAACAGTGTATAAATAAATAGGTGTCCAATGTATAAATGAATAAATAGGTGTCCAATCCAAGATTGGTATATACACACGTGAATAAAAAGTGTCAAAGTGCCAAATGCTGATGAAGTGTACCTGGTACTGATAGGTTAGAAGTTAAAATGTGTGATATAAAGAATGAATGCCTGTAAAACCGTGATATCAAGTGTTAGTCACGTGCAATCTAAATGTAATGAAAGTGATATACTAGTAATACCAGTGCTCACAAAGTAATGGTGCTCATATAAACCTTAATGACATATGATATAAAAATCATAGTGGCAGTAAAAAAATTAGATAAAATATCTCCTGGAGGTGATCCTTAAAGTGGGTATATAAACTATAAATAATTACAAACCATCATAGTATAAATATAGCAGCAATTCCAGAACCTCACAACAATAAATAGTCCATGGCTAATTCAATAATGCATAGTCCATTAATCAATATAAAAGTGGAAAAGCGGTAGTAATCTTCAAAGGTAAAGTGACTTCAGTGCAGGTGCTCAAAAACTTATTGTAGTAAAAGGTGCCAGAACTCAGGTGCTCAATCCGTGCTCCCCGCACCCCTTGGACCGCACTCACCGGAATAAATCACCCCTACAGGGGTACCAGGCTTTCAGTAGGTAGTATCCTTGGTCTCCCTCAGGTCCCACCGCGTGATCCTGTGGGTGCGAGTGCTATCCAATCCCTGCCCGAGTCCTCGTTCCCTATCCTTAGAATGGGGTATGGTCCACGGGTATGTGGGGGAAATAAAGGTCTAACATAGGGTAGTACCGTCTATATAGATTTTATTAAATCAAAACGAAATGGTACTCACAAACAAGCAGGTTAAAATCGGCAGGTAATACAATGACCGCGCACTTCCGGGACGCTGTGTGCTCCACGGACCGGATATGTGTATCAGCTGGGCGGATGTGACGCAATGACACTCTACGCGTTTCGTCAGAGTGACGTCTTCAGGAGTCCTTGTATTGTATTACCTGCCGATTTTAACCTGCTTGTTTGTGAGTACCATTTCGTTTTGATTTAATAAAATCTATATAGACGGTACTACCCTATGTTAGACCTTTATTTCCCCCACATACCCGTGGACCATACCCCATTCTAAGGATAGGGAACGAGGACTCGGGCAGGGATTGGATAGCACTCGCACCCACAGGATCACGCGGTGGGACCTGAGGGAGACCCAGGATACTACCTACTGAAAGCCTGGTACCCCTGTAGGGGTGATTTATTCCGGTGAGTGCGGTCCAAGGGGTGCGGGGAGCACGGATTGAGCACCTGAGTTCTGGCACCTTTTACTACAATAAGTTTTTGAGCCCCTGCACTGAAGTCACTTTACCTTTGAAGATTACTACCGTTTTTCCACTTTTATATTGATTAATGGACTATGCATTATTGAATTAGCCATGGACTATTTATTGTTGTGAGGTTCTGGAATTGCTGCTATATTTATACTATGATGGTTTGTAATTATTTATAGTTTATATACCCACTTTAAGGATCACCTCCAGGAGATATTTTATCTAATTTTTTTACTACCACTCTGATTTTTATATCATATGACATTAAAGTTTATATGAGCACCATTTATTTGTGAGCACTAGTATTACTAGTATATCACTTTCATTACATTTAGATTGCACGTGACTAACACTTGATATCACGGTTTTACAGGCATTCATTCTTTATATCACACATTTTAACTTCTAACCTATCAGTACCAGGTACACTTCATCAGCATTTGGCACTTTGACACTTTTTATTCACGTGTGTATATACCAATCTTGGATTGGACACCTATTTATTCATTTATACATTGGACACCTATTTATTTATACACTGTTCACATATTTTTGCTTACACATTTTTTAAGATATTTATTGAGTGGTATGCATATATTGGCAGCGCCATATCCCTTCTCCCATTGAACTTTATATCTCTATATATCTTCGGAATATAGTTTCAAGGGGGCTGCAGCCAAAACCTACGGAACAACTGGATATATCCTAAGCGCGGATTTCTTATATTCATTCTCTTACTGAAAAGTATGTCCATTTACAGTATAGTATGCACTCAATACTTGAGTGTGGCTCCTTTTGCATGAATTACTGCATCAATATGGCATGGCATGGAGATGATCAGCCAGTGGCACTGCTGAATTGTTATGGAAGCCCAGGTTGATTTGATAGCGGCCTTCAGCTCGTCTGCATTGTTGGGTCTGGTGTTTCTTTATCAAGTCCAAAGTCAGCGCAGCCCTTTACCAGGAAATTCTAGAGCACTTCATGATTTCCTCTGCTGACCAGCTTTATTGGAGATGAAGATTTCATTTTCTAGCAGGATTTGGCACCTGCCCACACCACCAAAAGTACCAATACCTGGTTTAATGATCATTGTATCTCTCTGCTTGATTGGCCAGCAAACTCGTCCCAACCTAAACCCCATAGAGAATCTGTGGGGATTTGTCAAGAGGAAGATGAGAGACACCAGACCCAACAATGCAGACGAGCTGAAGACTGTTATCAAAGCAACCTGGGCTTCCATAACACCTCAGTATGCTGATCACCTCCATGCCACGCCACATTGATGCAGTAATTCATGCAAAAGAAGCCTCAACCAAGTAATGGTATAGTGCATCCTATACATATGAACATAGACTTACTTTTCAATAAGCCAACATTTCTGTATTAAAAATCATTTTTTTTTTATTGGTCTTATGCAATATACTAACTTTCTGAGATACTGAATTTTGGGTTTTCCCTGTAATGTTCCGGTACCTTTGGTACCCTAAATTACACTTTCCACAAGTGTATGCGCCCTACCATTTACTTTTGGAAAGGTGCGCATACACCTTTAAGACTGGAGCTGTCATCACTCAGCGCCGGACTAGATGGCTATTTAAGGCGTCGGTTCTCACTCACATGTGTTCGTTCAAACACCCTTATCTGGATGCTAACCTTGCTTGAAGCTTCCATGCTTGCAAGCTTACTTCGCTGACGGAACCTCGCTGCGCTGATCCCTGTATCCCGCTACTGGATCATCCGCCTCTCCTGAACCACCCTTCGGCTGTATCGCTAATAGTGCTAAGTACCCCACAGGGGAATTCTCTATAAACTTATACTAAGCTTACACTATCTAGCTCTGCATAGTAGAGACTGTTTATCACATCTGCATAAACTAGATTGCTAGCTCTTGAGACTACTGCTACTTTTCTGCACTGGGTTGATCTCTTTTGTATGTCCACCTGCTATTCTATCATCTGCTATCATACAACATTGCTAAACCTTCCTGCATCCATCTGCTACTGTCTCACCTTCAAGTGTCTATCACCTACCACCTCCACTCAACCTTCATCATTGTGTTACCACATGCATAAAGTCACTCTAAGAACCAGCTTGCTAATTGTGTGTATTTACTGGCTGAAATAAGACCTTCCACACATGATGAGTCATTGAGGTTGGGAATGGTGTCTCAGCATATCTCTTACATGACTGCTGACGTGGAACTATTTCTGCAGCTGAAAATCCACACCATATAAAAACGCAGGAGCGTTACAGATTGAACGAACCTAAAAATGGATTCAGCAGAAATAGTTCCAGAAATAACCACTCAGGTGACACAATTAAAACAGCAAGTATCTGCGTTAATACACGCACTTGCTGAATTAAAAGAAGACAATCAGGCTCTGTCGCAGCAGGTAATTAGACTGACACAACTTACCTCTGCTCAGTCCCCTGAACCCAAGATAAATCCCCCTTTGGTATTTACAGGCGATCGCAAAAAATTTCGCGAATTTAAAAACGCATGTGAGTTACTTTTTTTGCTAAAACCTCGTACCTACCTTACTGATCACATTAAGGTTTGTACTATTATTTCTTACCTATCAAGCGATCCTCGAGCCTGGGCAGATTCTCTTTTTGAGAAAAATGACCAGCTTCTCAACTCCTATGCCTTGTTCCTGGCAGAGCTCACTAGCCTATATGATGACCCCAATAGGCAGAGTACTGCTGATCTTCAGTTAAGATCCTTGAAACAAGGAAGGAGGCCTGTGGAAGACTTTGTCGCAGAGTTCAAGAGATGGACCCTTGATTCAGAATGGAATGATGCATCTCTGAAAACCCAATTTAGGCTTGGCCTATCAGAAGCCGTTAAGGACGAGCTCGCCCGAGCGGATCTGCCAAAAACCCTGGATGCATTAATACAACTCAGTATTACCATAGATAGAAGACTACGAGAAAGAAAGGCTGAAAAGATGGGAATGCCATTATCCGTTTCCTCTCGGAGTCTGGCCGTTCCTATGGAGGTAGGAACCATACGCCCACCGCTATCAACTATGGAAAAAGCAAAAAGACGAAATGAAAATCTCTGCTTGTACTGTGCATCCCCGGATCACAAGATAAACGTCTGTCCCCTAGTCAACAAAAAGAAGGGTGAGTGTTCACATGTCTCTCTAGGAGGATTGACAACTTCATTCACTAACCCCTACATTTCTGTTTTTTTGACATTACAGTGGGACCAGAACAGGATTACTACTAAGGCCATGATTGACACAGGATCTTGTGGAAATTATATGGATATATGTTTTGCTGCTTTAAATAAAATTCCTATTATTTCTAAACTCAAACCTGTCTCAGTAAGTCTTATTACCGGTGTTCCGTTATCCTCTGGTCCGATCACCGATCAGACACAAGCACTTCTAGTCACTATTAACGAGTCTCATAGGGAGACTTCTACCTTCGATTTAATACCATCACCCCACTTTCCCATTGTGTTGGGACTTCCCTGGTTGCACACACACCAACCAACCATAGATTGGAAGAAACGGTCCTTGACCTTCCCTTCTTGTTATTGCGAGGAAACGTGTAACCTCCCGTTTTCCGGGAAGATTCTGTCTGTGGTGACAGATGAGATTGCACCACTATGTTATCAGGATCTTTCTGAGGTTTTTCTTGAGAAAAATGCTCAAGCATTACCTCCTCATCGAGACTATGATTGTTGCATTGATCTACTCCCAAATAGCAAATTGCCGTTCGGTCATGTTTATCCTCTTTCACAGGATGAACTTGCCCATCTCAAAACCTATTTGGATGAGAACTTGGAAAAAGGTTTTATTAGACCTTCCACTTCTTCCACAGCAGCAGGACTCTTTTTTGTTCGCAATAAAGATTCAAGTCTCAGACCTATCATCGACTACAGGAAATTGAATGCTATCACAATAAAAGATCGCTATCCTCTACCGCTTATCCCTGAGCTCATTGAGCAGGTGCGTGGAGCTACCTATTTTTCAAAATTAGACCTGAAAGGAGCATACAATCTCATTCGAATCCGTGATGGACACGAGTGGAAGACTGCGTTCAGAACTAGATACGGATTGTTCGAATATCTTGTGATGCCATTCGGCCTATTCAATGCCCCTGCAGTTTTCCAACGAATTATAAACGATATTTTTAAAGACTTACTAGATGTCTGTGTTGTGGTATATCTGGACGATATACTTATATATTCACGGACCCTGTCTGAACACATAAGACATGTAAGACTTGTATTATCGAGATTGCTTGCACATAATCTTTATGTGAAGCTGAAGAAATGCTTGTTCCATAAAGATGAGGTACTCTTTCTAGGCTACATCATATCCAAAACAGGAATCGAGATGGACATGAGTAAAATATCCTGCATTCAGGATTGGCCTACACCAACTACACGCAAGGCGCTACAGCGATTCCTGGGATTTTCAAATTTCTACAGAAAGTTCATAAAAAACTTTTCTGCTATTGTGAGACCCCTCACACAGCTCACTAGCATAAAAATACCATTTAAATGGTCAGAAGAAGCAAATAAGGCTTTCCACTTGTTAAAGACAAGGTTTACTTCCGCTCCCATATTACGCCATCCAGACCCATCCCTCCAATACATTCTGGAGGTAGATGCGTCAAACCTGGCAGTAGGAGCAATACTCTCCCAACGACCAACTCACACTTCACCACTTCATCCAGTCGCTTTTTTTTCTAAATCCCTGAGCAGTCCCGAGATAAATTACCCCGTGGGTGAGAAGGAACTGCTTGCTATAAAATTGGCTCTGGAGAATTGGCGACATTTACTCGAAGGCACCCAATTACCAATAATTATATACACGGACCATAAAAACCTCCAATATCTTCAGACTAGCAAAACTCTCTCGCATCGACAGGTACGATGGTCACTATTCTTTCTAAGGTTTAACTTCCTAGTGACCTACACACCTGCAGATAAGAACAAAAAGACGGATGCACTATCACGACTAACTGAAGAAAACTACTTTGAAATTCCTTCCGTTCCTATAATACCTCACAAACGCATTATTGGAGTTGTCCGTTCCTTGAAGGAAGAGGTTCTGCATGGTATAAGGTTGGATTCACCCCCACCACAACTAAATACTGATGCAGAAGGCTTCCTCTACTACAACGACAAACTTTACATACCACCTACCCTACGCACCAAGATCTTGGAATTATCGCATGATGTGCCTATGGCAGGACATATGGGTATGACAAAGACTTTCAATTTGATTTCTCGGCAATTCTGGTGGCCTGACATGAAAACATCTATACAAAAATTCGTCTCTTCATGCAATGTCTGTGCCAGGTCCAAAATTGACACTACGAGACCATCCGGTCTACTATGCAGTCTACCAATACCCCAAACTCCATGGGAGGTTCTGTCATTGGACTTCATCGTAGAATTGCCTCCTTCCAAAGGATTTAATACCATCTTGGTGTCAGTGGACCATCTGACAAAGATGGCACATTTCATTGCTATTCGCAGACTACCTTCGTCCAAACAAACGGCAGAACTCCTGATGAAACATGTCTTCAGATTACATGGTATCCCAAAAACTCTTTTGTCTGACCGTGGATCCCAATTTATTTCTAAATTCTGGCAAGAACTATGTCACATACTACGGATTGAGCGGAAGCTCACTTCTCCTTACCATCCGCAGACCAACGGACAGACTGAAAGAGTCAACCAATGCATCGAGCAGTATTTACGTTGTTACACTTCTTACCAACAGGATGATTGGTTGGATCTTCTCCCCCTGGCAGAATTTGCCTACAACAACGCAACTCACAGTACAACCAAGCAGAGTCCGTTCTACTTGAACTATGGGTTCCATCCCTCTATTCTCCCTCCACGCATCCTTCCTTCAAATAACCCAGTAGCCTCAGACTATCTTTCCCAAATAAAGGATTCTCTGGGTTTACTAAATACTACCATTGCACACGCTCACAGTCAACAAAAGAAGTACTATGATCTTCGTAGAAGACCTTCTCCACAGTATACTATCGGGGACCTCGTTTGGCTCTCAACAAAAAACTTGAGACTGAAGATCCCTAGCAAAAAGCTTGGACCTCTGTTCTTGGGACCTTTCCCAATCAAGAAACTTATTGGAAAAGCTGCAGTGCAGCTTACATTGCCAATGGACCTAAAAATCCATCCCATTTTCCATGTGTCGCTACTAAAACCCCATGTTCCGGACCAAGGAATAAGGCCTAATATTCCACCTCCCCCTCCTGTACAAGTTGAAGGTGGAGAAGAATACGAGATAAAAGAGATTCTGGATTCTCGTATCTACAGAAGAAGACTTCAGTACTTGGTTAGATGGAAGAACTATGGGCCCCAAGACGACACATGGCTAAACACCTCTGACATATATGCCCCTAGATTAATCCACAATTTTCATGCGAGATACCCAGACAAACCAGCTCCAGAGGCCTTCAGGAGCAGGCCTTAAGGGGGGGGTATTGTAATGTTCCGGTACCTTTGGTACCCTAAATTACACTTTCCACAAGTGTATGCGCCCTACCATTTACTTTTGGAAATGCATACACCTTTAAGACTGGAGCTGTCATCACTCAGCGCCGGACTAGATGGCTATTTAAGGCGTCGGTTCTCACTCACATGTGTTCGTTCAAACACCCTTATCTGGATGCTAACCTTGCTTGAAGCTTCCATGCTTGCAAGCTTACTTCGCTGACGGAACCTCGCTGCGCTGATCCCTGTATCCCGCTACTGGATCATCCGCCTCTCCTGAACCACCCTTCGGCTGTATCGCTAATAGTGCTAAGTACCCCACAGGGGAATTCTCTATAAACTTATACTAAGCTTACACTATCTAGCTCTGCATAGTAGAGACTGTTTATCACATCTGCATAAACTAGATTGCTAGCTCTTGAGACTACTGCTACTTTTCTGCACTGGGTTGATCTCTTTTGTATGTCCACCTGCTATTCTATCATCTGCTATCATACAACATTGCTAAACCTTCCTGCATCCATCTGCTACTGTCTCACCTTCAAGTGTCTATCACCTACCACCTCCACTCAACCTATCCCTCAACCTTCATCATTGTGTTACCACATGCATAAAGTCACTCTAAGAACCAGCTTGCTAATTGTGTGTATTTACTGGCTGAAATAAGACCTTCCACACATGATGAGTCATTGAGGTTGGGAATGGTGTCTCAGCATATCTCTTACATGACTGCTGACGTGGAACTATTTCTGCAGCTGAAAATCCACACCATATAAAAACGCAGGAGCATTACATTCCCTAGCTGTAAGCCATAATCATCAAAATAAAAAAAAAAATGCTCTTTGTAACGCATCTATACAAAATATATGAGTTCCACTTTTTGAGTTAAATTATTTAAATAAATTTACTTTTTGATGATATTCTAATTTTTTTAGATGAATCTGTATGTAAAAATGAGGTCAGTTTAGCATAAATATTCTTATCAGTGAAGGCTTATAAACGCAATATCACAACCATGAGACTGCAGGCTTGGCTGGCTTAAATCAGGTTTTGCCTCCACCCAGAGACTGGCCACATCAATCACCTTGCAGGTGGATGGACAGACAGGGGTGCATCATAGCCAAAACCAGGATGCTGGAATGAGACCAGCAGTTGTCAAAGAACAGGATTATTCATATGCTCCTGACACTCATATAAAATTATATTTGTGCACTCTCCTTCCATTTACTATAGGATTTAATACTCATTTAGTCCAGGGTAATATAACAGAAATTCATGCTTGCTTTACTCCTCACTCCTACAGGCTTCCTCCTCACCAATTCTTTTCCTACGAAGGCACTCCTCTTTTCCAGTTATGTAGCAGCTTCCATTCAGTACTTACAATGCAAGACCAAGTTTCCTGCCTTCTCTTTATTAAAAAATTAAAATCTCTCATAGGCTTTTACACAAAAAAAGTTATGGCTTTGGTTATATTTTAATCAGTAGTTAAAGTAAAACTAAATTCTTTCAAACAATATTAACAATTTTTAAGAATTATGCTGCTAGTCTCAATAAATAGATAGGACGGTATATTTTATTTACTTGATTTAAACTTTTTTTTTTTTTTACATTCCTTTAGTTGCTTCCTGGTTTCTGTCCGAAGCCAAAATGATGTCATACAGTCCAAGAGTCTTTATGTGCATTTTTCTTTCATCTGGAGATGCAGAGAAGGAGCTTTCTCAGCTAAGCAGGTCCTCATGCTTGATCTAAGGGCAGATGGATTCCAGGAAGTAAATGCTGCATGAATTATCTGACTGCTTAAAATGGGCATGGCTAGAAATGCTAGGGAGATGTTTTTCTAAGTGATTTCCAATAAAAAAAAAAGCATGGGGCTAATGCTCTTACCTCTGTTTTATTTTTGTAAAAAAAAACTGGGGCAGTACCACTCTACTCTGCATGGAATTTTGTGCAAGATGTGTTATTTGATTTGTGCTAAGACTACTGACAGGTGAGAGACATAAATCCACCTAGAGTTGTTTCAGGACTTGAGCCCCCTGCTGTCCAAATTACCTGTTTCTTTTGTTATATAATATTTTTTTCTGTATAGCCCTTTCGCACGATTGCTTTTGACGGTTTTTGTATTTGGTACACAAAATAGTATTCTTCTTTGTACATCATACTTTTTCTCTTTTTTTGATTTGGATACTGCCTTTCTATAATAAAAAAAAAAACATTTGAAAAAAAAAATGCTTGGAGACATAGATGGATGAGTGAGTTTACTTTTAATATTAAAAATGAATTAAATGGCATTTTTTGTTTGTGGTGCTCAGATACAGTTTAGTTCCGCTTCAAAGGAGTTAAGAAAATGCAGCTGTGGGTGCTCCTATTAGATGACATCCTTTGTGACACCAGACAACACAAAGCTAAGGTGAGCCATGGATTTATAAAAAAACCTTAGGAGTTTTCACTGTATCTATCATGAGAGAAATAAGAGGGACCCTACTGCTGACCTCCTCTTGAAAATGTTTGTTGCCTGGCTGTCATGCTGACCTACTGTCTTCAATACGTTCTGAGTCACTGATCTGACAAAAGTATGCAGATGAAGAGAATCAGAGATAAGTTGTGAAACTTTATTTTGTTAAGCAGCTCATAGATGATTCGATTTTCTTTCCTTCCACCACAGGAGAAAGGAAAAAAAAATTCCTTGATTCTCCCATCAATGCAGTCAGTTTTGATGGGGGAATGCCTCCCGCGGTGCTATTGTGTTATGCCGGCAAGGGAGGACCCTTTCTGGCTGGAAGAACACAATGAACACTGCTAACGGCTATAGTTGCTGGCAGTAATTACATGTATAAAATCCAACAGGCTGGTTGTACCCAAGTTGATTGAAGGATCCACATGGATACAATCAGCCTGCCTATAGATGGTTCGAATCTCGGCTGGTCCCTGTTGAACCAGCTGGATTTCGATCCATGTATGGCTTTACTCTGTTCTTGGTTTGTGGCAACCACAATGCTTTTTCATGATATGTTTACGTTATTGTGTCTCTTGGGATGATAAGTCCTCTACTTTAAAAAGAGTAAGGTCAGACAGGCAGTTGCCATGAGACACATTTGCATTAAATTCCTACTTGCTCGGATGTATTTTTACTATACTACAACCCCTCTTGCATCCGGAGAATGAACCGAGATTAAACTGGAGTTTGTTTTCATGATAGTGTTAAAAGACATGCTACTCAATCGTTGCCGTGTTTATATTTAAAGGTTGTGCTAAAAGTGAAGGACGTCTTGCATACAATGCCAGATCTATCTTTAAATCCCGTCTAGTACACTCTTATCCAAAGGAAATTGGAAAGCATTAAGGAAGATTTGATTCTCAGAACTTCTTAAAGTTTTTTTTTTTTTAGTTGCAAGTGGAAACTATTACATATCCACATGGATTCTTGTGCTATCAGGTAATGTTTTTTTTCAGAGCACTATCTTTAGGAAAGGGGGGTGGGTTAGAATACAAGCTGATGTACACTGAGGTATGCGGGAGGGATGTACTAAAATGGACACTAAATAGAATGTATGGCTGCATGGTAAGGTCTGTCGTCAGGACCTGGCTCTCATTTCGTATCAGTGCTCAGACTAAGGTCATCTGCTCCTTTCCAACTGAATTTGCTGTGCAACACTGTCCATAAATGTTGTTACTGAACACATTCAATCAAAACTACAGCCTCACCAATAAATTATTCCTGACCATTATCTTACAATACATTTTGGAAGTATCTTAAGGCCTTACTGTAGGCAGATAAAGATTTACAGGGGGGAGAGGGGAGAGGGGAGAAGAGAAAATATAGGGGAGAGGAGAAACACTTTACTTACCTGGTCCTTCGCTTTCCTAGCAGGACTGTACCTCAGCTTCCTCACATCCTTCATGACCCTGCTCTGGGTTTGATGACATAGGGGTGGTAGAGCATTGAGGTGCAGACACCACAAATACCGGTCTAGGGGCGAGAAGGACAAGGGGATTGCGTAGGTAAATCTTTTTTATTTTTTCTCCCCTAGACAAAAATTAGCAATTAACCCTTGCAGTGTGGGCACTGCCCCACTGCAAGGGATAGGTTTGTATTTATCTGGACCGGACTTTAAACCTTAAAGTACATCTGACCCCAAGTATAAACATTTTTAAATAATTTTTGCTGTCTATCTATGCCCTATTTATGGTACAGTTTATTGAGGCCCCCACTAGAAATGATGCTCTTTTGTACCTGGTAATCTCAAACCATGCAGAGCCTATAAATAATGTTTATATAAAAGAACATCTGGGTAGCAGTGACCATAATATCATTTCATTTAATGTTAGCTGTAAGCAAAAAACACATACAGGAAATATAAAAACACTTAACTTTAAGAGAGCAAATTTTCCAAGGATGAGGGCTGCTTTCCAGGATTTAGACCTGGGAGAGAATATTGGCATCGATGAGCACAGAACAGAAATGGGAAATTTTCAAAAAGACTGCATGCAAACTCACTGCAAAGTATATTCCGATAAACAATAAGTTTAAAAGGCTAAAAATAAAACCTATGTGGCTCACGGCCAAAGTTTAAAAAAAATCTATAAATAATAAGAAAAGAGCTTTTAAAAAATATAAAAATTAAGGAACACTATCATTGTTGAATTGTTGTAAGGAATATAACAGAATATGTAAAAAGATAATCAATGACGCAAAAATTCAAAATGAACGACAGATTGCAAAAGATAGTAGGACAAACCCCAAAATATTCTTCAAATATATTAATAGTAAAAAGGTTAGGTCTGAGCATGTAGACCCTTTACAAAAAAATCAGGAGTGGTTGACTGGAGACAAAGAGAAGGCAAATTTATTAAATATATTCTTCAGCTCTGTGTATACAAAGGAGCATGGGGAGCTCATGACCATAATGAGGATGGTATTGACACAGCCCCAAATGATCCACAATGGCTCAAAAGTGATATGGTCCAGAAATATTTAGACAGAATAAGGGTGGATAAAGCACCTGGACCAGATGGCATCCACCCATGGATCCTAAAAGAACTGAGAGCTATAATTTCAAAGCCTTTGTTTCTAATTTTTAGGGACTCGTTAAGGACTGGAATAGTACCACTGGATTGGCGAAGGGGCAATGTGGTGCCTATATTTAAAAAGGGATTAAAGTATTTGCCCAGTAACTATAGACCTGTTACTTTAACTTTTTCTAGTCAAGAAGATAATGGAGAGTTTAATAAAAGACCACATAGATGAAATCTTGCTGGAAAAAAATATTTTAAGCAACAGACAGCTTGAATTCATGAAAAACAGAAGTTGTCAAAAAATCCTGATTTAATTTTTTTGAGGAGGTAAGTAAAACCTTGGACAGAGGGGTGGCTGTGGATGTAGTATACTTGGATTTTACAAAAGCGTTTGACACAGTTCCCCACACACGGCTAATGTGCAAGGTAAAGTCTACAGGCTTCGAAAGATCAGTTTGTAAATGGATAGAAAATTGGCTAAAAGATAGAATTCATAGAGTAGTGGTTAATGATTCTTACTCTGAATGGTCTAAGGTTATCAGTGGTGTACCCCAAGGTTCAGTGTTGGGACCCTTACTTTTTAATATCTTTATAAATGATATAGAGATTGGGATAAAAAGTAACATTTCAGTCTTTGCAGATGACACCAAGCTTTGGAGTGGAATAACTTCTTTACAGGATGTCTCCAACTTACAAGCTGACCTCAATGCATTGTTTAATTAGTGAACTATGTGGAAAATGAGGTTTAATGTTGATAAATGTAAAGTTATGCACTTGGGGGCTAATAATATGCATGCATCTCACATACTAGGGAGAGTAGAACTGCAGGAATCCATAGCGGAGAAGGATCTGGGTGTTCTGGTAGATCCTAAGCTTAATAATGGCATGCTATGCCAAGCTGCGGTTTCCAAAGCAAGCAAAGTCCTTTCTTGTATTATCAGAGGCATGGACTCCAGAGAGAGAGATATCATTTTGCCCCTGTACAAATCATTAGTAAGACCTCATCTGGAATATGCAGTTCAGTTTTGGGCACCAGTTCTTAAAAAGGATATTGGGGAACTGGAGAAAGTGCAGAGAAGGGCAACCAAACTGATAAGAGGCATGGAGGAGCTCAGCTATGAGGAAAGATTAGAGGAACTGAATTTATTATCTCTTGAGAAGAGGAAATTAAGGGGGGATATGGTCAACATGTATAAATACATAAGGGGTCCATATAGTGAACTTGGTGTTGAGTCATTCACTTTAAGGTCAAAACAGAGGGGGGCACTCTTTACGTATAGAGGGAAACAGATTTAGTCTCCAAATATGGAAAGGTTTCTTTACCGTAAGAGCTGTGCAAATGTGAAATAGACTCCCTCCAGAGGTGGTTCTGGCTAGCTCACTATATTGCCTTAAAAAAGGCCTAGATTCTTTACTGGGTGTACATAATATAAATGGGTAATAATATTTATAGGTAAAGTTGATCCAGGGAGTATCCGATTGCCTCTCGGGGGATTAGGAAGGAATTTTTTTCCCCTGCTGTAGCAAATTGGATCATGCTTTGCTGGGGTTTTTTCGCCGTCCTCTGGATCAACTGCGGGTATAGGATTGTGCATATGGGATTGTATGGTTGGATTTTCATTACTGTTTTTTTATTTATTTTTTTATTGGTTGAGCCAAATAGACTTGTGTCTTTTTTCAACCTGACTAACTATGTAACTATGTAACTATTGGGGAGATTTCCCAGAGACCCAACAGGAAGTCCAATTAAAATACTCCAAAGATAGGGGGATACCCTCTCTTAGACAGTTGTCACCTGAACACAGGGGAGGGCTGGCAGCCTTAGGCCTGGAGGGCAAGTCTACTCAAGTGGCCCGTTGAACCACTGAATCAGCTCTCCATCCATGCCCACCTGGTTTTATATTGGGTATTGATGTTATGAAGCAAGACATATATGACATGGCATGACCCCGATCAGTTAAAGAGCCAATGCAGCAACTCATTATGTGTCCAATCACAGCCGATCACGTGTAAATGTGGAGAGCCAGATTAGCAGCATCCTCGCAGGGGAGACCTGTACAGGTAATCAGAGCACAGCATTACAGTGCAGCCTCAGCATTGCCCAGCAGGTGACGCCAGTCTGTGTCTATCAGTGACACCAATCAGTGCTGCCTTTCAGTGCCCATCAGTGCTGCCCATCATTGCATCAGTGCAAAACAGTACTGCTTATCATGTGGAAGAAATGGACTGGATGGCGGCACTCCAATCATGCTATGACTAAGCACCAGCTTGGGTGTGAAATGCGTTAGCTGCCAGTGTCATCATTTCCGCTATGGTATGATCATCCTTCATGTATTTTTGTATCTTTTTTTTCTTCAATAAATGGTTCATTTTTTTGGAGTGCCACTATCCAGTCCATTTCTTCCATATGCTTCTGTTGAAACCAGGGCGTGCACCTGAATTTCCTTTCTGAGGCTGAACTTTGAACGGAGGCTTTTTGTCCTGGAGCAACACAATGTCTTGCTAGTACTGCTTATCAGTGCCGCCCATCAGTGCGGCATATTAATGCCTCCACATCAGTGCTACCTATCAGTGCCTATCAGTGCCCATCAGTGTGGCATATTAATGCCTCCACATCAGTGCTACCTATCAGTGCCTATCAGTGCCCATCAGTGCGGCATATTAGTGCCTCCACATCAGTCCCGATAAGTGAGGCATATTAGTGCCTCCACATCAGTGCTACCTAGAAAAACATTTTATCCACTTCTGGACAGGAAGGTTTTGCCCCCTTAAGGACCAGGCCATTTTTTGCAATTCGGTACTGTGTTACTTTAACTGACGATTGCGCGGTCGTGCAATGCTGTACCCAAATACATTTTTTTGTGCTATAAACAAAAAAAAAGCCAATTCCAATTAAAAAAAAATTAAAATCAAAATTTTTCATAATTTTAGGCCAATTTCTATTCTGCTACATATTTTTGGTAAAAAAAAATCCCAATTAGCGTATTTTGATTGATTTATGCAAAAGTTATCATGTCTACAAACTAGGGGAAATATTTATGTCATTTTTATTTGTTTTAATTTTTTTACTATTCATGGCGGCAATCAGCAATTTTTAGCGGGACTGTGACATTGCGGCGGACAGATCAGACTCCTAACTGACATTTTTGACACTTTTGAGGGGACCAGTGACATTACTACAGTAATCAGTGCTAAAAATATGCACTGTTACTGTAATAATGACACTGGCAGGGAAGGAGTTAACCCTGGGGCGATCAAAGGGTTTAGTGTGAGCCTAAGGGGTGTTTTCTAACTGTTAGAGGGGATGGTATTGTGAAATGAACACAGAGACCTGTGTTCCTAAAAAGGGGGATAATAGGAGCTCTGTATTGATTTCTGAGAGAACAACGGTCTGCCGTGTTACAACAGCAGACCGCTGTTCTCTCTCCAAGGGGAGTGATTGCGGGCGCCTGGTGGCAATTGTGGCTGCTGGCCCCCATGGATTGGCTACCCTGCTGGCGAGTGGGCACAGGTCCCCAGGATCGCTCCTGTGGACCGCCGTACGTGGTAACCTGCTGACCTGCCACCGTATAAATGTGGCGGCTGGTTGGCAAGTGTTTTTTTTTTTTTTTTTTAAGCAAACATCACCAACAGAAAGCTTGAATTGTGTGTGGGGGGGGGGGGGGGGGAAATGATAAAACTGTCATATAGGTACAGTGTAGCATGACCGCGCAATTTTCATTCCAAGAGGGACAGCGCTGAAAGCTGAAAATTGGCCTGGGCAAGAAGGGGGTGACAGTGTCCAGTAGGCAAGTGGTTAAACAAGGCTGGGGGAGAGGTATTCTGTAGAGATGGAGTGGGAAGAAAGAGTAAAGAGGGGAGAGTGTGGTCACAGCTCACTCACTTGTACAGTCCCAGCAGCAGCCTCACTGGCTCAGTCAGCAGATTCATGTTTAGGATGTGACTGTCGGATGCCTCATGTTTAGGATCTGAAGTTTCCAGCGTGCACAGGGAGAGAGGGGCGGGAGAAGACAGAGCAGATCTGTTCTCCCATTTGTGTAGAGGAGGGGGGAAGGGCTGTGCTCTGCAGGGATACAACACTCTCAGCCCTGTCACAGGACGATCGGCTCGTAGCTGCAGTGAGTGAGAGAGGCGTTCTGTCACTGCTCCTCCACTCTGTTAACCCCGCGCTGGAGCCGCCCGAGCAGTAGCACACCACCAGTACCGGACATGTGCAGCTCTGCGCTGCCAGCACAGCGGCCCATTTACAGTGAATCCAGGCGGCCCAGGGGGAAATTGCCACCTTTCCCCCCAGGCCAGTCCGCCCCTGCCTGAACATGTATCCCCATTGGAAACTTCCCTTTTCTTCTGTTCTAATAACAACTGAAACACTTTCTTTTTTATCACTTTCTGTCCCAATAACAATGGCTACGAGGGCAAATGAAGACACTGAATCTGAATTACCCTGATAGGGATAATAACACTTCCAACCTCTCTTCAAAAACAAAAATAGTTTTTTCAGCTATACTGTATATACACTTCAGCTTTTAGCTTAAGCCTCGTACACACTAGTCGTTTTTTTCGTTCAAAAAAACAGCAGGGCTGAAAAAACCTGACAGCTCAGGATGAGCCACTGTACTAACTATGCATTGTTAGTACAGCGATCTCCTCTGTTGTACTATTGTGATCTGACGGGGGACGCCCCCCACCAGAACACTCTGGTCAGTGCTCTCAGCCATTGCCGATTGGCTGATCTTTTTCAGTCATGCCCCCCAGCAGACCGAACGGTCGGTTTCTGTCAGACTGGCTGCAGTACACACGGCCCGAATGTCAGCTGGTTTCTATTGAACCCGCTGATGCCGCCCGACATACCCTAACTCTTACCTTTATTTTTATGCCAAAAAATTATTTAACATCTAAAAGAAAGCCTTGTGCCTTGCCCAAACCTAGCCCTAATCTTCAACTTATAGTAGGACTAATCTCTGAAAAATAAATGCTAGGAGAAACATCTACTTGTAAGTACTAGTAGCTTTGAGGCATACATTGATTGAAACATTACATATCTATGCCACTTTATATACAGTATATATATTAAGGGGGAGGCTTAACTAGTATTGGTAGCAGTGAACTATGTATGAGGCAGTGACACCCAGGAACAGTCTAAGCAGTTTTCCTGCACATTTATTAGGCAAGGAAGTAAGCAAACACAGTTGAATGCAGGATAGCTTTGTGTAGCAAGCTTATAGCATAAAACAAACAAAGCATCTACTCTTCCAAGCTCCTTACTAAACTTATTTCAGTTCCTGATCAACAGGGTTTTCCTAATAGGTTGCCCAACACAAGCAGGCAGCACATGTACCTTTTCAGCCTTCTGTCAGTAGTCTTCCTCTTCACCCATCAGCATGCTCTCATAGCAGAGATAGATTGTGAGAGAACCCTGAGTATCAGTCAGCTCATATATATATATATAAAGTAAAGGCCTGTGGACAGCGGAGACTAATTAATAAAGTTTGGCTACTAGGTAAGTCGTGGACCTGGGGATGGAAGCTTTATCCCACCATTGGCTCTTAAAAGTCTCCTTGCTCTAGGACCCAGATCATAATCTACTAAGATCTGAGAAAATTAAAAACTCTGTTTTCTCCAGCGTCCTACGATATATATATATATATATATATATATATATATATATATATATATATATATATATATATATATATATATATATATATATATATATATATATATATAATATTGTCAAAAGTATTGGGACACCTGCCTTTACACGCACATGAACTTTAATGGCATCCCAGTCTTAGTCCATAAGGTTCAATATTTAGTTGGCCCACCCTTTGCTGTTATGAAGGTTTCAACTCTTCTGGGAAGGCTTTCCACAAGGTTTAGGAGTGTGTCTATGGAAATGTTTGACCATTCTTCCAAAAGCACATTTATGACATTAGGCACTGATGTGTACAAGAAGGCCTGGCTCGCAGTCTGTGTTTTAATTCATCCAAAAGGTGTTCTATTGGGTTGAGGTCAGGACTCTGTGCAGGTTAGTTAAGTTCCTCCACCCCAAACTCGCTCATCCATGTCTTTATGGACCTTGCTTTGTGCACTAGTGCACAGTCATGTTGGAACAGGACGGGGCCATCCCCAAATTGTTCCCACAAAGTTTGGAGCATATAATTGTCCAAAATTTCTTGATATGCTGACGCCTTAAGAATTCCCAAAACTCGAACCAAGGGGCCAAGCCCAACCCCTGAAAAACAACCCCACGCCATAATCCCCCTCCACCAAATTATTTGGACCAGTACACAAAGCAAGGTCCATTAAAACATGGATGAGTGAGTTTGGGGTGGAGGAACTGGACTGACCTGCTCAGAGTCCTGACCTCAACCTGATAGAACACCTGTGGGATGATTTAAAGTGGAGACTGCATGCCAGGCCTTCTTGTCCACATCAGTGCCTGACCTCACAAATGCACTTCTGCAAGAATGGTCAAACATTCCCAAAGACACTCCTAAACCTTGTGGACAGCCTTCCCAGAAGAGTTGAAGCTGTTATAGCTGCAAAGGGTGGGCCAACTCAATATTGAACCCTACGGACTAAGAATGGGACGCCATTAAAGTTCATGTGCGTGTAAATTACTTTTGGTAATATAGTCTATATATATATAGATATATATATCTATATATATATACACAGTACATGTTTATACTGTATAAAACAGTCTTAACTAATATAAAGAGAGCAAAGGCCAACTAAACTCAAAAAGAGCAAATGCCACTTAGTAGATCCCCCTGTGCAGCTGTGCATAAACTTTGTACATTGGACTCACTTGTAGAGGGAACCAACCAGCTTGCAAACAGATCCCAGCCTCAATGACCAATCAAAATCTGCCAGCAGCTCACCTCAATTTTTTGACTTGTTGCAAGTCTGCAGAACTAATAACCTTGTGTTTTATTTCCTGAACAGTCCAAATATACCTGACTGTGATAACAGAACAACGATTCCAGAGTATTTGCCTCACAATACGTTCACAATATACTTCCTGTAGACATATACTAAAGACTCTCATCCTGGTAAATCCATCTCTTCCAGACTAAAATGTAATACACATGTCATGCCTAGACATGCATCCAGCTGTCTGTCCAATTATGTCCTGTATCAAATGCCGTCATCTGTTTATACGTTCAGCTGTTTATTTTATTACTAAACTATTTTACTCCATCATCTGTCCTATAGGCAAGCTCAGAGTCGCCCTGCCATGTCTACTCAAGTCCTGCCAAATGGACTTTGTGAAAAATGCTTTATTTAGAGCTATTGCATCAGTCAGACAGAAAATCACAAGAAAGTATACATAATATCACGCTGTGTGTATTAAAGTGGAGTTCCGGCCTCAAATACCTTTTTTAACTAAAAATACCCCTATAATACTAATCCATCGCCCTTTACAGAACCACTATTCTCATACTTACAAGGTGTACAGTATTGGATTTTAGTCAAAATCTTACTTTTAAAAACGCTGTCTGGGCGCGGCCATCTTGGATGTGGGCATCTGAAGCCGCAGTGTAATCTGCTGTGTCCTTCTTCCTGATTTCAGGGAGTGTTCTGGGAGTTCTTCCAGATTCCAGCCTACTGGGAGTGATGACAAACGGCTCCCAGGATGCAATGCAAAGGCGGAAGTGATGTCGGTGGCCGTGGCCACAGAGGGGGGAGGAGGAGGAAGTACAATAAAAAATGCCCTGAAAATAAGGTAAGGGACCCCCGAAGAAAATTGAAAATGCCCAATTGTTGATCAGCATAGTGAGCACTCCAGGAATCACTAAAGTTGCAAAATAGGCTGGAACTCCACTTTAAGCCCACAATTTCATTTGAATGGGCTGAAATCACACCAAAAGGTGGAGAAACTTGTGTATGCACTACTTTTAAAAAAGTGTGCTGCACCAAACCACATGGTACTGTGGTATCATAGGATTTGGTGCCTACAAACATACTGCATTTGCGATCTGCATTTAGGGTGCCAATAACAATGCATTGGCACAGGAGATGGCAAAGGTGGTGCATTCCAGTGAGGTGCAGGAAAAGCCCACAGAAAGCGCCTTTCCAGCACCACGTTCAGGTGTGAACTGGCCCTAAAACATTTTTTTTGGTAATATAATACATTTGCTGTTATCCGTCAGAATTTAAATGTAGACTGTCAATCTGTAAACATGTGTAAATGTATAAATACTATATAGTTTACTTTATTAAATAAACAGTATCTAAAGTACAAACTATGACACTGGCACTCTCAGCATGCACAGAGATTTTCTAGCTCAAGGTCCAACAATCTATGTGCCAGCAGACTGAGAGTGATCATCACTGGGGTCAGTTAACTCCAAAGCTAACCCTTTACACACACAAACAATCCTTGTCACCATGTTCTCCACTACTCCTTATCTCCAAGTGCCCCCATAGCAAGCTGTGTGCAGGTGCACTCCCAAGCTGGGCTGTGCGCATCAATAGACACTCCCTTCTCATAGGATTTGATTGACAGCAGCAAGACCTGCAGCTGACTCTGTGTCCTATGAGAAGAGGGATAGAGAGCAGCCCTGTTGCAGGCAGGCACAGACCTGGATAGAAAGAGAAGTCAGGTAAGAATTTAGGGGGTCTGGGGGGAATTGATATTGGAAGGTTTTTTTCCCCCCTAAGCTCAGTGAATACATTAAAGCTGAACTTTACCCATAACAACTTTATAAAAATAATGTTCTTTAGCAAGGAACATACATTCATTAATAATTATGCTATCAACATTAGTGTGTTCTGTAAAACAGCATACTGTTTTCTCTTGCCATTTTGCTGAAGCCCAGAGCCCCTGAACAGCAGTAAATCATGAAGAAAAACTAAACCCATCGTTTTACCAGCTTCAAAAAACAGATACATTCCTGGAATAGAGAAAAATATACAGAGTATATTCCCACGCCAAATGGAGAACCCTAGAGTTTCTGAATAAATAAATAATAAATAAATATGTGTAAAATGCAGCTGCTATAGTGAAAGTGCGAGTGCTCAAATGAAAGTGAAGTAATCAATTAATAAATGATTACCTATAGCGCTTGCAAACGATATATTTATACCAATAATCTTAAAACTATAAATTCAGACTTATAAACGTGCATATATATCCCCGTTATCCAATATAAATATGAAGTAAATGGGTACACTTTAAATATGAATAAATTAAATACAATATAAATTAATTTGATGAGTATGCACGTTCATATAGTGCAAAAAGTTCATAAAATCAAAGTCCATATAGAGAAAAGTTCATTGTTTTAAGGTGATGTGACTTATTGATAGTGAATATTCAAATAAATAAATAAATTAGGTGCACAGTGAAAAGTGCTATGTGCTGCTGTAATAGATCTTCCACTCTATTCCTGGAATGTTGGGATTGCTAACTGTCACATTTGCTTGTGTCTTCAACCATATTGTCAAACGTCAAATGACTGGTGTCATAACTGATCACATGTGGGGCACCATGGCAGTTGCAGATCAAACAGAAAAGAATAGGAGAGTTTATTCCTCCTGTAAGACTGTCAACAGATCGACCTCTACAAATTCAAAAATTCAACAGTGCCTAAAAGTGCCTAAAAATGGAGAGCAACAGACCATGTGCAGAGCAGGGTGTGAGAGTGTATTACTAGATTATAAACAGTATAGACACTTATTTTAAATGTTTTACATAGCTATACCTGCATAAGGGGCCAGGCTAAAGTGATATAGCATAATCTCACTGACTAAAGTTCCACTTTAAGGTTAAAAAGAAATATATATATATATATATATATTATATATATATATATATATATATATATATATATATATATATATATATATATATATATATATATTGTGACAGGAAGTCAGGTAAATCTGTGAATATTGTCACAGACAGGAGATACACTTCTGCTTGGGTTAGACAATTCACCAATTACTATAGGGTGTCTGCTGAAAAGGTAGCCAGGACGGCTTAAGGAAGTTGAAAGGCCTTCAGCTGTTCGGAATGAGGAAGTTAAGGCCTCTATAATTTGTCCAAAGGAAGTCTATTGATTGCTGTCTCCTGACGCTGTGTGGGCATGGGGAGAGGAGCACAGTCAGATGTGTGCCCCCTGAAAGCTGTGTGAGCATGGGGAAGACCTCCTGAAGCGATGTGCTCTGAGGAGGGTAACAAGTGTGAAGACTACTCAAGGTGAGGTCTTGGATCGTTTCTATGTGAAAAGAAACCAATGGACATTTCCTGTGTGAAGGGGAAATTAATTAAGACTGAAGACTACTCAAGGTGAGGTCTTGGACTATTTCTATGTGGAAAGAAATAAATGCACTGTTTGCTACGTGAAGAGACAAGCAAAGGAATGGTTGCTATGTGAAGAGACAAACAAAGGGATGTTTTCTATGTGAAAGGAAAGTCAAATGAACATGTGCTGTGAGAAGAGAAAATAAATGGACTATTGAGTGTCTGCTGTAGGATCAGCAAAGTTTGCCCAACAGTAGGTTGGAGACAGACTCCGTAGGTAGGTTCCTGTATGTGAGAAGGTAGCCGCCCACAGTGGCAAGGATTTATTTTGTGTTTTATTTTATTTTGATGTTTTTGAGGCTTGCACTTGTGTGAAGTAAATGGCAAGAATAAACCAAACTGTTGTTTGCAACCACTTCTTGGCTATCTCCCTGTGTAAACGCACCCCCCCAAGGGGTCATCCATACCCGCCACCGAGCTAATCCCCTCACATATGGTGGAGGTATGCATTGGGCAGAAGCAGAGATCCCTGCAAAGAAGTGCATATGTTCTATGAACTTTGTCTGGTGCATGAGATTGCACAATCTGTGTGTGCAGGAAAGGAGATCCTGAAAGAGAGAAAAACTACTTGTTTTAAAGAGACAGTGGTTTCAAAATTTTTGATGAACTTTGTCTGGTGCATGAGACTGCACAAACTGTGTCTGCAGGAAAGGAGATCCTGCAAGAGAGAGAAAAGCTACTGGCTTTAAAGAGACAGTGGTCTCAAAATTTTTTGCTGGACTGTGAAAAATTTGTTTGTGGAGTTATTGAAAATGGGGCGATCAAAATGCCTGAAAGATGCAAAGATAGCTGAAATGAGAGACCGAATTCTATGGATGGAGGGGATGTTACCGCCTGAACGAGCCCCATCCATGCCTGAACGGAGTCTGCTAAAGATAAAGATTGTTGTCCCTAGCAACACTGGGGCAAATGCGGATTTTCAGCGGAGCATGGCAGCTCACCAAGAGAGCATGGCAGCTCACCAAGAGAGCATGGCAGGCTGGAAACAGAGATGCCAGCAGAAAATGGAGGCCATCGGTTTGGAGGAAACCGAGTATGTGTGCAGGGCTGAGCTGGATGCCTTGCAATGGAAAATGGAAGAAAAGGAACAAGCCCTGGAGTTGCTTAGGATGGAGCATAGAAGCTTGCAGGCTCAGGTGTTACAGTGGGAAGAATCCACTGCTCTTTTTTTTTTCCGAGTTACAAAAACGTAGAGAGACTATAATGGAGAAAGATACCATCCTTATGGAAAAGGAAATTGAAATTCAGACTTTGCAGAAGCAAAGTATGGCTGATATGTTGGAGTTGCATAATCAGCTGACAAAAAGTCTTCAGTCTTTGTAAGCTACAAAAATAGACCTGCAGGGGGTGCAGGAACAGAATGTCTCTCTGAAAACGACATTGTCTCTCAGCGACAAGGAGAAAAGTGAGAGAGAGGCTAAATTACTGAGTACTGTGTATGAGCTCACCACTTTCAGCAATGTGGTAGATGAATTACGTACTGACTGTGAAAGTGGAAGAGATGAAGATTCAGTTGCAGGAACTTGAAGAGGAATTACAGGCGAGAGAGGATCTGTCCCAAAGAGGGGATAGTGTGCCTGATGCAGTTTTTAAAAGGATCAGTGTTTTGGGGTCTGTCCTGAGTGAGCATCAGAAATGTGATGACATGTGGCTTAAATCACCCCTTTGGAATAAACAGTTCCTTCAAAAACTTCAAGCATTGGAAAATGTACCATTAGAGCTTCAGCAAACAAAGGAACTGTGTAAGAAATGATGATTTCTCAGTTCAGGCTGAAAACCTAGTGTAGAAAACTAAAGCAAGTGATATAAAACTTGGAGAAAAAAGCAAACACCACCTAGTGGAGAAAACTAAGGCTGTTGGTGAAAACGTGGAGCAAATGAATAAGTGCCTTTCAGGGAGTGTTTCCAAAATGAAACTGGTGAAAGACAGGTGGCAGAAGTTTGATCGTGATCTTGGGATACATTCCATGTGGAGTTCAGATAAAGAAGAGGAGCTACAAGGGAAAAGTAATGCAGTGGCAGAAAGTGCATTGAAGAAATCTGTAATAGACGGTGTTGCAGTTGCATGCTTCTTCACTGATGCAGAGAGGAGGTCTGTAATGGATACCACCCAGATCACTGGGTTCAACTTTCTAAAGCTAATTAATGAAGCTACTGCCTTTGACCCATATGATGGTGGAAGGAAAGTTGATAAAGTACAGACATTTCTTGGAACAAAGCCAAGTGAAGCAGAGGTTCTCAAAGTGTTGTGGAAATCATTTGTTGATTGCAGAGAGAGGCGTCTTAAGAATGTTGAAGACTTTAAGACTAGCACAATTGAGTTGCCTATGGATCACGGTCCTCCTTGGTGGATAGGACAGACGGTTATACAGGACAAACCTGAGAAGGAGCAAAATGATGCCAAAAATGCAGTTGAAGAATGTCTATATGAGATGAGGGACAAGTTGTCTGACATTTATGAGAAATCTGTCAATGAAGATGACAGAAACAGTTTCATCCTGAAGCTTGAAGATACAGAGAATAGGCTATATGAAGATGGAGAGGATCAGCCAAAACAAGTGTGTATAGACAAGATAACGGACTTAAAGAAAGAGCCATCCCTACAAGCATTTCAACAAAGGTTAGCAGTTGTTAATGAACTGGGGAGGGAAGATACTAGGAGGCTTATCAGTGAGAGTCAAGAGCAGTGCCTGACACATGCGTGCCAGGAAATCTGTGGCCCAACCCTAGGGTTGAAACAAGGGGGGGGGGGGTATGTGACAGGAAGTCAGGTACATCTGTGAATGTTGTCACAGACAGGAGATACACTTCTGCTTGGGTTAGACAATTCACCAATTACTATAGGGTGTCTGCTGAAAAGGTAGCCAGGACGGCTTAAGGAAGTTGAAAGGCCTTCAGCTGTTCGGAATGAGGAAGTTAAGGCCTCTATAATTTGTCCAAAGGAAGTCTATTGATTGCTGCCTCCTGACGCTGTGTGGGCATGGGGAGAGGAGCACAGTCAGATGTGTGCCCCCTGAAAGCTGTGTGAGCATGGGGAAGACCTCCTGAAGCGATTCGCGCTAAGGAGGGTAACAAGTATGAAGACTACTCAAGGTGAGGTCTTGGATCGTTTCTATGTGAAAAGAAACCAATGGACATTTCCTGTGTGAAGGGGAAATTAATTAAGACTGAAGACTACTCAAGGTGAGGTCTTGGACTATTTCTATGTGGAAAGAAATAAATGCACTGCTTGCTATGTGAAGAGACAAGCAAAGGAATGGTTGCTATGTGAAGAGTGTGAAGAGACAAACAAAGGGATGTTTTCTATGTGAAAGGAAAGTCAAATGAACATGTGCTGTGAGAAGAGAAAATAAATGGACTATTGAGTGTCTGCTGTAGGATCAGCAAAGTTTGCCCAACAGTAGGTTGGAGACAGACTCCGTAGGTAGGTTCCTGTATGTGAGAAGGTAGCCGCCCACAGTGGCAAGGATTTATTTTGTGTTTTATTTTATTTTGATGTTTTTGAGGCTTGCACTTGTGTGAAGTAAATAGCAAGAATAAACCAAACTGTTGTTTGCAACCACTTCTCGGCTATCTCCCTGTGTAAACGCACCCCCCCCCCCCAAGGGGTCATCCATACCCGCCACCGAGCTAATCCCCTCACAATATATATATATATATATATATATATATATATATACACACACACATACAGTATCTGACAAAAGTGAGTACACCCCTCACATTTTTGTAAATATTTTATTATATCTTTTCATGTGACAACACTGAAGAAATGACACTTTGCTACAATGTAAAGTAGTGAGTGTACAGCTTGTATAACAGTGTAAGTTTGCTGTCCCCTCAAAATAACTTAACACACAGCCATTATAGTCTTAAAGTGGTAGTATCCCGCTTTTTGACACTTTTACCTACAGGTAAGCCTATAATAAGGCTTACCTGTAGGTACAAATAATATCTCCTAAACCGGCACGGTTTTGGAGATATTTACAGTGCATGCAGCCGCTCGCGCGAGCGGCGCATGCGCTCTGAAGGTCCGGGGGGGACCTTCAATTAGTTTGCCGGAGCTTGCCGGGAAAAATCACTCCCGCGCGCATGCGCGGGAGTGACGTCATCGCGGCTCTGGCCAATCATCGCGCTGGAGCCGTCTCTTCCGGCCAATCAGCGCGCCGGAGCTGCCAAACCCGGAAGAGACTGCGAGGGATCATGGCAGCGCCCGCAGCGATGTCCGGGGGTCCGTGTCGGGGCTTCGTTTTAAGGTAAGTTACACATAATGGGCTAGTATGTGATGCATACTAGCTCATTATGCCTTTGTCTTGCAGGTTTTTTTTTTTTTTTAATTTTTTTTTTTATAGGGTTTACAACCGCTTTAACAGCTGGCAACAAAAGTGAATACATCCCTACATTAAAATGTCTAAATTGGGCCCAAAGTGTCAATATTTTGTGTGGCCACAATTATTTTCCAGCACTGTCTTAACCCTCTTGAGCATGAAGTTCGCCAGAGCTTCACAGGTTGCCACTGGATTCCTCTTCCACTCCTCCATGATGACATCACGAAGCTGGTGATGTTAGAGATTTTGCACTCCTCTACCTTCCGTTTGAGGATGCCCCACAGATGCTCAATAGGGTTTAGGTCTGGAGACATGCTTGGCATTTATGGTTCCATCAATGGACTGTAACTCCCCAGTGGCGGCAGCACTCATGCAGCCCCAGACTATGACACTCTCACCACCATGCTTGACTGTAGGCAGCACACACTTGTCTTTGTACTCCTCACCTGGTTGCCGCCACACAAGCTTGACATCATCTGAGCCAAATAAGTCTATCTTGGTCTCATCAGACCACAGGACATGGTTCCAATAATCCATATCCTTAGTCTGCTTGTTTTCAGCAAACTGTTTTCAGGCTTTCTTGTGCATCATCTTTAGAAGAGGCTTCCTTCTGGGATGAAAGCCATGCAGACCAATTTGATACAGTGTGCGGCGTATGGTCTGAGCACTGACAGGCTGACCTCCCTCCCCTTCAACCTCTGCAGCAATGCTGGCAGTACTCATATGTCTATTTCCCAAAGACAACCTCTGGATATGATTCTGAGCACGTGCACTCAACTCTTTGGTCGACCAATGCGAGGCCTGTTCTAAGTGGAACCAATCATGTTAAACAGATGTATGGTCTTGGCCACCTTGCTGCAGCTCAGGGTCTTGACAATCTTCTTATAACCTCGGCCATCTTTATGTAGAGCAACAATTATTTTTTTTTAGAGCCTCCGAGAGTTCTTTGCCATGAGGTACCATGTTGAACTTGAAAGTGAAAAGTGATAACACCAAATTTAACACACCTGCTTCCCATTCACACATAAGACCTTGTAACACTAACGAGTCACATGACACCAGGGAGGAAAAATGTCTAATTGGGCCCAATTTTGACATTTTCACTTTTGTTGCCAGCGGTTTGGACAATAATGGCTGTTTGTTGAGTTATTTTGAGGAGACAGCAAATTTACACTGTTATACAAGCTGTACACTCACTACTTTACATTGTAGCAAAGTGTAATTTCTTCAGTGTTGTCACATGAAAATATATAATAAAATATTTACAAAAATGTGAGGGATGTTCTGAGTTTTGCGAGATACTGTATATACACAGATATACAGTGGGTACGGAAAGTATTCAGACCCCCTTAAATTGTTCACTCTTTGTTATATTGCAGCCATTTGCTAAAATCATTTAAGTTCATTCTTCTTCCTCATGAATGTACACATAGCACCCCATACTGACAGAAAAACACAGAATTGTTGACATTGTTGCAGATTTATTAAAAAAGAAAAACTGAAATATCACATGGTCCTAAGTATTCAGACCCTTTGCTCAGTATTTAGTAGAAGCCCCCTTTTGATCTAATACAGCCAGGAGTCTTTTTGGGAAAGATGCAACAAGTCTTTCACACCTGGATTTGGGGATCCTCTGCCATTCCTCCTTGCAGATCCTCTCCAGTTCTGTCAGGTTGGATGGTAAACGTTGGTGGACAGCCATTTTTAGGTCTCTCCAGAGATGCTCAATTGGGTTTAAGTCAGGGCTCTGGCTGGGCCATTCAAGAACAGTCACGGAGTTGTTGTGAAGCCACTCCTTCGTTATTTTAGCTGTGTGCTTAGGGTCATTGTCTTGTTGGAAGGTAAACCTTCGGCCCAGTCTGAGGTCCAGAGCACTCTGGAGAAGGTTTTTGTCCAGGATATCCCTGTACTTGGCCGCATTCATCTTTCCCTCGATTGCAACCAGTCATCCTGTCCCTGCAGCTGAAAAACACCCCCACAGCATGATGCTGCCACCACCATGCTTCACTGTTGGGACTGTATTGGACAGGTGATGAGCAGTGCCTGGTTTTCTCCACACATACCGCTTAGAATTAAGGCCAAAAAGTTCTATTTTGGTCTCATCAGACCAGAGAATCTTATTTCTCACCATCTTGGAGTCCTTCAGGTGTTTTTTAGCAAACTCCATGCGGGCTTTCATGTGTCTTACACTGAGGAGAGGCTTCCGTCGGGCCACTCTGCCATAAAGCCCCGACTGGTGGAGGGCTGCAGTGATGCTTGACTTTCTACAACTTTCTCCCATCTCCTGACTGCATCTCTGGAGCTCAGCCACAGTGATCTTTGGGTTCTTCTTTACCTCTCTCACCAAGGCTCTTCTCCCCCGATAGCTCAGTTTGCCTGGACGGCCAACTCTAGGAAGGGTTCTGGTCGTCCCAAACGTCTTCCATTTAAGGATTATGGAAGCCACTGTGCTCTTAGGAACCTTAAGTGCAGCAGAAATCTTTTTGTAACCATGGCCAGATCTGTGCCTTGCTACAATTCTGTCTCTGAGCTCTTCAGGCAGTTCCTTTGACCTCATGATTCTCATTTGCTCTGACATGCATTGTGATCTGGAAGGTCTTATATAGACAGGTGTGTGGCTTTCCTAATCAAGTCCAATCAGTATAAACAAACACAGCTGGACTCAAATGAAGGTGTAGAGCCATCTCAAGGATGATCAGAAGAAATGAAAAGCACCTGAGTTAAATATATGAGTGTCACAGCAAAGGGTCTGAATACTTAGGACCATGTGATATTTCAGTTTTTCTTTTTTAATAAATCTGCAACAATGTCAACAATTCTGTGTTTTTCTGTCAGTATGGGGTGCTATGTGTACATTCGTGAGGAAGAAGAATGAACTTAAATGATTTTAGCAAATGGCTGCAATATAACAAAGAGAGAAAAATTTAAGGGGGTCTGAATACTTTCCGTACCCACTGTATATGCATATATATATATATATATATATATATATATATATATATATATATATATATATATATATATATGCCTATAGAAACATTGAAAAGTCCAACTTCCAGGGATGATATATTTTGTATATTTACAATGGGCCAGCTTGGCACAATGTAAGTATGTATATATGATACCTGTAGAAGCCATACATCTGACTACAATCTTCCGGGTGCTGTGCTGAGCAGCTGCCCTTCTACACAGTAACCAGAGTAGTTTGTTTGCTCAGCATGACCACCACTTAGAGAACGCCTTGCATTTTTCAGAGTGAATGTAAAGCATTCTCTGGTTGGACGAGGTGGAGGTCATAACCTTTACTACCTCTTTGAACAATAAGGAGGCCCCCAGATTGCCCCCCCCCCCCCCACATGTGAATGAGTAAGAGATATCCCTTTTCATTTAAAGAAAAAAGGGAAAAGTAAACAGTTTTTAACAAGTCCTTTATTTACATTTACTCATTGTAAACTTTACATCCATCACGCCATCCAGCAAAGCAGATCCATGTCAATCTCAATGAACAATGCCCCCTGATCTGCTGAAATTGAAAAAGAAAACGCACACACCACCTCCTCCCATCGCCCACTCCTCAGTAATTACATCTCCCAGTCCCTGCCACTAGAAGCAAACAAAGGATGTGTGACGTTATTGACCAACCATGGGTATAACCACCATATTTGGTCAGTGACATCACAAGATTCCTAGGAATGGGCTGGGGAGATGAGTCATGGTTGTTAGGATGCCAGCAGCTGCCAGCATCCTAACAACCAGTAAGAGGGAAAGCTGTGACATTAAGCAGCAGTAGAAATATGGAATATAATCACTTCTCCAATTATCATACTGTATATCGTAAGCATACAGTGACAGAATGTATTATGATGCTCTATTAGAAAACGTAGAGAAATCTTTAAAATGGCCAGTATTTTACAATAAAGTTTTTTTTTTTGTTTTCTTTTTTTAAACCAGAAGAGGGATTAAGAATAATAGTGTTAAAATTGGATCTTTCCTGTATATAAGCCTTCTTACGATGGTTGGTTTTATCTCATAACATTGCAGATCGATGCAAACTATATAAATTATATGGAAAAAGGCTATTTGGAAGCTGTTTGTATATAAGTCATCAATGTTTTTTTATATAGAAGGCATCAATTCAGCACATATCTGTTTCTGTTATCAGAAAGTACAATCTCTCTTTTCCTAAGAGATCATCCGCAGACATATAACAGAATTTTGGCTGCTGTGCCTATCTTAAAGGATTTCTTAGAAAATGTTCCTGCCTATCTCCTATTATGATCAGGTATAAAGAAGACATTGCCAGCATTCCAGCTATGTTTTCTGGCTGATAAGAAATCCAGGTTCTGTGAAGCTAAATCAACTGAACCTAAAATACAAAACATCACTTTCATGTGTTTTAGGGCTATATGAGGCTGTAACTATGCATTGCACAACTTTCTTTTTGTCCCAGGCTCAAATACTTTGCAAATAATTTACCAGGTGCATTTTTTCAGAGAGTAGTTCTTTTCTCTGGATGTTCAGAATGAGGGGAACCAGTCAATTAATTTTTATGTAGATAGTGCAGGGGTTTCCAAACGTTCTAAACGAAGGGCCAGTTTACTCCCCTTCAGACTTCAAGGAGCCTGGACTTTGGCCAGTCGGAGTAGAAAATGGTAATATTGGGGGGGGGGTATTGCCCCATTGTTGGTATCATGGGGTAGAATAGTGCCCCATCGTTCATTGGTATTAGTGGGAGGAAAAGTGCCCCCTCATTCATTGGTATTAGTGGGAGGAAGAGTGCCCCATCATTAGTGTCAGTGGGAGGAAGCATGCCCCATCCTTGATATTACTGGAAGGCATAGTGCCCTATCATTGATATTAGTGGGAGAAATAGTGCCCCATCATTGGTATTAGTAGGGGAATAGTACCCCATCGTTTGTGTAAGTGGGAGGTTGGTGCCACATCATTGGCGTCAGTAAAATAAATAATGCCCTATTGTTGATATCAGTGATAGGAATTGTGAACCATCATTGGTGTCTGTGAAAGGAATAGTGCCCTACTGTTGGTATCAGTGACAGGAATTATGAGCCATCATTGGTGTCATTGAAAGGAACAGTGCCCTATTGTTGGTATCAGTGAATTATGAGCCATCCTTGGTATAGTGCCCCATCATTGGTATTAGTAGGGGAATAGTACCCCATCGTTTGTGTAAGTGGGAGGTTGGTGCCACATCATTGGCGTCAGTAAAATAAATAATGCCCTATTGTTGATATCAGTGATAGGAATTGTGAACCATCATTGGTGTCTGTGAAAGGAATAGTGCCCTACTGTTGGTATCAGTGACAGGAATTATGAGCCATCATTGGTGTCATTGAAAGGAACAGTGCCCTATTGTTGGTATTAGTGAATTATGAGCCATCATTGGTGTCTGTGAAAGGAATAGTGCCCTACTGTTGGTATCAGTGACAGGAATTATGAGCCATCATTGGTGTCAGTGAAAGGAACAGTGCCCTATTGTTGGTATCAGTGAATTATGAGCCATCATTGGTGTCAGTGGAAGGAATAGTGCCTTGTATCATTGTATCAGTGGGAAGAATAGTGCCCCAAGGGCCGGATAAGCAAGCAAAGTGCCACATCTGGCCCCTGGGCCTCAGTTTAGAGACCACTGCACAAGTGCATGGAAAGATAAGAAGGAGGATTGAGAGAGCACAAGATACCCTTGGGTTCTACTTAGGGCACAGTCCTTCACCTTCTACATGAATTTCTAACTTTCTGGATCCCTCTCTTACAGGGCTATATTATTGCACAGGCTCCTAAAGTTCAAATGTGACTCTTTGACAACTGAGGTTCTAGTGGTATCTCAGTCTTAGAATTCAGGGAAGAACAGCAATGAACAGATGCAAAGTTTTCTTTCCAACTCAGTCAGTATCCTACCACCTCCATATGGGGGATAACCATGGTCTGCTTCCTTTAAACCCAAAGTAACACTCCATGACTACCAGTATCTTCAAGGGGGCCTCCCAGGAAGGGAGATCCTTGCAGCTGCCTACACCCATAGGCCCTAAGGCCTAATGAAAAGGTGTTACCACAACGTCCACAGAGTGCAAAAGCCCAGGAAAGAAGACCATGTACCAGGAAGTGCCTCAGAACTACGCAAAATATTATGCTTTGTTTTTTTTTTTTTATACTAAGTTTACTTGCCAAGCAAAGCTGTCTGGCTCTTTGCTGCACCTTCTGCTACTTCGTTGTGCTGAGCTTTACAGAAGCTGAAGGCTTTGCAATTGGCCACATTGACACTGACTGCGGGGGGTCTATTGTACTTGGGGGGGGGGGGGCTGGAGTGTTGCTGGTGGTTTCAATTATTGCAGGTGCAATCTACAATTGCTGGGGATCTATTGTTGCTGGAGGGGAATTTTTTGCTCTGGATTTCTTATGCTGTTGGTGGGGGATCCACTGTTGATGGAGGGGGATCTATTAATGCTGGCTGCTGGGAGATCCAATGTTGCCAGCAGGGGTCATTAGTTGCTGGGGCAGATCTGTTGTTACTGGTGAGCATCTATTTTTGCTAGGGGCTATATTTTGTTCTTGGGGGAGGGTCTGTTGTTTCTGGGGGATCTATTGTTGCTAGGAAGGATCTGTTGTTGCTTGGGGGATCTGTTATTGCTGGGGGGTTATATTATCATTATCCAATCCATACAAATTACTTAACCCACAAAATGTATTCTCTAAAGGGGCACTAGGAAGTGGATAGGGGGCGAAGACAAAGGGTGGTGCTGAGAGGTAAGTCAGGGTGGAGAGAGTACCTGTACACATTCTTTAAGAATAAAAGCCCTGACTGGCAGCATCAACAGATAAAAATGAAAGAAATCAAAGCCTGAAGAAATAAAGAAATTCCTTTAATGACAATAACAGGGGGTAAGTACTATTTTTTTTTTTAAATTGATATACACTTTAATACAAAAAATAAATTAATGATAATTATAATTACAATTTGATTTATAACCTCTTTTAGACTATCTGCATTTGTCTGCTTATACAGTATATTGACATATCATCCCTATTTTCTCACTTATATTTAAAGTGCAGATAAACTCAAAACCTAAAAATAAATACATTTTTCCCATGTTTCTATTTACACTAAAAGCATCATCTTTTTCATCTGTAAATCCAGTAAATGTGAGCTCCTGTTTCTACCAGACAACATTTTGGCCATAGAACTTTCTCTTATCAGGTGACAACATTTACCCACTGCTATTAAATGTAGCAGTGGTGTTGTAACCCTTCTATTTGCTCTCTTATTGAAAGGTTATAGGTAGTGATGGACGAACATCGGCCGGGGCGGTTCGCGAACGCCAGCCGCAAATTTTCTCAAAAGTCAGCAAACCGTGAGTTCGTGGCGGGCCCCATTGACTTTAATGGGAGGCGAACTTCGAAAACCTTTAGGTCATATTTGCAGCCACAAAAGATGTACTAGCTGTGCACAAATAGTCCCAGCACATGGACAATGTCATAACAGAAGTATTGCAATTGAAAAAGTTGCCCTAAATGTTTTTTTTTTTTTTTTTTTTACAGCAAAAAATATATATATATTTTTTTTCATAAATCAGCCAGAACTGACAGCAGCCGGTAAATACATTGTCTAATACATATTGGGTCCATTCACACATCTGTGACAACCACAGGATACCTGTCCCTATAGTAAAGAGACTGTAATAGACCCTAAAACAACATTGGAGCATTTTAAATTACTTTTGTGGACATTAACAAAGCGATTTCTGTGTGACTGCAGCCGATCTCTAACTGCCCCTACAGCAACCACAGAATACCTGGCCCTACAGTAAAGAGACTGTAATAGACCCTAAAACGACATTGGAGCATTTTAAATGACTTTTGTGGACAATGACAAAGCGATTTCTGTGTGACTGCAGCCGATCTCTAACTGCCCCTAAAGCAACCACAGGATACCTCTCCCTAAACTCAAAAGATACTAGACCTATACCCAAATATCAGCCCTGAAAAGGACTTTTGTGGATCTTCACAGCGCTATTTGTGTCTAGCAAACTCTCCCTACACTGGCAGAAAGCGGAATGTGAAATGGCCGCCAGATCGGGTCTATTTATAGGGTAGGGGGACTGTCCATGTGCTGGAATGTTTCAATTGGCTGTCCCATTCCACCTGACGGCTTTGTCACTGGTCAAAGTTCTTCTGAATGAAAAAGAAAATGGCGGTGCGGACATATTCGCGAACATCGGCAAAAGTCTGACTTTTTGGGAATTTGCGAACAAGCAAAATTTGCAGCGAACCGCAAGGCCATCTCTAGTTATAGGCATCCATGCTGACCTGCAGAATGTCCGTAGGTCTCTCTAGTAAGGGATTAGCAGAGTTTCACCAAACTTGGTTTCCTCTTTGCTGAAAAACATCTAAATTAGCCTCAGTGGACTACATAGGCAACATTTGCTTTAAAAAAAAAATATATATGTATTCGTTTTCCATCAAAACTGTCTAATCACCATGTCACTGCTTCAACAAAGCCACTTCATTAACAGTTGCAGCCTTATTTCTTTCTGGATTCTAGCTTATGTGTGCAGCTAGAAAGAAATACTAAAAACTGTTGTAAAAAATATTAAAATGTTTTTAAAGTTTTATAAAATTAAAAAAATAAAGGAACTTCCCTAACCCTCAGGAGCCTTTTAAAGTAATATTAAAGTCTTGTGGTTTTTTATTTGTATAAAAAAACCAAACATGTTATACTAACCTGCTCTGTGCAGTGGTTGTGCACAGAGCAGCCTAGATCCTCCTCCCCTCTGTTCCCTGGCCGGCGCTCCTGGACCCTCCCTCCTGACATGTGCCCCCATAGCAAGCAGTTTACTATGGGGGCACCCGAGCGGAGCTGCTGCTCTGTGTGTCTATTCAAACATGGAGCCGCGGCTCGACCCTGCCCCCTCTCTCCTCAATGGCTTACTGAATTTGATTGACAGTAATTGGCCATTGGCTCCCGCTGCTGTGTCTCAGCCAATCATGAGGGAGAGTCCCGGAGAACCGAGGCTCTCATGCAACATCACTGGATTGAGATGTAGCTCAGGTAAGTATTAGGGGGGCTGAAAGGGGCAAAGAATGCATTAAGATAAAAAATTCCTTTAAATTTTACAACCACTTTAAAGACTTAGGGCATATTTCCTATAATTTTTATACAGACTCTGATTCACAAAATTACCTTCCCTCTCCTTTTTCATGATTCTTCACTTTGTTTTTTGTGTTCTGGCCTGCCTACCCTTTCAGGTAATGTGTACTAAACATAACATATTTATTGAATAATCACCTCATGTTACACTCCCTTCCCTTCCAGGCTATTTTTCAGTTTTCAGTGTTGTGATAGTTTGACTGACAACTACTTGCCAATATTTGAGACAACTAGAGCTTTCTTTGGACAGTATTTAATAACAACTGTTTTTTTTTTTTTTAATTCTCGCTATATAAAGGAAAAAAGACTTTTAAACCTTAAAAAAAAAATGTTTCACTTACTTTCAATTTGAAAAATATCAAATAGCAATGCCAGGACATTATAAATGTCTCCCAAAATGATACCCTGTTTCCCCGAATGTAAGACATCCCCTGAAAATAAGACCTACTTACAGTTTTGCCTCTCGCTGAAATATAAGGCATCCCCCGAAAATAAGACCTCCCCCGATAATAGGGCCTTCCCGAACATAAGGTCTCCCCGATAATAAGGCCTCCCGAAGCTACCATAACTCTGGACTCTGGACCGTAGCCTCTCTTTTAATCAGAGAGCCTGTTGCACTGGCAGGACAAGCTGCCGCTTGCTGCTCGCTCTGCCCTGACGGAGTCTGGCTCACTCACAATTAGACAGTGAGTTGCGCTGGGCAGGAGTCGGGCACATTGTGTGGACACACAGGGGTGACTGAGGTAGGGGGGAAATGTCTGATAAAGGGGTGGGGTGGATGTCTGGTGAAGGTGTCCACTGGCACAGGGGTGGGGGGAGTGGGATCACTTAAAATGACACAAGAGGATCAGAGGGGACAATCAAAATGAAACAGGAGGATCAGAAGGGGGGGATCAAAATGACACAGGAGGATGTAATTTGAGGGTAATTTGAGAGTTTGTGATGACAACTACTACCGTACCGTATACAGGTAATACATTTCCTTTTTTTTGTTCAATAATAAATGTGTACCGTATTCTTCTTCATGGAAAAAATAAGACATCCCCTGAAAATAAGACTTAGCGCGTCTTTGGGAGCAAAAATTAATATAAGACACTGTCTTATTTTCGGGGAAACAGGGTAACTTTTTAGAAATGCTTTGATTTTTCACTCCAATTTTGTAGAAATGAAGAAGCATGTTGTCCATCACAGCAAAACCAAAGCACAGAGCCACTCTGATTGGCTCTGTACCATTATCCTATTATTTCCACTTAACGACAATTGGTAAGGTATTTATATTTCTCAAACAAATGCCAGGGATAAAGACAGGGCTGGCCCTACCAAGGGTCTCACTGGGTCCATTGGAAGGGGCAGCAAGGTGATGCCCAAGATTTTTTTTCAGCAGTTTTTTTGTGTCATCAGTTTGCAGTGCATTACAGGCAGCATTTCCCCCATCTCATACTGCCGCCTGTAGTGCAAACTGATGAGTATGAGGAGGTGGAGCGTCTGCTTCTGGGAACGTCCCTCGCGTGATTGTGATGTGTGCAATGACATCCACACACTCCATCTTACGCAAGGCAAGCTGGGTCTTCTAGGACGGTGCTTGCGGCAGACACAGTGGTGACAGGAGGACTGAGGACAGACAGTGGGCGTTTGGTGGACAGGTCTGGTGGTGATTAATGGAAGAAGAAAATGGTATATATAATATTTTCTAAATTTTATATTTATATATAATAATGGATGTGGAGGCCTTTAGGTGGGCGTGATTTTTTTTTTTTTTTTGGGGGGGGGGGCAGCATTTCATTCTTGGACCCAGGCAGCACAATGTCTTGGGCCAGCCCTGGGTAAAGATGTAAAGACTTGCTGTTGTGTGCACTTAGTCACTACTAATTTATTAACCCAGTAATTTAGGAAGCTGCTAGATGGTATCCCAGCCAAAGTTTCACCTTATAGCTGTGAAGCTGACCACAGAAGCTAGACAATAATTGATTGTGTAGTGAAAGGAATAGCAAGTGCTGGTATCCTGTGAAACAGGCATGGCCAGAAATGCATGGACTTGCACATAGAACACCACGCAGAAATATGATATAAAATAATGTGATTTATTGAAAGACAAGGGAGTTGATTTACTAAAGGCAAATACCATATTTATCGGAGTATAACACGCACCGGCGTATAACACGCACCACACATTTAGGAGGGAAATTTTAGGAAAAAAGCTTAACATTTTAAATAAACAGCATTGAACTCAGAACTATTTTTTTTAATCAAATGCAGTCTTACCTGTGCCCATGAATGCAGCCTCATCAGCGCAGTGTCCATCAATGCAGCCTCCCCAGTGCAGTGTCCATCAATGCAGCCTACCCAGCGCAGTGTCCATCAATACAGCCTCGCCAGCGCAGTGTCCCCTATGTAGCCTCGACAGCGCAGTGTCCCCAATGTAGCCTCGCCAGCGCAGTGTCCCCAATGTAGCCTCGCCAGCGCAGTGTCCCCAATGCAGCCTCGCCAGCGCAGTGTCCCCAATGCAGCCTCGCCAGCGCAGTGTCCCCAATGCAGCCTAGCCAGCGCAGTGTCCCCAATGCAGCCTCGCCAGCGCAGTGTCCCCAATGCAGCCTCGCCAGCACAGTGTCCCCAATGCAGGCTCGCCAGTGCAGTGTCCCCAATGCAGGATCCCCAGCGCAGTGTCCCCAAAGCAGCCTCGCCAGCGCCATTACATTGCATTACATTACTTTTTAAAAAAAGCCGGGCAGCACTGAGGCAGAGGGGGGCGGGCTGTGCGAGGAGAAGCGAGTACGAGCCACCGCTGTCATCTGACGTGACATAGACGTCACACGTCCCGTGTCCCGGCATTGGGCCACTGTGCTGTCTATCATAGGAGGCAAGACTTCCTATGACAGCAGCCGCTCGTCCTTCCTTCTGCTCCCCCCGGCCCGCCCCCCTCCTCTTCCTGTCAGCGCTGCCTGGCTTTTTATTTTTTTTACTATATCGGTGTATAACACGCACTGGTGCTTTGCCCTCCATTTTTAGGGAAAAAAAGTGCGTATTATACGGTATTATAAATACGGTATACTGTGCACTGCAAGGACACTTGCTCCAGAGCTTAGTAAATGAGGTCTTCCTTCCTTCACTTTGCAAAGAATACTCAATCAAATGCATGCAAATTAAAAAATTAACAGAATTTTTGCTTGCATTTGATTGGATGATTGAAATTAGCAGAGCTTCCCCTCAGTTCAGAACTTCCCCTTTAGATCTAGAGTACACAGTATATTTGCCTTTAGTAAATCAACCTCAATGCCAGTAAAACAATACAAACCCATATCAAATACACCAAGAATACCAAAACCCCATGAACCAATATCAGTGAACCTAATGGGTGAGAGTAAGCACGATAAGCAAACTACCAAAACTAACTAACTAAGCTTACAAACTATTTATATACAGATGACAGGGAAAGACTAAAGGGCTGTTGTCAGTATCAGAGCTAGGGTCATGCACAGAACATCAAGCTGAGGGAGCAGAGAACAAGTCAGGACAGGAAAAGGATACATGGGAGTGAGTTCAAGCAGGTGGGCAAAGGTTTAGGAACAGGAGTAGAGTAACAAGTCACAAGGTAGCCACACAGATCAAGGGCACACAGGCAGAACACCAAGGCAAAATGAAGGAGCAGAGGAGGGACTAAATAAATAACCTCCAAGCAGCTAGCATCAAGTGGAGACTCCAGTGGTGGACACCAGAACTACAATTTACAGGTCTGGGAGCCACAGCGCCACCAGCAGGTTTTACAAGCCCTGACATGTAGGCACAATCCTTCAGTCCTGAAAGCTGTGTTTCATAAACATGTGAGATACAATCTGCACATTTATGCACCATCCGAAACACAACCTTCAGGGCAGAAGGATGGTGCCTACATATCTAATTATTGTCTTATGTCTATGGTCAGCTTAATAGCCATAAAGTGGAACTTCAGACAAACAACCAAATACACAGTTTCTGTATCTATGTATCTTATCTTCCAAAGGGTTTGTAATTCTGTCCTTCCATTTTTGTGATGTATACACCACTATCTGAAAGCACACACTTTTGTATGCTCCGTTAAGTGCAGTGGTGTCATCTCTCCACCTACAGTCTCCTGACTAGACAATAAAGAAGCAGCAAAACATTGATCAATCAACACTCTGCTTACTTTGCTCTCCCCTCCTATCAGCATGTTTCCTATCAGTGCATGGGAATGCTGCAAAGACTGATGCTTTCTAGTGTCTCCACTCCCATTCCCAATCTTAGTACTGCTGTGCAGGGAATGGAAGGAGGTTGATATCAAGACACATTCTGGTATTATTGCTAGATCTATGTAAAATATCTATGTCATTACTGTATGTGTAGAGAGAGGCACATGGCTGCAACATTTTCCTTAACCACTTGCTGACCGCCGCACGACTATCTACGTCGGCGGTCAGCCCCTCACAGGCAAACTAACGTAGGGCTACGTCGCTTGCTTGTGAGGGTCTAGGGAGCGAGCGTGCGCCCCCGGAGGCGCGCTCCCGCTCCCACGTGGTCACGGACCCCCCCGCGCGTGTGACCAGCGGACCCGATGTCCGCCGGCCACTCGGCGATCGGCGGGGGAGAGGGAGAATGTCAGGCAGCTTGTGTAAACAAGCCACCTGTCATTTTCCTCGCTGTAAAGACACTGATCACATGGATCTACTATGTAGATCCGTTGATCAGTGTCCTTACAGCTCAAGCCACAGCCAATCACAGTAGAAAGCATGCCCCTAGGGACACACACAGCCCCTCCCTCCAAAATAAAGTTAACCCCTTCACTACCAGTGTTTTTTTACAGTAACAGTGCATATATATAGCACTGATTACTGTAGAAATGTCACTGGTAACCCCAAAAGTGTCAAAAATGTCAGTCAAGGGTCCGATCTGTCCGCCGCAATGTCGCAGTACCGCAAAAAAAATCGCAAATCGCCGCCATTACGCGTTAAAAAAAACAACAAAAATGACAAAAATCTTTCCCTTTGTTAGTAAACACGATAACTTTTGCGCAAAACAATCAAAATACGCTTTTTGCGATTTTTTTTACCAAACATAGGTAGCATAAAACAAATTGGTCGAAAATGTTAAAAAATTTTGATTTTTACATTTTTTTGGGGGGGAATTTCATATAAAAAAATGTGAAAAATATTGTTATTTTTGCAAAATTGACGCTCTTTTTTTGTTTATAGCGCGTGATCAAAAAATCGCACAGGTGATCAAATACCACCAAAAGAAAGCTCTGTTTGTGGGAAAAAAAGGACGCCAAATCCGTTTAGGTACAGCGTCGCACGACCGCGCAATTGTCCGTTACAATCACGCAGTGCCGAATCGCAAAATACCCCCTGGTCGGAATTGGGGGTAAAATCTTCCGGGGCTTTAATATCTGTCTTGATTTCAAATACTAGAAAGGGTTCAGCAGTTTTTGCAGTACATTAGCGCTGACTGACAAAGACTGACGAATATTGACAAATGGATAAAGGCTAAAACCCATTAACCACTAGCCGACCAGCCACCGCAGTTATACAGCGGCAGGTCCCCGCGTATCGCCGTACCTGTATGGTGGTTTGTGGAAGCAATCCTGGGGGTGCACGTGTGCACGCCCACTCTCCAGCAGGAAAGCCGATCAATGGGGCCAGAGCACCCACGATCGTTTCCTGTGAAGAGAGAACCCGCTGTTCTCTCAGGAATCAGCACAGAGCGCCTGTGATACTCCTATTTAGGAACACTTGCACTCTGTGTTGGTTTCACAAGCCTATCCTCCACAGTTAGAAAACACCCCCTAGGCTCACATTTAATCCCTTCAATCACCCTGGTGTTAACCCCTTCCTGCCAGTGTCATTATTACAGTAACCGTGCATATTTTTAGCACTGATTAATGTAGTAATGTCATTGGGCCCCCCAAAAGTCTCAAAAATGTCAGTTAAGGGGTGTAATCTGTCAGCGACAATGTCGCAGTCCCGCCCAAAATTCTTGATCACCGGCATAACTAATAAAAAAAAAAAAAATTAAAATGACATAAATATTTCCCCGAGTTTGTAGACGCGATAACTTTTGCGCAAACCAATCAATATACGCTTATTGGGATTTTTTTTTTACCGAAAATATGTAGCAGAATACAAATTGGCCTACAAGGATGAAAAAAATTCGATTTTCATTTTGTTTTTTTATTGGGAATGTTATAGTAGAAAGTGAAAAATATTGTTTTTTTTTTCCAGAATTGTCGCAGTTTTTTGTTTATAATGCAAAAAATAAAAATTACAGAGGTGATCAAATACCACCAAAAGAAAGCTCTATTTGTGGTAAAAAAATGACATCAATTTTATTTGGTTACAGCATCGTGCAACCATGCAATTGTCTGTTAAAGTAAGGGCTCTTTCACACAGGCGGACCGTTCAGATGCGCCTGTCTGTTTTTTTGACGGATCTGAACGGTCACCCAATGCATCTCTATTGGGCATCGAATGTCAGCGGAGACATGTCCGCTGACATCTGATCCGATCCATCAAATCGGGACGGATGGAAACCCTATTTTCCATCCGTCCAGCGGATGGGATCGGATGGGATCGGATGAGAACGGACCGACGGTCTGTTCCCATCCGATTTCCCCATAGAGATGCATGGGGAACTGACAGCTGTGTCTCTGCACACAGCGCGGAGAACAGCTGTCATCCTCCTGCTCAGCGGGGGATCAGCGGATCGATCCCCCGCTGAGATAAACGGAGTCCGTCCGATGGACGGAGTGTGTGAAAGGACCCTAACGCAGTGCTGAAGTGCAAAAAATGGCCTGGTCATTAAGGTGCAAAATCTTCCAGTCTAGAAGTGGTTAAAGGACTTGCAAGAAGAAATTTACTAAAACTGAGTGCAAAATCAGGTGCAGCTCTGCATAGAAACCAATCAGGCTTCAGGCTCAGTTCACATATATGCGATGCGGGAAGGCTGCGAATTCCCAGCCTTTTCCCGCATCGCACACGCACCCCCGGCAGTTCACACTGCCATATGCGATACGCTGGGGGTGTCAATGTAATCTTAACGACACCCCCAGTTTGATCGCATATCGCAGTGCGATCGTGCAGTTCGCACAGGATCGGATCGCACAAGTGTGAACCGCTGTGCAATCCGATCCTGATGCGGCAGCAAAAATGCCTCCTGTGCGTGTTTGCTGCGGGTGCGATGCGAATATAACCATACAAACTGTATGGCTAAACTCGCACCGCACAGCTGATCGCATGTAATGTCGGAGCAGTGCGCTCCGACATTACTGCGAACCCCGCACACGCAGAAGTGTGAACCGGGGCTCAAGGTTTTATAGTCAAAGCTTAATTGAACAAGCTGAAGTTAGAAGCTGATTGCTTACCATGCACAGCTGCATTGCATTCTGTGTGCACCACTTTTATTAGATCCCCCCCACAATGTCAAATGGACATGGGCAATAAATTTGTAAAAAATGACACAGATCAGTTCTGACCTTCCTAATGCCTCGTACACACGCAACGATTATCGGCCGACCGATCGGCCGTCTTTTGTCCAGTGGTGTTGTGTTGGTTGAAATGTGCTCTAGACTGCACACAAATTTTCTCGGCCAACAACAACCAACTTCAGAAGTGATGTCATGTGCTGGTTTACTTTCTGTGTGTTTTTTCTTCTCTGAGCATGCCCAGTCTTGCTCATCAGATTTTTGTCTGCCGAAATCTGTACTGACTGATGGAAAATCGGCCGTTCTGTTGACGGCCAACAAAAATTTTATAGCCTGCACACCAGATTTTGTTCGGCAGAAAAGTCGGAGTCGGTTGTCGGAAGCATCATACTAACAAGCCGAAAATCGGCCGATCGGACGTTGGCCAAAAATTCACGGCCAGCTATCGATGCATGTGTACGAGGCATAAGAGGCTTTCCTGGTCACAGGAGACATAGGAGCAAATAAGAAGTATTTATTAACATGAGCCAGTGGTTTGCCCATGAAGTTATTTGGGACAGGGGGACGGACAGTGGGGGAGGGGGATGACGGACGGGGGGAGCTTCTATTTCTTTATATGTGCAAATGGAGAACCTCTTTACAAATGTGTTGCCTATAACCAGAAACAATCACATGTTAGTATTTTTCCTCTAGTAACTACCGTACTGCAGGGAATCAGTTACAACTACAGGTTATTTTCAGTTCACCCTCGTTCTTTGACAAACACTCTTAACTTGATTGGCAACTTCAAATCAATGAAAGCAATTGCAGTGACCAGTCTTTTGTTGAATGTTCAGTAGATGGGATCAGAAAGATTGTGACTCTTTCAAAGCACTGAGTCATATAATCTTCTGCTCCTCTCTCTACATTTTGGATTTCATCCATGTTCCATTATGATGACCTTGTTGTGCCAACATAAAGTAATTCAATTGCCCTTTACACAGCCGTTCAGATGAAGCAAATAACCTGCGTGTATTAGGCCGCCCTCCCTTTTAAAAAACAAAGATCAACTGTATAAAATTAATTACAATCAACATTTTACATCTCCAGCGCTTTTACCTCTTTGTCTTGCGTTTTATGGCCTTGAAAAAAAGATTTAATCTGTTAGTGACAATTCTGTGACCTGGTACTAATCTAGGTTAGTGACATTTACATGCACGCAACAAACAAAATCTACAGTATATTCCTACACATGGTCTTCTAGAATGAATTTTTTTGGCTCTAAACAAACACGAGAATATACAATTTAACAAAAATCTGCAGTAGCTAAATACATTGCAAGGATGAAACTAAAATTGATTTCAAAATTCAAAATATAAGAAAAGTTTGTTTGTTTCCTAATTTTTAGTACAAAAAACTGGATGGATAAGAGATGAAGTGAGTCATTAAAGTAGAATTATAGGCAAAACTTTTTTTTTCTTTTTGGATAGAGCAAGGGAGGCTTTTTTTCCGACATCAGTGTCCCATTGCAGAGATTTCCCTTCACTTCCTGTCCCATAGCCAAACAGGAAGTGAGAGGAAATAGCTGTAAATCAAGGGAATTCCTAGGGGACCTCCATATCACCAGAACTAGTGTCCCCATTGGAAGATTTCCCCTCTACTACTTTTCTGGGGACAACCCAATATTTTTGTAATTTCTTCTACTTTCACTGTTAATGATTATGGTAAACAGGACAAAGAGAGTGAATCTCCTTAACGGGGGCACAGACAGCAATAAAAACGGACAGTTGCTCTATTTCCCTCTCCACCCTACCCAAAAGTAAAATACGTTTTGCCTTTATTTATACTCTAATAATATTTAATCTTTAAACAGAAGCTATATAATGTTTTATTATATTACTATTACTATTATTATTACTATACAGGAATTATATAGCATCAACAGTTTGCACAGTGTTTTACATTATGAAGGGAGACACTACATTTCCAATCCAATAGTGGAGGGGGGATTATGGTGTGAGGTTGTTTTTCAGTGGTTGGGCTTGGCCCCTTCGTTCCAGTAAAGGGAACTCTTAAGGCATCAGCATTCCAAGACATTTTGGACAATTTCATGCTCCCAACTTTGTGGGAACAGTTTGGGGATGGCCCCTTCCTTTTCGAACATGACTGTGCACCAGTGCACAAACAAGGTCCATAAAGACATGGGTGAGTGTGTTTGGGGTGGAGGAACATGACTTTCTTACACAGAGTCCTGACCTCAACCCGATAGCACACCTTTGGGATGAATTAGAGCACAGACTGCGAGCCAGGCCTTCTCTCCAACATCAATGCCTGACGTCACAAATCCACTTCTGGAAGAATGGTCAAACATTCCCATAGACACACTTCTAAACCTTGTGGACAGCCTTCCCAGAAGAGTTGAAGCTGTTATAGCTGCAAAGGGTGGGCCAACTCATTATTGAACCCTATGGACTAAGACTGGGATGCCAATAACCACTTAAGGACCAGGCCTATTTCTGACACTTGTTGTTTACAAGGTAAAAATCTGTATTTTTTGCTAGAAAATTACTTAGATCCTCCACACATTATCTATATATATTTTTTAGCAGAGACCCAAGAGAAAAAATGGAGATTATTGCCATACTTTATGTCACTCTGTATTTGCACAGCAGTCTTACAAACACAATTTTTTTGGAAAGAAATACACTTTTTTTAAATTAATAAATTTTTTTCTATAATGTGAAAGATAATGTTACACCGAATAAATAGATACCCAACATGTCATTCTTCAAAATTCCGCACACTCGTGGAATGGTGACAAATATTGGTACTTAAAAATCTCCATAGGAGTTGCCTTAAAAATGTTAAGGTTAGGCTAGAATTATTGCTCCCACTCTAACGATCGTGGCGATACCTCACATGTGTGGTTTAAACACCGTTTATATATGTGGGTGCAACTTGCGTATGCGTTCACTTCTACGAGCTCGGAAGGGCGCTTTAAATTTTTTTTTTCTAATTTATTGTGCCTGTTGTTTTTTATTTTTACACTGTCCATTTAAAAAAAAAAATGTTTTTGATAACTTTTATTCCTATTACAAGGAATGTAAACATCCCTTGTAATAGAAATAAGCAGGACAGGACCTCTTTAACCAGTTCTATACCAGGCCAAAGTAATATGATGCCGGCAGGAACATCTCATCGATCCGGGCAGCCGTCATATGATGTCCGCCCATTTCAGCTGCTCTCCCGCGCCCCTGGGGGCATGCAGAGCAGTGATCGAGATGCGGCATGTCCGTCGGGACACAGCCCATCGCTGATCGGTGTAAAGAGCCATTAAAAAAATGTCTCTTTACCATGTGACCGGCTGTGTCCAATCACAGACAGCCACATGCACTTTCCTCGTTCACGCCGCTCCTGAGCAGAGCGGCGATCGGGGATGGACAGTGTCAAACTGACATGAAAATGAAATGAAATTAAATTGGCTCTTTACCACGTGACTGGCTGTGTCCAATCACAGCAGGTCACAGAATGTCAACAGAGAATACGGTAACTGTCACCATGTTCTCCTCACACAGGATCAGGAGATTGCGGTAACAGCTAGTTACCGATCATAGTGCACAGTAAATCACACTGATTGCCCCCCCCCCCAATAAAGAGGACCTGTCACAAACCCATCAAAGTATTTGTCACAAACCCATCAAAATACCTGTCACTAGCCCATCAAAGTACCTGTCACCAGCCCATCAGAGTACCCAAGTACTATTGTCATGACTCTTTGTATTGTGATGTATGAATTTCACTTTGTATTTATTATCATGCAGTTTGTAAGTTTCACACTGATGTGATGATATTTGCAGTAAACACTGTTGGTATTATCCATTATTTTTTGTTGCCTTCAACTGGTGTGTTCACCCATCACACCCTGCTCTGATTTACTAGTAGAGATGGCCTTGCGGTTCGCCCGGCGGTCGGTTCTCGGCAAATTTAGCTTGTTCGCTACTCGCCAAATTTGCGAACACATGACGTTGTTCGCGGCGGCCATATAAGTTTACATTAGGGAGAACTTTGACCCATGACACAGCCGTCAGGTGGAACGGGACAGCCAATTAAAACATTTCAGCACATGGACATGCCCCCTACCCTATAAATAGACCTGAGCTGTCGGCCATTTCACATTCCGCTTTTTGCCAGTGTAGGGAGAGGTCTGCTGTGTTCATGAGGGAGAGATTGCCAGACACAAATAGCTCTGTGAAGATCCACAAAAGTCCTTTTCAGGGCTGGTATTTCGGTATAGGTCTATTGGTATCTTTTCAGGCTAGGGGCAGGTATCCAGTCGGTGCTTTAGGGGCAGTTAGAGATCGGCAGCAGTCACACAAATCGCTCTGTTAATGTCCACAAAAGTCCTTTTCAGGGTAATACCTGCACTTCCACCATCCCCACATAGTTCTCATCCAGGAGATACATCTTGGTTGCAAAAGAACCCTCTCCCCTAACAGAAATTAGATTCATCATGGGGCCCCATACAGCCAATGCTTCAGTTATGAATGAACACAGTGAGTGATCAATACCGATCACCTACTGTGTTCATTCAGAAAAGGAAAGGGCTGGTAAATATGACATATTTTCTGTACCTAGCCCATCCTCCACTCTCAACTATGAAGGATCCTATTGTACGCTTGAGGCTGCCAGCGGAAAGAAGAGGAGGGAATTCAGCAGCACTGCGGGGGGGGGGGCACACAGGGGGGCCTGGGCACCAAGGGGAAACATATGGTGAACAGGTAGGATGATTGATGTGGTAAGGGGGACAATTGCTAGAACCAATCCATTGTATGGCTCTCTCTGCAGCAGCTGAAAGCCAACAGGAGGGAGAGGAGAAGAAGCCAGCTTTGAGCTGCTGCAGAGAGAGCCATACAGGGGATTGGTTTCAGCAATTGCCCATATCTGATTCCCCTTATTGCCTGCTGGCCCGGGCCGTGTATACAGAGTGGTCGTACCCCCTTATCTATGGCCCTGTATACAGAGTGCGCAGCGGCTATCATAAGGCTTAGCAGGATGCTTATGAGGAAGCAAAAAAGTATGCTTAGGCAATATTGTAGCTACTGATTTGTAACTGGTTATGTTGCCTTGACATGACTTCACTTTGTGTTTTAGCTGTAAGAACTGTGGAATATTTAAAAAAAACACTCCGATTACTGCTTCACGAGCAAGCAACAAAAACAAAGTTGTCCTTATTGCAGTATTAGTTTTATATGCATCACTACATATATATATATTTATATTTGATCTGCTTTATGGCCATGAAAATTTCATAAGCAGTTATTACAATATTTAAAACCAGCATTAGTCGTCCTTTCTCTTTATTGCCTTGCCTATTCAGCGGGATAGTGTCCTCTCGCTGGCTCATGGTGCATAAATTTACAAACATCATGCAAATGTATTATTTGCAATAAAACTGACTAATGAACTTTAAAGGCAAATTACTTTCCCTGTCTGCTGGCTCTGCAAGAGGCAATCATCTATCATTCAAATTTACGCTTGTGTGTTTGCTTTAGGGAAATCATAATCACTTCTTAATTTATGACTTATAAAAGACATCATGGATTTTCAATATCTTTAACAAGTGTGTACCAAAACAGTTCATTTGTTGGCTGCAAGTTTAAATTAGAGTTTAATGTGGCTAGATGTAGGGCTGCTGCAATATTTGAGTGAAAAATAACCAACGCCAGACCATTTTCTTTCAATGAAATGGCCTACAGGGTGTACTATACAATTTGATTTATTTGTTGAAAAATTAAGAACCTAAATTTTTTTTTTGGCATAAGTTTGGTAGTGCTGAAATACAACGTTTTGCAAGTAGGTAGCACTGCAGGCAAATTACGTAACTGCGAATTACAGCAAGGACCCATGGAAATAGAAGTAAAAAAAGAGGGGTTTGGGACCTTGAATAAAGCGCATGGATACCCTAGTACTTCCATCCCTGATTCTATAGAAAAAGAAAAGAGAGTTGGGACTTTATATGAGGAGGACAACTAACAATAAGTACAATGAATCCTGTAGTCACACAGGTTCATAAACAACAGATATTTATTCAATAGTCTCTACAAAAGTATACCTATTATAGCAGATACATCAAATAGGTAAAATCGTATCACATGAACATCAAACATGGTAACAAGAGCTGGTTACATGCAGGCCAATGCATAGGAGTATAACGTTTGCATCCTAAAGGGCCCAACGCTTATCATGGTGGGACACAACCCGCTTCTTCAGGGGCAGGAGATATCAAATGTATCTATAAAGATTGTAAAAAAATGATGAATAACAATATCATTGAGTTGTCAGCAGAAATTGTATATAATCAAAACTCTATTGGGAAAGATAAGGAGGGGAAAAAGAAGGGGAACCCCCCAGGTATGAATACTCCCCTTCTTAAAATTACCTTGCAAAGCCAGTTTAAGATATTTTATATAATGCTTGGGGCTGAAGGCTGTTTGCATGCCTCCATATCGGGAACTGAGGGAGTGCAAACAGTAGCACGAGCATGGTGGAGGATACCAAAGGTCATGTGGATCTCAAATGGGGAAAATGGGATAGTAAGATTAACAATACATAAGGGATCTAAAAGTAAAAAACAGAATTGTAATAGAGTATAAGCATGTATGTACACACTGCCACATGGATGTATAATGGTTTAAATGGCTGCTAATCCGGTGCCAAGAGACCGAAAAAGAAAGAAAAAGGTCCATAACCACAGTGCCCTTGTATGTGTATAAATAAAAGGAGGAGTGTGGCGAAAAAAGTAAAAGTAAAGAGAGTGCTATGAAGATACCAGTGAAGAAGTGCACATGGACAAGAATGTCATGATAAAGTGTAAAGGATGAAACCAAATAAATGGCAAACCCCCTTAGAAGCAGGGAAATTGAAAGTGAATGCCAATAAGGGTAAAAAAAAAAAACAAAAAAAAAACACAAAAGAAAAAATAAATTGAGTATAGAGATTGAATAAGTGAATAAAAGTCTAACAAAAATGTTACCTATTACCCATGGTGAATCCATGATTCTACAGGTAATGAGGCTGTTCCAAAGCAAGAAGGGAAATTAATGATGTGGTTATCCAAAGTGGGGTATATATACCTCTGCATGATTGTCTCTGATGCCTCCCAGCTTCTCTCAGATGCTCCATACAGGGAATATGACATCACCAGGGCGGTCAGAGCCGCTCAAGTAATGGCGCAAAAAACCCCTTCAATAGGGGAGCTGGAATGGAGAACTCTGGCTCGGGAGGCGTGGTGCCGATGAGCTGCGGGCAAATGCCCACCCCCTTCCCTGAACACATAGGAAGGAGGGGAGAGGGAGGGCGCCCGGGGCGGGTCACAGTTCCCAAAGTGGATGGTAAACACAGCAGCCTTGAATGTCAAACCAGCCAAAGACAGAATCCAAAAAATATATGGGGACTGACATAATGGTAGAGATGTTACCTAGGATAGTAAGAAAAAAGGAATACCGTGACCATTTTGTTTAGAAACGGTCACTAAGGGAACTATATGGCTGTAAATGGAAATTGCCCTAAGTAGTGACACGCCTCCATCCCTATATTCAGTGAAATAAAGAGGGGTTTGGGACTTTGAATGAAGCGCATGGATACCCTAGTGCTTCCATCCCTGATTCTACAACTAACTAACTACAATTCTAGGACAACTAACAATAGGTAAAATCGTATCACATAAACATCAAACACGGTAACAAGAGCTGGCCTTGCAAGGTAATTTTTAGAAGGGGAGTATTCATACCTGGGGGGTTTCTGCTTCTTTTTCCCCTCCTTATCTTTCCCAATAGAATTTTGATTATATACAATTTCTGCTGAAAACTCAATGATATTGTTATTCATAATTTTTTACAATCTTTATAGATACATTTGATTGCTCCTGCCCCTGAAGAAGTGGGTTGTGTCCCACCACGATATGCGTTGGGCCCTTTATGATGCAAACTTTATACTCCTACACATTGGCCTGTACATTTATTATTGTCCATTGTTTATTTATCTTCTATAGGTATTAGATCCTGCATGTAACCAGCTCTTGTTACCATGTTTGATGTTCATGTGATACGATTTTACCTATTTGATGTATCTGCTATAATAGATATACTTTTGTAGAGACTATTGAAGAAATATTTGTTTTTATATTACTCCTACTGTTGTTTATGAACCTGTGTGACTACAGGATTCATTTTACCTATTGTTAGTTGTCCTTCTTATATAAAGTCCCAATTCTTTTTCCATGGAAATAGAAGGTCCTGTTGTGTTTTCTTGAAGATCCCACTTATGCAACCCATTTGTATTAGGCTGCATTTACGTTGTTGAACATTTTAAAATGCAGTACAGCAACACGTCGTGTTGCCATTAACTTTTAATGGCCCTCCAATGTGCATACACAGTGTAAACAATTACACCTGCGCTGTAGCACACAGTAACTCATGTAATAAAGAACACATGTTGCTTTGCAATACAATGCAAAAAAAGTGAGGCAGGCATGTTCTTTGGTCTGTGGATATGCAGTGAGGGGTGTGATACAAGCTAACTCCCCAAATAATTAGAGACAAAATGTGCTTTAGAATACATTGGTTCTTAGATAGTATGGCTTGTTTTAAGAATATTTTTTTTGCATCTGAAAATATACATCAATGGGTGGAGTTTTAGATCTCCTAATCTCCTTTTAATCACCCTGCAGGTACGCTTCGATCAAGATGGGTTCCAAAATGGACAGATAGGCAGCTGGAGTAATACCTGGCATATTAGGAACATTTACACACTAATATACTATAGCTTTCTGCAAGACACTCCCCATTTTGCAGATTAAATTGTCCCTCAGGCCAGGTTTCATGGAATCTCTCGTCAGTATACAAGCTACTGTGACAAGTGACATGTAAAAAGAACTGTCAATTTTTATTGTTGCATAGGCTTTCCATTGTTTCTGAAAATGTTGAAAACTATGTAGTAGGTTTGAGATCAGGGAGAATGATCTGTATACTGAACTCTTTATTTATCACTGAAGAAAAGGAAAAGTCCTTGAAACACTTAATCTGCTTATATTGGTGGTGAAGAGGATGTGCTTGGCACAGCTTTAGTTTCCAGGGTTTCATCCATTAGCTGCTTCTTGTTGCTGACTATGGGGTGTGTGCCCCCCGGGTACACTGAGGTCGGCTTCCTCCTGCTCTTATACCCCAGCAATTGCAATGAGCTGTCCTATACATTATTTGTTTTTATGTATTCAAAATTGTTCAACCACTAATTTAAATTTCTAAAGAGAAATTAGGGCAAATCTCCAGCTGTGTTTGTGCTGTATTTCACTGTTAACTAAGTTGTAATAAATTCTGCAGCAGGACCCAACAACAGAGGTGGGTCAGGGTAATTTAAAACAGTAACACTAAAAGCAATGGGCTGAAACAACCACTAGTTTCTAAGTATTCTGTGATGTGTCTACCCACCCAAAAGATGTCTATCTCTCAAAGTCAGGGTTGAATTTATACTTCTTATCCTCCCTAGTCCCTGTTGTCTCTCTCTTGCACCCCAATTAACTGGATAGCCCTTATAGCACACTAGCATACCATACATTGTTTCCACAATAAGGCATGGAATGTAGAAACTGAAAGACAGAGTTTGTCCATTAAGCCTCAGCACACCTAGATACAAAAACTAAAAGAGAGGCCGGACTCTTGCTTTATTCTGATAACAATTTGGTTCTAGGTGTACGGACCCAGTGAAGACCCAGTAAATACCCAATCAAGAACAAGATGTATTTTTGACTGTGTGCCACCCCAGCAGAATTGCTAGCTTAGGCCATAATCTATTTTTGGATATGCAGAAATTCATTCGTTCTCGTAGTTAAGACCTCCGAATATTCTATATTCTACATTATGGAAAAGCCATCATTCATTCAAGATGCCCTAAATTTAGCCAGAAATCGAGTGCATTCGTTGGAAAGAAGTGGAAATTCAGATGAGCACATGTCATCCCTACAATCCACGAGAGAGAACTCCACTCAGCATTAACAGAAGAACACACCCTGTTTTTGACTCTTTGATGCATAGACATCAGATCCCTAAGCTCTGTTTGCTGGGCTTGCATTATCAATACTTAGGATGGAACAGGACATCATTAAATTATTATACATTGGGCATTGAAAATAATATCCCCTCTTTAAAATAATCACATTTTGTTTCTTTGTAGCCTGAAAGGAAGACGGACACAGTTTTTGTTTTATCCAGCTGTATATACCCAGAATCACTGAGTTGGAAAAGGGATCACCCCCTTATGTCAGTATTTTGTTGAACCATCTTTTGCTTTAATTACAGCCTTTAGTGTTTTGGGATATGTCTCTACAAACTTTTCATATCTAGACTTTGCAATATTTGCCTATTCTTCTTTGCAGAACTGCTCAAGTTCAGGTAAATTTGATGGTGACCGTTTTTGGACTGCAATCTTCAAGTCATTCCATAGATTTTCAATGGGTTTTAAGTCTAGGCTCTGACTAGACCATGTAAGGACATTCACCTCATTGTCCTTCAAATACTGTGTGGTCATTTTTGATGTGTGCTTTGGGTCATTGTCATGTTGGAAGGTAAACCTTCTTCCTGTTGACAACTTTCTGGCAGAGGTCAGCAGATTTTCCTCAAGAATTTGATGTTATATTTACCCTTCCATTTTTCCTTCTGTTCTGACAAGTGCTTCAGTCCCTGCTGCAGAGAAACACCCCTATAACAGAATATTATCACTTCAATGCTGTACAGTAGGAATGGTGTTATGTGGATGATGAGACATATTGGATTTGAACACCAAATAAGTTTAAATAATTCAATTTTGGTCTCATCTGACAGTAACACCTTTTTTCCATGTGGCCTCAGAATCTTCAAGGTGCGTTTTGGCAAAGCTCAGTCATGACTGCATGTAGCCTTTCTTGAGGAGTGGCTTTTTCTTGCAACTCTCCCATACATGCCACATTTGTGGAGAATTTGTGATATTGTTTTCACATGCACACAATGAGGACTCCTTGTCATGCATCCCTGCAACTGCTTCAAAGTTGCTGCAGGCCTCTTGGTTGCCTCTGTGACCAGTTTCCTCTTGGCTCTTTCATCAAGTTTGGAGTGACCTCCTGATCCAGGGAGGGTCTGTATGGTACCAAATACTGTCCACCTCTCAATAATAGACTTTACTGTGCTTCTAGGCATTGATAAAGCCTTTGAACTTTTTTTTGGTATCCATCTTCTGACTTGTGCCTGTCCACAACTTTATCCCGGAGATCTTTTGACAGTGCCTTGCCACCCGAAGTTGATTGTTCACTTCAGTTGAACTACCAGGGACTGAAATGATTCAGGAAATCTCTTTTCATGCTGAGCTAATCAAAATGGCCACAGGTGATCCGTTAAAAGCCAAATGGCTTTGTGTGCCATTGAGAATTAACTACACCTGATTGAGTCTAAAATGTGATTATTTTAAAGGGGGGTGATTCTTTTCTATACCCACCGTATTTATTTGTAAGTTCCATAATAGTCCTGCACAAAAAGCTGTTCATACAGGTCAATGAGGCTGACAGAGATAGAACAGGGTATGGGTCTTTTGTTTCTAAACAATCAGAGAGACTTTGATGGGTGAAGTAGGAAATCCCTGGCCTGAAGAATGATGGTCTTTAAATTACTACCAGTACACCTGGGTACTAGAAACTATAAGATAGACAGTTGACAAAGCCAGACAATAGCAGAATTAAAATAAAGGCCTTGGTAAGTTAGTCCACATGGTTCAATGTTAATGTGTGTGCTTGATTGAAGTGTACATTTAAGAAAGACAGTCCAACAAGTTTATGAAACGTCCAACAATACAGATGCAATTCTTGTACATTTGCATTTATTTTTAAATTGAATTTGAAATTGAATTTATTGAAAGTTTATTGAACTCATTGAAAATAAGGCATAAAGGCCATTACTCATTGCAGCGGTTTTGACATGTATCCAGCATTGAAAAGTGGAAGAGTAAACTAGACTTGGTAAGTGTTTGAGAAGTCCATCAGAAGCATTACTAGGTCCTGTCTAATCAAAACGTCACAGCATCCTGAAGACCTGAAGTTAATAGACAATATTAATCTCAACATTCACAGGTAATCAAGGTTGTTTGTGCCATAGAGTCTCAATAGTCTAGCATATGATGTGGGGAAAAATTAGACAGGAAGTAATCACTAAAATATGACATTTCTTGAGTGATAAGCTGCAATGTCAATCACCTTAATATCATTTCCAAAACCGTGCATTGAATAGGCAAAGCAGACTGGTGTTAATGAAAAGGCTGCAGCTGGCTACAGGATTTCAGCACACTTTTTTTTTTAAAAAGGGATCATTACACCTTCTATAGACATAGGGGTCAATTTACTAAAGAAGTATAGGCTCACTTTGCAAGGGAGTTTTCACTTTGTTAATTAAATGGAATGAAATTATGCTGACTCCACTCAACCAATCATGTGCTAACAAAAAACATATTTTTTTTATTTTTTTGTGTATTTTCTTTAGAGTAACTTTTTTACCATAATTAACAGGAAATGGTGACATATATGGTGCAGTCTATCAGTAACATTAAAGTAGAATTCCAGCCTTAAAATGGCTCCCTTCCCACTTCTAACTCCTATTCAAACTACCCTGTAGAGGGAAGATGCTTATACTTACCTATTCTCAGAGAGCTCCGTTGCAGTGCATCCGGAAAGTATTCACAGCGCTTCACTTTTCCACATTTTGTTATGTTACCTTCTTATTCCAAAATGGATTAAATGCATTATTTTCCTCAAAATTCTACAAACAATACCCCATAATGACAAGGTGAAAAACGTTTGTTTGAACTTTTTGCAAATTTATTAAAAATAAAAAACGAAAAAAATCCCATGTACATAAGTATTCACAGCATTTTCTCAATACTTTGTGGAAGCACTTTTGGCTCCAATTACAGCCTCAAGTATTTTTGAGTATGATGCTACAAGCGCACAGCCATTTTTAGATCTCTCTCCAGAGATGTTCAATTGGGTTCAAGTCTGGGCTCTGGCTTGGCCACTCAAGGACATTCACAGAGTTCTGCTGTAGCCACTCCTCTGTTATCTTGGCTGTGTGCTTAGAGTCGTTGACCTGTTGGAAGATAAACTTTCTCCCTAGTCTGAGGTCCAAAGCACTCTGAAGTAGGTTTTCATCACGGATGTACATTGCAGCCTTCATCTTTCCCTCATCTTTCCTGCCACTGAAAAGCATCCCACAGCATGATGCTGCCACCACCATGCTTTACTGTAGGGATGGTATTGGCCAGGTAATGAGCGGTGCCTGGTTTCCTTTAGACATGGTGCTTGCCATTCAGGCCAAAGAGTTCAATCTTTGTTTCATCAGACCAGAGAGTTTTGTTTCTCATGATCTGAGAGTCCTTTAGGAGCCTTTTGGAAAACTCCAGGCAGGCTGTCATGTGTCTTTTACTGAGGAGTGGCTTCCATCTGTCCACTCTACCATACAGGCCTGATTGGTGGAGTTCTGCAGAGGTGATTGTTCTTGTGGACGTTTTTCCTCTCTCCACAGAGAAATGATGGAGCTCTGCCGGGTTCTTGGTCACCTCCTTGACTAAGACCCTTCTCCCCCTACCGCTCAGTTTGGCCGGGCAGCTCGCCCTAGGAAGAGGCCTGGTGGTTCCAAAACTCTTCCATTTATGGATGATGGAGGCCACTGTGCTCATTGGGACCTTAAATGCTGCGGAAAAGTTTCTTTACCCTTCCCCAGATCTGTCCCTTGATACAATCCTGTCTCAGAGGTCTACAGACAATTCCTTGGTTTTCATGACTTGGGTTGTACTCTGACATGCACTGTTAACTGCGGTACCTTATAGAGACAGGTGTGTGCCTTTCCAAATCACGTCCAATCAACTGAAATTACCACAGGTGGACTCCTATCAGCTTCTTTGCCCCAAACTTGAAGTGCCTTTTGTACATTGTTAGTGTGATAGCTTACCAGTGGATTGTGGTTGGGGGGTAGAAGAAGTGAAAAATATGGTTTGATGGCAAGGGTTCTAACATTTACATCTGTGTATTTCAGAAATTCTAACTCTAAAATAGAATCCCTACATTTTTTTTTTTCAAGGGAAAATAGATGTGTACTTATATTGAATGAAAATGTATTGTTCTTGTAATGCATGAGTTGATTTGTTTTTCCTTCTTAATTACATCTATGCAAGACTGAGACTACAGTAAAATATTTCTAAAACAAGCATTGCCCTGAATTAATTTGACTTCAGATTTTTCCATATCACAAATGTCATGTATTACAAAATAAACAAAAGGAAAATGTCAAGCATCAGTGAGAAATTCAAATAAAAATGTCAGATATTAAAAAATAAACACAAATAAATTCGCTAAAAGGAAAGCATGTGTTTTGGTTTTCCAGCTTACAAAGCACATAATACAGCCATTAATATTAGTACAAAATGTGTCTTATAAAGAGTTTCCACTAAAACCAAGTGATTCAGTGGTGCCTCCTAGTAGTAAAACGAAAAAGGAAAAAAGGAAAAAAAAAAAACACTCTTTCTTTGCTCCTTCCCCCTATAAGCTCTCATACCGGGGGGGGGGGGGGGGTGGTTAGTCTGGGAAGGTGGCAATGGGAACAAGTGTCACCGCCCCAGAGGAGCTTTTAGAAAAGTGAGTGCTTTGTTTTAGGTAGCACTAGTACCCTGAAAGAGAGGGGTGGCATTTGCATAGATTTGCTGTACAGTCTTGGTCATTCTTTTTACTGCATAACCCTGCAAGATGCTGCAACTGACAGTATCACATTTTTAAAACCTTTTTCTGGCTTCCATGCATAACATCATGGAGGTTTTGATTGTGGGATATGCAATTTCTTCACAGGAAGTGTTAGTTCTCCCACTAAAGACAGAGGTTATCCATTAACTTGTGCAGTGTCATGCCACATGCTTTATGTTTGAACCCAAACAAAAACTGTTCACACAGAATTCTGAAGGTTTCAACAAATGTAGGCTGTGCATGGGCAATAAATGGCACCATGAAACTACAGGATTAATATACATCAGATTGACTGCTGTTATTGTGAGTGAATGCAGAATAATGCTCTTAAAAAAAATCCTCTGATAGAATACAATACAAGGCACAGTATTAGCCAGAACTACAGAGGAAAAAGATTCAGGGATGCTTATTTTAGATAATTTAAAATAAGCAAACAGTGGAAAAGCAAACAGAATTCTTGGGTTTATTACTACAGGGATTATTAGTAGGAGAAAGGAGGTCCGGATTCCTCTATATAGATCTTTAATCATCAATAGAGGGATCACTAGCATGAGGACAGAGATCCTGATTCCTCTATACGGATGTTTAGTTATCAATAAAGGAATCAACAGAAGGCTGAAGGAGATCCTGATTCCCCTATATAGATCTTTAGTTATTACCAGAGTGATCACCAGCAGAGGAAGGAGGTCCTGATTTTTTCATATAGACCTTTAGTCATTACAAGAGGGATCACCAGCAGAAGGAAGGAGGCCCTAGTTTCTCTACATAGAAATGTAGTTATCACTAGAGGGATCAATAGCAGGAGGAAGGAGGTCTTTATTCCCCTACATAAAACTTTAGTTATCTCTAGAGGGATCACCAGCAGGAGGTTGGAGGTCCCCATTTTTCTAAATATATTTTTAGTTATCACTAAAAGCATCACCAGCAGGAGGAGGGAAGTCCTAATTTCTCTATATAGACATTTAGTTATCAATAAAGGGTTCACCCGTAGGAGAAAGAAAGTCCTGATTCCACTATATAGATTTTACATTATCAACAAAGAAATCATCAACAGGAGGAAGAAGGTCCTGATTCCCCTATGTAAACTTTTAGTTATCACTAGAGGGCTCATCAGCAGGAGGTAGGAGGTCCTGGTTCTCCTCTATAGATCTTTAGCTATCACTAGCAGAATCACCGGCAGGGAGATGGAGGACCTGATTCCTCTACAGAGAACATTAGTTATTACTAGAGGGATCACCAGCAGGAGGAATGATGATCTGATATATAGATTTATACTTAGACCTCACGGACAACACTGTGTCCACTTCTGAAGACCTCACTTACAAAAAGATATTGCTAAGATAGAAGGAGTCCAGAGATGGGCAACTAAAATGGTGGAAGGTCTGAAGAAAAAATTATATTAGGAGGTAGTGAGTCAGTCAACAATAAGTGAATTTAAACATTCTTGGGACAAATATAGACATATAGTTAGACAAAAGGGTTAAAAAATCATAAAAAGGGACAGACTTGGCAAATCACTTGGTATTTTTCTGCCATCACTTTTATATATTTATTTTTAGTGATACATTCTCAAACTGAAAAAAATGTGTTTATCATAATGATAAGTAAAACCTGGTTTAGCTTTCCATGTTTCCATGTTAATGATGACTAAACCATACCTTCTGAGCAACGTCTATGTTAGATAAACCACACCCATTTTTGTTGGAGTATAGCACAAAGTAAAGTCTTTTTATTAGTTATTCTATTCTATTACTCTGACTAGAGGTGTGACTGGAAATCCGTTCTGATGAAATATGATTATTTCATTTTTATTGGTTTACCTATTTTATGACTGCATGTCTGACTGTACGCCTGATAAAATATACATGTATATATTGGATATTTAGTGAGAGTGAACATGAAGTGGTCCAAAGAACTGCTTTATTTGTTTCCTTTTTTGAAAGCTAAAGAAACATATAGGCCATTGTAGTGCTAACCCCCCGAAGGGGCTTGTTTGAAATATACAGGTCTCCTTTTCCTGTCCAGGGGCTGCCCATCCAATTTTCAGTCCTCGAAACACATAAACAAATTCAGGCTTTACTAAAATATACTCAATACTCAAAGGCACATAAATCTTAGAGGACAGCTTCCTGAAAAATTCTTGTTCCAGCAGTATTAGCTCTATAATAGCAGGCTGAAAATGATGCTAAAGGAAGAGGGGACAGCAAGTCAATCTGAGACCCTATACGACCAGTTAAACGAGTCCATAAACCACTTCAATACTAGACACTTTCACCCCCTTCCTGCCCAGGCCAATTTCCAGCTTTAAGGGCTGTTGCACTTTGAATGACAATTGCGCAGTCATGCAGCGCTGTACCTAAGCAACATTTTTACCATTAGAGAAAGCTTTCTTTTGGTGGTATTTATTCACCACTGGGTTTTATTTTTGCTAAACAAATGAAAAAAGACTAAAACAAAAGATTTTTCTTTGTTTCTGTTACAAAATTTCGAAAAAAAAGTAAGTTTTCTTTTTCACTGATGGGCACTGTTGAGGCTGCACTGACAGGCACTGATGAAGCTGCACTGATGGACACTAATGGGCACTGATGAGGTGGCACTGACATGCAGCACTATGAAAATGATTGTAATATAGTGCTGCGCTGTCTGTGATTCAAAGTCTCAAAAGTGCATTGATAAATGTTAGAGATATTTATATATTAACCTTGGAATCCAAAACACAGGGAAAAAAAATAAAATAAAAATAAATTTAATACAAAAAGCAAACATGCACTGTGCTGAAAAATGACATAGCTAGTAAGAATTACCAATGTGATGTGATACATGTGCAAACAAGGAAATAAAGTGCAAAGTGTTGCACGTGTATCACATAGCATTGTTAATTCTTACTATCTACGTCATTCTTCAGCACACTTCAGTGCACGTTTGCTTTTTGTATTACATTTATTTATATTTTGATTTTTTTTTCCTGTGTTTTGGATTGCAGGGTTAATATATACTTATCTCTGACATTTAACAATGCACTTTTGACACTTTGAATAACAGACAGTGCAGCACCATATTGCAATCATTTTCATTCTGACTATTAGCTTTGGATTAGCTTTTTAGTGCTAGCAGCAGTCTGCACAGCAATTGGTACATATATTTTTTCCAGATAGCGCAAGAGTTTACACTTAAAATCAAGGGTGGGGGATACTGCGCTTCTGGGACGTTAATAATAAATCTACTATGAATATACTCAGGTTAAAGTGTATAAAATACGTGTTCGAAGTGGTTGAATATAAATAAAGTGTACAGGGTATAAAACTGTCCGTCCTTCAATCACGTGTGTGCGTGCAATATAACACATAAATAAATCAATAAAAGTGCTATAAATATAAAAAACATCAAAAATCTACATTAAATGGTGGAAAAATATACATAAATAAATTAAGATATGTAACGCCGCTTAAAGTGCCTTAGATTTAATCGGTGACAGGTAAAGTGCTAAGTGCATAAACTGGTGCATAAATAAATACACTGAACATCTAAAATGTCCTTGGTGCTCCAAACAATTAAGAAGATTAAATAAATAGTCCAAGAAGTGTATCCAGGTGGGGAAATTTCAAAGGTGATGCTCCTTCACCTAAAACCGTGCTTAAAGTGGTGGGGTGCTTCTCCTATGCCCCTCTATGTGTGCTAGCCGCTCACCTCAAGATCTACAAATATAGGCCTTATCAGATATCCAGGGGGCTCCTCTCCACTCCTGCTCTGCTCCCCAATAGGGCCTGTTGCATGGGCTGCTAAGGATGGATCGGCTTCCTATCCCTCTCCAGGTCCCCAGCGGATCTCAAATTAAAGAGGCTCGAGATGCAATATTGTCACAAATAAAGGTGCTTTTATTATCATCAAGATTAAAAACTCACATTTGCCAAGAAATAAATGCGCAAGGTAAGAAATCCGAGTGGGATCGCGGTCCTCACTTCCGTGTGCGTCACTTCCGGTCTAGCGTCCCTCTTGAGGTGAGCGGCTTTACCTGTCACCGATTGAATCTAAGGCACTTTAAGCGGTGTTACATATCTTAATTTATTTATGTATATTTTTCCACCATTTAACGTAGATTTTTGATGTTTTTTATATTTATAGCACTTTTATTGATTTATTTATGTGTTATATTGCACGCACACACGTCATTGAAGGACGGACAATTTTATACCCTGTACACTTTATTTATATTCAACCACTTGGAACACATATTTATTTTGTCCTATTCACAGTTTTATAGACTTTAACCTGAGTATATTCATAGTAGATTTATTATTAACGTCCCAGAAGCGCAGTATCCCCCACCCTTGATTTTTAGTCTGACACTGCATGGTTACCAGTCTCGGTACTTGCAGCATCTGGGATAGGCCCCTAGAGTCTTTGAACATAATCTTCCCCAGACAGCGCAGGACTCACTACACACATCTCCTTGAGAGTTTACACTTAGTTCATATTTATCACTTAATATGCAGCACTAATAGGGGGCATTGATAGGTGGCACTGATGAGCACTGATGGGCAGCATTGATGGGCACTGATATATGGCACTGATAGGTAGCACTTATGAGGAGGCATTGACAGGCATTACTGATGGGCACTGATTGACATTGCTGAAGGGCACTGATTGGCATAGCTGGTGGGCCATCACTTGTGGGCATCACAGATGGGCACTGGTGGGCATCTCTGAGGGGGCTGCACTGATAATCACTGCACTGATTATCAGTGCAGACCCCCCCCCCCCCATCAGGAGAGCCGCTTATTAGGTCTCCTCTATTCACACCGTGTCAGCACTCAGCAGTGAATAGAGAAATGCAGATAATGGGCACTTCCTGGTTACGCTGTGATCAGCTGTGATTGGACTCAGCTGATCACATGGTAAAGAGCCAACGTCACAGGCTCTTTACCGTGATCAGAGATGCGGTGTGTCAGAGCGTTAAACCGCACTACTGATCACGCCCAGGGGACGTGCATGAGCAGCTTTTTCTGCTGGAGGTCATATGACGTCCAGTCAAAATGGGAGAGCCACCGCCTGGCCGTCATTGTGCTATAGGCCGGGCAGGAAGGAGTTAAGCAGCAACCTTTGGTGTCTCTTCCTCAGTGAGCTGTTATATACCTGGAGCTTCAGGCGAAGGGCAACCACCTCTACAACCAAACTTCCACAGATAGTGTATACCAACAAATTTCCTTAAGTCAAGCTTTCTTCAGGCCCTCAGCTATAGCACCTGCTAAGTAGCTCTTCTGTATCACGCAGGCTGCCTCCTGGGCAGAAGCCATATTCTAAATGTATCCAGCCCATGGCAGGGGCGCTACACCAGTGTAACCTGTAATTGAGAAAGCTTTGCAGACATCCACTATTGGATATGGATATCCACTATCCACTATGAATATTTATTTTCCAGATGGATCATAAGTTCTTTACTATTAAGCACTGCATAAAATGTTGGCCCTACATAAGTTAGTTAAAAAAAAACATTTTATGGGTATCTGCCTAAGGTATGCTCTGAGAAACTCTGATATTTTTAATCGCAAAAATGAATAAATAAATATAAAAATAAGCTCCATTTAACAACACACTTACTGTGTAAAATATAATTTAAATTTGCATGGAGCTATCTTCCTGCCCAGTTAGCATTCTAGGTATTAAAGAACTAGATAAATATATTGATATATGTGAGCAGCACATATAGTTCATATATTGTTTTGCCGCTAGCTTAGTTTCTTTATTCCAGCAATGTGACTGTTATGTGATGGCCTGAAACGGTTTTATAATAGAATATTTGCCTAGGAAATGAGACTGCATTAATGGATGACCTTTAGCTAAAGGCATTATGTTTGCTAGAAACTCATGGAAGGCTGAAAACAAATAAATAAACTATACTTAAAGGACATGAATAAACAGTTAGATAGGAAATGTAATCATAAATGAAATTAATTTGAAATTCAGATCGTTTAAAATTTACATTGAACAAGAAGCTTCACTATTATTGCTAGCAGGATTTAAAAAAAATAAATACTTTGTAAGGATTAACATTCTATCTATTTATCTATCTTACTAAAGATTGATTTCAGGGCTATCTATTACTATTGCTTGGGTTCATGAACTGTGTGATTTTTTTTGAAACAAGGCCTTATTGATTTGCACTTAAAACAGAGCTGTGGCCAGGCAATGAACATGTACATTTAAATACAATGTATTTATATATTCTTCAATAGCAGTAAATATGCTTTAAAACAAACCTTGATCACTTCAGGCGTTGTGCAGCAACTCATTCTTAGGCCTTTTGCACACATGATGCTTAAAATGCCATGTTTTTAGGCATTCAGTAAGTGTTCTTACTGATCTTAATGTAGACCATTGTTTTAATGGGCCTGTACACACAAGCGTATATAGATTAGTAAACAACAAAAATACAAAAATCTGTATTGCTGGATAGCATGCTTATGCATATATGAATATGCCAAACTCCCTTGATTAAAAAAAAAAAAAAAAAAACTAGAAGCATTTTTATGCATGTGCATAAATATGCTTTGTGCACTGGTGAGCAGTCATGTTGGAAAAGGAAACTTTTCCCACAAAGTTGTCCAAAATGTCTTGGAATGCTGACACCTTAAGAGTTCCCTTCACTGGAACTAAGGGGCCGGACCAAGCCCAACTCCTATAAAAAACCCCACATCATATTCCCTCCTCCGCCAAATGATTTGGACCAGTGCACAAAGCAAGGTCCATAAAGACATGGATATGCGAATTTGGGGTGGAGGAACTGGACTTGCCTGCACGGAGTTCTGACCTCAACCCAATAGAACTCCTCTGGGATGAATTAGAGCAGAGACTGCGAGCCAGGCCTTCTCATCCACGTCAGTGCCTGACCTCACAAATGTGCTTCTGGAGGAATGGTCAAACCTTCCCATAGACACACTCCTAAACCTTGTGGAAAGCCTTCCCAGAAGAGTTGAAGCTGTTATAGCTGCAAAGGGTGGGCCAACTCAATATTGAACCCTACGGACTAAGACTGGGATGCCATTAAAGTTCATGTGTGTGTGTAACGGCAGGCGTTCCAATCCTTTTGGTAATATAGTGTGTGTGTGTGTGTGTGTGTGTGTATATATATTTATATATATATATATATATATATATATATATATATATAATTTTTTGTCTTGAACAATGCCATATTTCTAGGTTGAATTGTTTTGGTTTTTGTTTGTAGGTTCCCTCAGTTACTATCATTATCCATGTCAACCCTTACTGCAATGAAAGGTTTTGTTTGCTGATTCCTAGATATGGGTAACATTGAGCCAACACACAGCTGCTAGTAAAACAGCCCCTACCTCCACTTTCTACACAAGTTCCATTTTTGGATTTTTACCATATCTGGATGTGTCCTGGCGATGTTTGTGAATTGCACTTGATATAGGAAGCAATCATCCTGATCTATGCTATTATATTTTCATTATGCAGGATGCATTATCCATGAGATACAATGACTAATATTACCAGCTGTTTGTTGTTCAGCCTTGCAGAATGGCATTTATTGGATTTAACCCATATTTGAGGGAATCTGACTATTGAATGTACAGAGTGTATTATTTGGGGAGTTATACTAATCCCTTTTTGATGATCTACCCCATTTAGCTACAAAGATGTGATACCTGTTCACAAAATTACAATTGCTTGGGACTGTTAATTAGCTACTCATATATTGTTGATAAGGGACCTCGCTACATACAATAGAGCAAACATTTTCTTTTTATGGGAGGTTTGAATCACCTGCCTATATATAGCAGGAATATAAGGGAGTTTCTACATATTTGACATTTTCAATTTGGAATTGAACCTTTACATGGCTGCCAAAATGGGTCATATTTACAAGCTCCTTTTCATGTCACTTTTTGAATGGCGGTGATGATATTTTGAAATGGACTCTCTGTGTTTAGGTCCATATGTTAGTAAGACTTTTTAAAGATGCTATAAAGATTTTTTTCTCTGTTTAACTCCAGGACACACTTTTTGAAATTTCTTGGTCCATACAATTCCTTTAATACTGCTTTAAAGTTAACCATTTCCATGCAGGATAAAGCAGTGGGTTCACTCTGACATTGGCCCAATATTCTCTACTTCTCTACACTTAGCCACTGCTTCATTTAGCTTTGGGAATGAAGAGAGTGGACTGTGTAGGCTCCAGATTTCAACTTGGACCTCAGACAAAGCTGGACTTTCTCCATGCTTCCATGTGACAGCAGTAGGTGCCCAATCAATTCTCAACATTGCTGTCACATGCTCCATATTCACTCTCAATTTGCAAGTCTTTTGCCAGAGTACAGGTTCGCTTAACCACTTTACCACCGGAGGATTTTGCTGTCTTACGTCTGGGCCACTTTTTGCGATTCGCACTGTGCGAATTTAACTGACAATTGCGCGGTCATGCAACGCCGTACCCTAACTAAATTTACGTCCTTTTTTCCCCACAAACAGAGCTTTCTTTTGGTGATATTTGATCACCTGTGCGATTTTTACTTTTTGTGCTATAAACAAAAAAAGAGAGAGACAATTTTGAAAAAATAACAATATTTTTCACATATTTTTATATGAAATCCCCCCCCCCCCCCCAAAAAAAAATGTATAAATTAAATTTTTTTATAATTTTAGGCTAATTTGTTTTCTGCTACATATTTTAGGTAAAAAAAATCGCAATAAGCGTATTTTGATTGGTTTGCGCAAAAGTTATTGCGTTTACTAACTAAGGGAAAGATTTCTGTCGTTTTTGGTGTTTTTTTTTTAACGAGTAATGGCGGCGATCTGCGATTTTTTTTGCGGGACTGCGACATTGCGGCGGACAGATCGGACCCTTGACTGACATTTTTGACACTTTTGGGGGTACCAGTGACATTACTACAGTAATCAGTGCTATATATATGCACTGTTACTGTAAAAATGACACTGGCAGGGAAGGGGTTAATTCTTATTGGTGATAAAGGGGTTAATGTATGCCTGGTGCTTACTGACGTGTGTGGGGGGAGGGGACTATGTGACACAAGGACAGATCGCAGGTTCAGCTATGCTGAACCCTGTAATCTGACCCTGCCTGTCACTTAGGAGATCCGCCCGCTTGTGTTTACACAAGAGGGCGAATCTCCACACTCGATTCCCCGATGATCGGGGAAGAGCAGCGGCGATCGCCGCCACTCCTCCCCTGGCTCGACTCCCGCTGTGACTGAATACAGCGGAAGCGAGCTTCCGGCGGCGCGCGCGCGCCGATGAGAGAGGGGAATGTCTGGCGACGTAGGTCTACATCGCCAGACGTTATTGAGCCACTTTGCCACAGTAGAGCTCTAGTGAGCAGCGGCAAAGCGGTTAAAAGAAAACCTGTCATGAGAGATACATGGAGGCTTCCATTCTGGTCTCTTTTTCTGAAAAGAGCCTTCTTTAGGCAGTGGCAGAGCAGTGTATGACTGGCCATAAAAGGGATAACTTTGATGCAGTTGGCTTGCTTAAACATGTACTTCAATATATGCAAACTAAAAATCCATGTTTTTCATTGCATAGTTTGCTGGAAAGGGTGTATAGCAGCACACAGAGGGTTCATCTAGAATTTGTAATGTTAATATGTGGTCACACTCCTTTAGCACCTGATAGTTTATGTAGAAGCTATTGGGATTTGAGCACAGGTGTATCTTGTCTCTGTTGCAACACAGGTCAGTGACCAGACCTGAACCTAGTGGCTCTCCCCCACCTTGTGTCTGTATGCCCCATGTTGGCATTGTCTCCACCGTAGCATTTGCAGTGGCAGAGCAGTAAAAGACTGGCCATAAGAGGGATTACTTTGACACAGTTGGCCAATTTAACCACTTGAGGACCAAGCCTATTTCTGACACTACACATGTTGTTTAAAAGATAAAATCAGTATTTTTTGCTAGAAAATTACTTAGAACCTCCATAAATTATATATATATATTTTTAGCAAAGACTCTGGAGAATAAAATGGTGGTTGTTGCAATATTTTATGTCACACGGTATCTGCGTCGGCGGTCTTTCAAACCAGTTTCAGTTATTTTGGAAAAAATACACTTCATTGAATTAAAAAAAAAAAAAACTAAACAGTAAAGTTAGCCCAATTTTTTTTGTATATTGTGAAAGATGATGTCACGCTGAGTAAATAGATACCTAACATGTTACAGTTTAAAATTGTGCACACTCGTGGAATGGCAACAAACTACGGTACTTAAAAATCTCCATAGGTGATGCTTTCAAAATTTTTACCGGTTACCAGAGGAGGTCTTTTACTTGAATTTTTGCTCTCACTCTGACAATCACAGCTATACCTCATGTGTGTGATTTAAACACCATTTACATTTGCCGGCGTGACTTACATTTGTGTTTTCTTTGGGGCGTGAGCACACGGGGACGGGGCACTTTAAAAAAAAAAAAAAAATTTCCTATGTATTTTATTTTTTTTTTTTTTAACAAATCTGATCACTTTTATTGCTGTCACAAGGAATGTAAACATCCCTTTTCACAGTAATAGGCAGTGACAGGTACTCCCTCGTTTGCTCTTAAAAGTATTCAAAACGCCAAAATCAGCTTTTGGATCCCTTGTGCTTATGTTATATATCTAGAGTTGTTCTTGGATTTTGATTCTCACAGTTGCTTTCACTTTATTGCTTTTGGGTTGAATTCTTTGGTTACTTTTATTTGAGTGATGGTGGTTACCCACTGGTCCATCTCCATTTGATTTTAAGAAACATCCACATGGTTGTGAACATATACTTCCCTGTTGAGATCATGGTCTTGCCAGACACAGTGAACAGATCACATTTTTGATGATCTGTATTCGAACTTACCAAAACCAGAAACGTGGATCCTGAAGAAGCCCTTGATTTGGGCAAAACACATTGATCAAGATCCATATGTATTAATCTACACATTTTTTGCATGGGATGGTTATGATACATGTCTGGAGTGCTGTCTAAAACGTATTGAAAATACACGTGTTTTTAAGGATTTTTTGTACTACTAAATTGGATTATGTTTTTAGGATCTAATGTATCTGTGTAGCATTGTGTATCTGTGTAACATTTTGTTCTTTGTCAGGCACTTACAAATCCCCTTTTTACCATTATATCTTCCTTGTGATTAGATTTGGGGGCCTTTTGTCTAATTGTACCTATCTATATAGGGATAGTGCCATGGTATTTTTAGTTACAGAGCCCCCTCCCCCACCTTATTATTTAAATGAGATTTATATATTAATTTTGAAGATTTGGAGACTCTTAAGTTGCTCCTTTAAAAGCACTTATGCCATAAATTGACAAGTTATGGTGTCTGCTTTCCTCTATGTGTTTATTTTATTCAAATGAAGAGGTAAGGGAAAATAAGGAGATTTACATACTTGATGCACATATGTTATTATTGACTGTAGCCTGGATTCTGCCCATCTCCAACCCTTAGCCTTAGCCATTACAAAGCTATAAACAGCCTCAAAGTCCCACAAGACTGTGGGTGCTGAAGGGAGAGAGAGTATTTTTTGCTATTAAACATTAAAGCTTAACTTTTATTTTAAATTGCTTGTGTGAGCCAAGTTGACCCAGACAATCTATTTCCTTTGTGAATAGGGAAGGGGAGACAGCGCTCAAAGATGTCAAAGTGTCCTATTTAACCACATCAAAAACAAATTATATATAATTCATATAGAAATAAAACACACTTTCAAAAATCATATGAAGAGTGAACCCCCAACAGGTTCTTTAAAGTGCTGGAAAATAAAAGTGTCCGTGCTTCATAAAAGTTCAATTATAAATACTGGTGCAAAAAGTGCAATATGCCAAAACAATTTCAAAGTGCTATGTGCTCAGTGCAAGGGGATGTCCACATGCAGGATTGGAACACTGGGGGGAATCCGCCACCGAGTTATGCACCCACTTACCAGACGACCCCTTGGGGTCTAGCTCGGGTAAATGGTCTTTGGAATGGTTTTCAGATTATCCACAGCCGTTCACTTGTGTGAATCCCACTAGGATGTGTATGAGGGTCCGTTCCACTATCATTGAGGAATTTGATATTGCGTCCACTGTATATCCTCCTACTGGGTGTGGTGGTCTCAGATGGGGCACAAGGAAGGAGGGAGACTCATGGTGTAGTATGTAATATACTTGTTTAATTAAAAACGTAGTCACTTACATGTTCAATACAAAAAATGCGGCTAGACCAGTAAGTACAGCGATGGCCGGTATGCATTCTATTTCCTTTACTTTTTGAAATGGTTGCTGTCAGCTCTGTATAACTGTATGTAGCATCAGCTAATCACACAATACAGCATGGTGTCCTGGCAGTGGTATGGGGGCTTCTGTCTATTGCCGGTACAAAATTTAGTCAGGCCTGATGCTCCTCAGTCATTCACAGGAAGCCTTGTATTTTAGTAATTAATATGAGGCTTCCTCTGATTGGCTGAGGTAGAGATCATGATGTAATCAGCTCACATTTCCACTGCAGCCAATTAGAGGAAAGCTTGTATAAATGGTTGGGTAGCTCTCAGTTCGACTCGATTTTTAAGAGGAAGTCCCAATACCGCTGCTGAAACACAGATCTGTAAGCTGTATGTATCTGATACTACATGCAGTTTATAAAGCACAGACAGCAGTTGCGTCAGTTAGCAAAGGAAATTGTTTATTTGTGCCAGCTTGGCCCAGCAAACTATGAAATACTAGAGCTGCCTGCCCATTAACATGCAGAACAAATCTAAACTCTGTAAAGCGACTCAGGGATAGTGCATGAACATCATAAAAAGCATCATGTAGAATGTTTACTTTATTTTTTCTCAAGAAGAATGCTAGATAACGATAGAGCGCAACTGTTATTATAAAGACGGATAAAATATCATTCTAATGGGTCTCATAAAAAGGCAAACAGGACTGTGCTTCAAGCTGTAAATGGAGAGATAACTAGTACACATTTTATATTTGGTCTACTAAAACCCTAGTTGCTGTATATTCTATCTAGATACATAGCAATTCCATAAACTACATCAAAGGGTGATTTTAATCCATTACCATGCAATATAAAGAGACATTAAACAGTTGAAATGATAAACCATATTGATTAAATTACATTAATGTCCTCTGCAAACACTGAATAAAATCGCTGCTTCCTAAACAAGAGTTTTATGGCAGTTGATGTTTTATGACATTGAAGTTCCATCAGATTTGATATTAAAAGCCGTCTCTGTGATACAGACTTCATTAATTTTGTATAATTTACAATATCACATGCTTCATTTCTTCTTTTATGGAGATGGGAATTTGAAATTAAAGTTGTGGAAATGAGCTTTTGAAGCGTTAGTGTGCCTTCAGCGTAAGATTTTGCTTTTATTACAAGCGGTAGGAAGCATTCAATTGAGCTTATTTTATAGGTTTGTGATTGAAGCATAACAGCAGATTGTTCTCCACAACTTTGGAAAAAAAATATGCAGTGGAATTATCTTTCTAGATCTAGCTTTCAACCCAATTTAATCACATTTTTAATACATGCTTGTTACTTGTGGAATTGATTTACTGAAAATATTTCAGAGAAATATTATCATAATGCAAGGTGTTAAATACCAGGCAGATATAAAACGAAAATTAATGTGGTGCGGTGTCATGCAGAGTTTGCCCTTGAGGACCAAATTTTCTCATATTTAATTGGGAAACCCCTGCTCATATAGCATGTTAGCTGACACAAAGGAAGTGCAGAATTAACAGCCAAGCAATTGATGTAATCTCATACTGGCCAATAATGAGGGCCAAAGTTTAGCACTCAGAAGATGCTGGTGCTGGCGAGGAACTGTTAGACGGGTAAGTATTCACCTTTTGGTTCCGCTTTAAGGAGAATCTTTGTTCTGGTATAGTAAAGCCTCATACGGACTACTACGGGTTGAATGAATAAAAGCTGACAGCTCAGGTCGGAGCCCCTGTACTAACAATCCAAAGTTAGTACAGCGATCTCCCCTGCTGTGCTATTGTGTTCCGATAGGGGGATGCCCCCCTGCCAAAATACTCTGATTAAGGCTCTTAGCCATTGGCTGAGAGCGCTGATCAGAAGCCAGTCGGCAGACTTTTTTTTAATCATGATCCTTCGACAGAAGCCAGCTGAACGGCCGGCTTCTGTCAGATGGGTTGCCATACACATGGGCCTAATGTCATCCAGTTTCTGTTGCACCAGTTGGTGCCACCTGACATGCCCGCTCATGTGTTCTAGGCTTTAGAGACATAGAAACTAGGAAATTAGCATGTTTGGAAATAGGTAGGGTATCTTACAAAACCCAATAGGAACACAGGGCATGATTCAGCGCCACTGTCAAACTGGCTTTAATTGGTTGCCAATATTAAAAAACCAGGGCGCAGCTGCACCCTCATGATAAAAAGATCCAATTTCATTCTGACATTTATTACAAAGTGGAGAGAGGGCAGTATTTAAACAATGGGGTTTGTGAGGGAGGTAGTATATTCTGTATATAATTTTAAGCTAAACAAATTTATCTCCAGCATTCTATTTCTCCTCAGTTTATTATACTGAGCTACATCACCCTCCCACTCTTGTTCTTACAGGGTCGGTATTTTGTTTTTCCATTTTTGGTACAGTGAAGAGGTTTTTTACACCATGATAAGTGATAAGGTGGGTACATATTGAGGAGAAGGGTTTGGTGAGATCAGTTGCTCTCAATAAGGATTCAAGCGGGTATAATTGGAAAATAGACAAATGGGGTAATTGAGGCCCAATCATTTATACTTGACGAGCTGAACAGCTGTGCAAGGATGAGCTCCTAGGCATGTATTTAGTTATATTATTGCAGGTACTTGTATAGCACTGCCAATTTATGCAGCGCTTTACATATATTATACATTCACCTCAGTCCCTGCCCTCAAAGAGCTTACAATCTAAGGTCCCTAACTCACATTCATACAAACTAGGGACAATTTAGACAGGAGCCAGTTAACCTACCAGCATGTCTTTGGAGTGTGGGAGAAAACCAGAATACCTGGAGGTAACTCACAAAGGCACAGGGAGAACATGCAAACTCCAGGTAGGTAGTGCCGTGGTTGGGATACAAAGCGTGGAGTGGTATCGCTACTTAAGATTTCTCTTGTTCAGCCTCATGGGCTACACAAGAGAAATCAATAAATTCCCCCATCCATGCTAAATAAAGTGGAAAAAGGAATCTCTCCTTCTGGCTATTGTATTCTGACAACAGCAGCACCATCAGCTTTTAGAATACCTGTGGTGCAGACAAGGCCACCAATGGCTTGAAATTTGGCCATTTAACCACTTCTTGACTAGAAGATTTTCCCCCCGTAATGACCAGGCCATTTTGTGATTCGGCACTGCGTTACTTTAATGGACAATTGCGCGGTCGTGCAATGCTGTACCCAAATACAATTGATATTCTTTTTCCCTCAAATAGAGCTTTCTTTTGGTGGACTTTGTTCACCTGTGCAATTTTTATTTTTTGCATTATAAACAAAAAAAGAGCGACAATTCTGAAAAAAAAAAAACAATATTTTTCACTTTCTGCTATAAAACATTCTCAAAAAATTAAAAATCAAAATGTTTTAACATTTTTGACCAATTTGTTTTCTGCTACATATTTTTGGTAACAAAATCGCATTAATCGTATTTTGATTGGTTTTTGTAAAAGTTATTGCGTTTACTAACTACGGGAAAGATTTATGTCATTTTTATTGTTTTTCTTTTTTTTACTAGTAATGGCGGCGATCTGCGATTTTTAGGGGGACTTCGACATTGCGGCGGACAGATCGGACCCCTAACTGACATTTTTGGGGGGACCAGTGACATTACTACAGTAATCAGTGCTATAAATATGCACTGTTACTGTACTAATGACACTAGCAGGGAAGGGGTGAACACTGTGGTGATCAAGGGGTTAAATGTGAGCCTAGGGGAGTGATTCTAACTGTGGGGGGGCGTGGCTTGTGTAATGATCATATAGACCTGTGTTCCTATATAGAAGGATCACAGGAGCTCTGTGATCATTCCAGGGAGAAGAATGGTCAGCTGTGTTTACAACAGGTGACCGTTCTTCTCTCTCAGCAGGGAGCAATCTCGGGTGTCAGGCGGAAATCAGTGCCGCCTGCCCCGTGCATTGGAGTCCCTGCTGCCAAGTGGGGGCGGGAGCGAGGCGGCAGCGGAGTGCGCTCGCCCCCCTAGCTGCTGGCACGCGACCAACGTAGACTTACGTCGGTTTGCTTAGGAGGGCCGCACTGCCACAGTAAAAAGGCGGCGGGCAGTCGGAAACCGTTTAAGAAGGAATTGGGTTACATTTGAGCAGCATGTGGCCGGTATAAATATAAAAAAGAAGTTTCAACTTTAGATTGATTTGTTAATACTCAAATGTTTTCTTTTTATTTTGACTTTTGAAATAAGGTACCGATGACCTGTAAAGATTTTTCCCTATTTAGACTTCTTGCTTGAGCCCATGTCACATCAACAATTTGATAGCAGCAATTTACAACACTTACAGAATTACTAAAGTAGGCCATAGATTGTTTGAATCATGTATAGGCAGGCTGAATGTACATATGTTGATCGATCGAATTTTACATGCGATTATTGCAAGCGGCTGTTATGGGTAGGGATGATCGAACGGTTCGGGTCGACCATTGGTTCGACCCGAACATTGACTGTTCGAGGTTTGGTCGAATTCTGAACTTTTTGCTGAAAAAGTTCGGAATTCGGCAACCAGAACCGACCAAAATGCAATGGGACAGGAAATGGGCTTTAAAAGCCTGTGATTGGACCAGAACCATCAGTAAAAGCCAATTGAGGGGGCAGGAGAATGCTAGGAATTTGATTGGAGTGACTAGGGGGTCCAGAGGCCAATCATTAGTGAATACGCCCCCCAGTATATAAGATAGCCCCGCCAAATTCCTAGCATTGTAATACAGGGACGTGGAAGAGAGTGGAAACAGTTCTGTTACTTCTGCTCTCAAAGTGTGATTTAGCAATTATTAGTGTGAGGAAAGGGATATCTAGTGCAGTTAGGGTACTATTTTCCACTATAGTTAGATTTAATAATCTAGTTTCTGTAGGGAAAGTGTTAAGTGTAAGGGGACCGTAGTGTAGTGTAGGGTTAACTGACTCTGAATGCTATGGCAGGGTGACAAAACCCTTCCATGTCAGGGTGACCGCTATAGAGAAAAGATTGTTTCTCTTAGAACACTTATAGAAAAGGGATATGGCTTCGCCCCTGTCACCCTGCTTTTTGCTGCAGGCGTTTATAGGGCTTTTTTGAGGACATGTTTGGAGTCAGGCATGACATCTGAACTTCTGTGTAGGGGTATATATATACACACACACATGTATGTATATATACACATACACATATATAGGTGTGAAAGTAGCAGAAACCTATGCTTGCGCTAATGAAATAATTAACACCCATATGGCTTCTCTGCTATAACACCTATATGTGTGTATGTGTATAAATACATATAAGTGTGTGTGTATATATACCCCTATACAGAAGTTCAGATGTTTTGCCTGCCTCCAAAGACCCCCAAAAAATGCCCAAAAAAACGCCTGCTGCAAAAACACACCTGGGCATTTTTGTAGCTGGCGTTTTTTTGGGCATTTTTTGGACGTCTTTGGAGGCAGGCATAACATCAGAACTTCTGTGTAGGGGTATATATACACACACACATGTATGTATATATACACATACACACATATAGGTGTGAAAATAGCAGAAACCTATGCTTGCGCTAATGAAATAATTAACACCCATATGGCTTCTCTGCTATAACACCTATATGTGTGTATGTGTATAAATACATATAAGTGTGTGTGTATATATACCCCTATACAGAAGTTCAGATGTTTTGCCTGCCTCCAAAGACCCCAAAAAAATGCCCCAAAAAAAACGCCTGCTGCAAAAACACACCTGGGCGTTTTTGTAGCTGGCGTTTTTTTGGGCATTTTTTGGGCGTCTTTGGAGGCAGGCATAACATCAGAACTTCTGTGTAGGGGTATATATACACACACACACACATGTATGTATATATACACATACACATATATAGGTGTGAAAGTAGCAGAAACCTATGCTTGCGCTAATGAAATAATTAGCACCCATATGGCTTCTCTGCTATATGTGTGTATGTGTATAAATACATATAAGTGTGTGTGTATATATACCCCTATACAGAAGTTCAGATGTTTTGCCTGCCTTCAAAGACCCCAAAAAAATGCCCAAATGTGGGGCGCTTGCTACAAAACCGGAAAGGTGTGAAAATAGCGGAGCCATATCCCTGTTCTATATTAATTCTAATACAAACACACTTTTTTTTTCTGGTTCTGGACATGCTACAGAACTGAAACTTCACAGGTACACTTTTTAGACCCCCCCAGACACTAAATCCAAAGAAATCTAATTTTTTTTTTCAATAATTTTTTCAATTGGCTCTCTATCAAAAATGACAATTTTTAAGAACTTTTTTTTGTGTGATTAATAGTCCCTGGGGCATGACCCAGAACCCTAGGCACTTTTTAGGGGCATTTATTGGGTTTTAGGGCTTCAAAATGGTGTTTTTGATTACTGAAGTTTGGGTCCCATTGATTTCAATGGGGTTCTGAAATCCGGGCCGAACTTTAGGGAAGTTCGGGTGTTCTGGTCGAACCGAACTTTTGAAAAGTTCGATCATCCCTAGTTATGGGGGAAGCCGTCCCCACCGGTTGAACACAATTGCTCGAAAGGAGGGATTCCCCTGCCAGCCTGTGGTTGCAAGAAAGAAATTCATGCCATCTATGGCTGACCTTAGGCTACATTCACAGGGGCGGCCAGGGGTGGATCTGTACCATGTTTAGAGGTGGCTAAACATCACCTCCGGATACAACAACACTGTGCTGTGGCCGCACACAAACTGGCCTATCAGTTGTGGCCAGTTTGTGTGCGGCCAGAAACTCCACAGAAACACAGACACTGCACGCAATCTTCCTGGGTTCAGGGTCAGTCATGGCCCAGGTGAATGGTTAGCGGTGGTGCTGGTCATTGATTTGTACAGAGTACAACCTGACAAGTGTTGCTATTCGCACATAGTGGGGGAAATGTACAAAAACTAGAGCACTCAGAATCTGGTACAGCTGTGCATGGTAGCCAATCAGAATTCAACTTCAGCTTATTCAGTTAAGCTTTGACAATAAAACCTGGAAGCTGATTGGTTTCTATGCAGAGCTGCACATGATTTTGCATGCTCCAGTTTTAGTAAATAACCCCCACTCAATGAGTAGCTCCAGCGGCCAGAATCTCCTGATTTTCGACACAGCAAATCTGTATCCAGCTAACAAACACAAGCAATTTGTAGTTGCCACAAATCTCCATGGAAGGCTAAATATTACATTCTAAGGCAGGGTTCAGATTTGTGCATTGCAGTAACACATGACAAAACACGTGCATGGAAGAATCACATCAAAGGTGGTACCGTACCATTCATTTTAAATGGCACACCAATGTAATGAGCCCAGCAATGAAATGCCCATGTGTTGTGATGTACCTTACCAGTGCATCACAACACATGGGCATTTCTGCATGCCATAACACATAGATGTAAACCATAGGGTGTGATACTTTTGAAAATAAAAGTACAGGTGCATTAAAATGTGAATTGTGATATATACATTGTGGTATATACACCCTAAATACTGGTGTAACATGTAACCAAAGGTGAACCTAACCTTTAACAATCTTTAGGTCCACTGGTTTTTTACACCGTTTTTTTTCCTTTGTAGTTCTGATCAATATGCATTTGTCTAATGAATATCTGCTCACTAATACCATCTAGGCGTCATTTGTTTATAGATTAATTTATTGATGAAAAGATTGATTATAAAACTGATTGATTTTTTTTTCTCTAAATTACATTTTACCATCTGTGACAGCTGATTGAAAGGGTAACCGGTGTCCTTTTTGGTTGCATTACAAAGTTTAGTGTTTTAAAGAGGATCATCAAATGAAATACTTGTGTTCACCTTTTTATATTTTGATATTGATGATCTCCTTCAGCCTAATGCGGAATTAAAGTTGAAGGTTTAAAAATATTGAAAATGGCATTTGAAATTACATGAACATGTTAAAGTTTACAAGACATTTAAAGTGACTGTAAAGGCTATTTAAAAACAGAAAACAAGCAAGTTATATTTACCTGCTCTGGGGAGTAGTTTTGCACAGAGCAGCCCCAAACCTCCTGTTCTAGGGTCCCCTGCTGGTGCTCTTTGCTCCTCCTCTTCTCACTCATGTGGATTCTATCCCCAGTCAGACTGCGTGCATCTATAGACACACACAATACTGCTCAGCCTTGCGCCCTTCTGTGAAGTGAACAGCTTTAGGTGATACACAGGGGCGAAACAATTTCTCCTACATAAGTTTTATTAATTTATCTGCAATCTTCTGCTCTCTACACCCTTTCAAATATACAGATCCTGTTAAAAGTCTTTCTACATCTGTCAGTAACACAGAGGAGGGGGCAGAGAGACTGCAGTTACACTGTGTGAGAGCTGATTGCAGGAAAGGAGCACACCCCCTTCACACAGCAGAAGAACTGTGTTGTGAATAGACAAGCTTTGTTCTGAGCTCTCCGCCACGACCGACACAAATTTATCTCATGTAAAACTTCTCAGAAGTGACTCATGCTGATGTAGCACCCTACAGGTAGGTGCTAGGTAAAATATAGTGTGCTTTGTCTGCCTAACAGGAGAGCCACGTTTTCTTTTGTGAGGTAGGATGTCATGGCTACTAAGTGTGTCTGCTGTGAGGGGAGTCTCCTCACTGGCCCTGTGAGAGGCTTCTCATTGGGCAGTGAAGGAAACCCAATCAGGGACACATTCAACTACCCCAGGAGGCAGATTCTGCCGCAAAGGATTTTGGGAGTGGGTATAAGTCTGAGTGGAGTGCATGACTCAGTGTCTTTGGCGGGAGCAGAGTACCAGGAGGGAGAGTACGGCTGCCTCTCTCCTCCTGTCTGAGGAAGTGGATATCTCGGGGTGTCGCCTGAGTATCCAGAGAGTGCTGAGTTGATCTGAGGGGATCCGGTGTGCCGAGAGCCTGCGGAGAGCGAGAGGGGTCCAGTCCCAGGAAAGCCTACACAGGTCTTGAGTACTGAGGGTTGCCCCTGGGGGTCTGCCTGATGTTAGGGGGGACCACTCCGGAAGAGGTTCTGGGGTCCAGTGTCAGCTAGCTCTACAGGGGGTACCTAGTTTGAGGACCCTGAAGTTGCAGAGGGGGTACATAGTCAGTGGACCCTGAAGAGTCAAGCTAAAGGGGGCATCCACAGTTGGGCCCTGAGTTGTGCAGAGTGTGCCAGTCAAGTTACAGCTTTGCAGTGTTTTACAGTATACTACCTCACGCCAGTGTAAGGCCGGAGGGAAGTATCTAGTGACTTTCACAGTTCAGCAGTGTCAGTAATTCTACAGTTTCACAGTCCTGGATCTTCTGGATCTTCAGTCGAGGATTCAGCACTTCTATCAATTTGCAGTATGTACTCAGTGTTAGTGAGCGTTGGCTAGCGCCGGCTGGTGTATACTTAGTCCACTAAATTTATCATAATTTACCTAGAATGTTTTTTGTCCAGACCAGATCGTGCCTTTCTTTGGGAGGAGGTTTCTGTGAGGGACTGCAACCTCTTGCCAGTCATTGTTTAATGTGAAAGCCTCTCTCTGTGGGCTCCTTTACACTTCTGGTTGGGGGGGGACAGTAAAAACATGTGGGTGACCTGTGTTTTACTGTTCCTCCTTAAGCTGCAAAGGCAGCAGATGCAATTGTACACATGCTGTGGCAACAGAGCTTTGTCCTGTGGCTGTGGCAATAATTATACCCCTGCTGTGTTTGGTGAGTGGTAATGCTCACAAAAACGCAACCCAGTTAAATGAAAGGGACCGTACCCTCAACCCTGTGTAATGCATACGGTTGTGGCACGACTATATGGGCTTCTGGGGTTAAAAGAGTCCTGTCAACTTGTGGGTGTGTCCCAGGACCACAACCGAGTCCCCCGCATTTTTTAGTTTTTATGCTTTCAACTTCTGTGCCTGCAATCTAGAACAGTCAACTGGAGCTATCCTGAAAATATTTTGGATATTTTTCATGGTACATGAGACAGATTAGTACAGATATCTGATACCGCCACAGAGCAGCAGTGGAGAGATTTATGAATCAAGTTAATATTCTCTAGTAAATCTGTCTATGAAATGTAATTCTGCTCCTCTTTTGCATTGCCTTGTTGAACCACAAAGGTGAGCATTATGAGTTATTACTCTGACATTTACATTATAGTGATTTTTCATGTGACTTCCACAATTTGTCATGTTTTTTTTTTTATCTAACAAATTTTTCATTACAGTATTATATTCAAAGATCTGTAATGTACCTCTCTTGTAGATAATGTTATTTTAGGCAATTTCACAGACTCCCTACTTAACAACTGCTGAGAAACAAAATCTCAGCCATATAGAATGCATTGCTTCAATCCTCACCTGACTGATTGTTCATTGTTGTGCATTTGCGTTTTTTTACATTTTTTGGGTGATTTTGGATGTGTTTTGATGCTTTTTTGGGCATTTTTAGGGTTCATGCATACAAGGAGCAGAAAAAAATGCCAGAACCTCTGGCAGAAAAAATTCTTATAGGGGCAAATATTGCACACGAGTTTATGCGCTTTTATGGACTTTTGCTTTTACAAACGTTTTTTTTTTTAAATTTTCCTCTTTGCTCCCCCCCCCCCATTTTTTCCATGCATTTATGACCATTTATGAGAGGTAAGTGGTTTTTCTACCCGAAAGCCCTTTTAAAAAAACGTGATTCTGAAAAGGATTTTTTTCTGTCGATAATTGCTTCTCTGCAAATATCTCTGTAAACTCCCGTGGACAATCACCCCCCTTAAAAAGTATCACATTGTATTGCTTTGCAGCCTGAATTGAAGACAAACACAGTTTTTGTTTTATCCAGCTGTGTTTACTTGGTGCAGCTTATAACACCCAAGTGGAAAAGTTGAAAAAAGGATCACCCCATTTTGTCGAACCACCTTTTGCTTGAAATACAGTCTGTTGGGATATGTCTCTACTAACTTTGCACACCGCCGCTCTTCCCCGATCGTCGGGGATCGAGTGTGTAAACAAAGCGGGCGGATCTCCTATGTGACAGGCAGAAACAGATTACAGGATTCAGCATAGCTGAACCTGCGATCTGTGCCTGTGTCACACAATCCCCTCCCCCACACACGTCAGTAAGCACCAGGCATACATTTAACCCCTTGATCACCAATAAAGTTAACCCCTTCCCTGCCAGTGTCATTTTTACAGTAACAGTGCATATGTATAGCACTGATTACTGTAGTAATGTCACTGGTCCCCCCAAAAGTGTCAAGAATGTCAGTTAGGGGTCTGATCTGTCCGCCGCAATGTCGCAGTCCCGCAAAAAAAATTGCAGATCGCCGCCATTACTAGTTAAAAAAAAACAATAAAAATGACATAAATCTTTCCCGTAGTTAGTAGCTGCGATAACTTTTGCGCAAACCAATCAAAATACGCTTATTGCATTTTTTTACCAAAAATATGTAGCAGAAAACAAATTGGCCTAAAATTTTAAAAAAGTTTGATTTTTACATTTTTTTGGGGGGTAATTTCATATAAAAAATGTGAAAAATATTGTTATTTTTTCAAAATTGTTGCTCTTTTTTTGTTTATAGCAAAAAGTAAAAATCGCACAGGTGATCAAATACTACCAAAAGAAAGCTCTATTTATGGGGAAAAAAGGACGTCAACTTAAAATATGGCCTGGTCAGGAATGGGGTAAAATCTCCCGGTCTTAAAGCGGTTAAAAATACGCTCATTGAGAATTCTTTTGTCAAAGACATATAGCTAGATACATTTTGGCCTAAATATATGACAAAAATTGAATATATTGGATATTTTTTAACTGTCAAAGTAGTATTTTTTCAAAATTGTCGCTCCTTTTTTATTAATATCGCAAAAAATGAAAAGCGCAGAGGTGATCAAATACCACCAAAAGAAAGCTATGTTTGTGGAAAAAAAAAGAACTTAAATTTCGTTTGGGTTGCATGACCGCGCAATTGTCAGTTAAAGTCACACAGTGCCAAGTTGCAAAAAGTGGCCTGGACGTAAAGCAGGAAAATCCTCCGGTGGTAAAGTGGTTAAGGTGCATTTTGGCAAAGCTCAGTCATGTGGCCTTTCTTGAGGAGTGGCTTTTTTCTTGCAACCCTCCCATACATGCCACATTTGTGGAGAATTTGTGATATTGTTATCACATACACACGATGACCACTCCTTGCCATAAATTTCTGCAACTGCTTCAGAGTTGCTGTAGGCGTCTTTGTAGCCTCTCTGACCAGTTTCCTCCTGGCTCTTTCATCTAGTTTGGAGGGATGTCCTGATCCAGGGAGGGTCTGTATTGTACCAAATACCTTCCAATTCTTAAAAATAGACCTCACTGTGCTTCTAGGCATTGATAAATCCATTAACATTTTTTAGTATCCATCTCCTGACTTGTGCCTGTCCACAACTTTATCCTGGAGATCTTTTACAGTGCCTTGCTACCAATAGTTGATAGTTTCCTTCAGTTGCACTACCAGGGACTGAAATACTCCAGGAAAGCTCTTTTCATGCTGAGCTTTTCAAAATGACTGCAGCTGATCACAGTTGTGTGTCAATGAGGTGATTAGGTACTCCTGATTAAGCTTACAAGTAATTTTTAGGAGGGGGGTGATTCTTTTTCTAATTCAGTGATTCTGTAAAATATTTTATTTATTTTAATTTCTGACATGTTGGTGTTATATCTTTCACTTAGATGTTATAAGTTGCACTGAGTAAATACAGCTGTGTTTATCTTTATTTTAGGCTTCAAATCAACAAAATGTGATTATTTTAAAAGGGGTGATTATTTTCTATACCCACTGTAGAGCTGCTTCTACAGGCTTAAGAAAAAAAAAACACAAAATGCCTGTATAAGCGGTATTTTTATGCCCCATATTAATGGATAATGGATTTTATTTATGGTGTTTTTCATTGCCCTCCCCCCCTCCCCCCCCCCCCCCCCACACGCACACAAAATCTAGTGGGCCAAAAATGCATTACATATCACAAATAAAGCAACAGCACCTTTTTTCAATTTGTAAAAATGAGTGCTGCAAAGGTGTGAATGGCCATCGTAGACTATAATGGCATTCCTCCAACATATTGCACAGGTGTAAACAGGCCAATTTCAATGAACCCCTGTTCACACTAGCACTATTTGTAGTGCTTCTGCCATAGCACTACCATACATGACAATGGAAATATTAATATTCTCTATGGTGCATGTTCACACCAATATAACATGGTGTGACTTTCAAAAAAGGTGCAGACGCTTATTTTGGTGTAAAAAGGATGTTTGTGATCCTAAAGACTTCAATTGAAACACACTGGAAACCCATATATGTGCATTTTGTTCTCTTTGGGCACATTTTTAATGCATTAAAACCAACTTCCGCCTCCTAGCAACATCTACTTTAAAGAGCTGTTACACATGGATTAGTAAAATAAGGAGGAAATGTAGGTATTGTAGCGCGGTATTGAGGCATTCGAGAGTTATTCAGGAGGTGGGAAGGCGATATAATGCCTCTTTACCGCTTGTCAAATGCCCTTTAAAAATTGATCCAAATGTGGATTGCTCTTCAGAGGGCATTGCAATTATAAAAGTGCTATTAAGGCCATGGACAGAATAGAGAGAGCAGGCCAGCTGTGAACAGGCACCCTTGAATATAAAAGAAATCCTAGTGCCAGACATTGAAGTGCTTCTAGTGAAGCCTCAAATCACTCAGCTATGAATGTGAGAATGACACTTCTGAAAACCAATGTTGTTGCTGCATTTGCACTATGCTAGCCAGACTAGACCTGTTGTCAACTGCTTGCCATTAGCCAAAACAAAAAACACATGAAGCATGAAAACACATAAAAACGCACATAAATGTGAATCACAACATGTAAAATGCACTACAAAGGCATGCAAGGCAAGTGTGAACAAAAGATGAGTAACAATGAGAAGGAGAAAGCAGAGCCAGCATATGAAAAGCACAAATATGGCTGTCCCCATGTGCATATACATGGTGTCCCAAAAGTCACTCTACATAAGGAAAATGAAAAATTGTAGCTAAATGCTAAATTAAGCTAAGCTAAAATTATTTACAAAATATTCATTACAAAATTTTACAACATATTTACAAAATCTGAATAATAATTACAAATATAAAATATAAAGCCAATATAAAATATAATATGAGTTAGTTAATTTTTCCTATGTATATAGACTTTAGGACACCCTGTCGAATAGCAAACTATACATAGCTATAACGTTTTTGAAACATCTATCTTAATAAAACCCCAGTGTCCCTGCGTCCATTCCCTGTGTCCGTGGAAATGCGCTACTGCGCATGTGCACCACGGACAGCCGTTGTGATTGGGACGCAGAGAACACTGGGCGGCGCTGGGTGGAACACTGGGCGGCGCTGGGTGGGGATCCCCGTCCACCTTTCAACATCCGCCGGTGTACTGCAGTACACCGGCCCTGGCTGGGGGTGGCGTTCCGATCTGTGGAGACTGCCACCCCCCGGAGTGCGGAGACTGCGGCCGGCCCGATTGGGGGCATCACTGTGGGCACACTGCGATTGGGGGCATCGTTGTGGGCACTCGGCTATTGGGGGCATCGCTGTGGGCACTCTGCTATTGGGGGCATCGCTGTGGGCACTCTGCGATTGGGGGGCATCGCTGTGGGCACTCTGCGATTGGGGGCATCGCTGTGGGCACTCTGCGATTAGGGGCATCGCTGTGGGCACTCTGCATTGACGTCCCCCCCCATTGCTCAGTCTAAAGGTTTGCGTCAGAAAATTTTTTTCTTGCTCAGCACAGTAAAAAATTATAGGGAACATTGGCAGAATAGGTAGGGAATTTTGATAACATCGTAAGGGCTGAGGCACAAATCCTACTGCGCATGAGCAGGTGCATGCGCACCAACGGATCGGGCAGTGCCATCTCTTATAACAAACATACATCCCATCTCCATGGCACACACTGCGCCGATCAGACAATCCTATTCCCTACCCACACGCGCACGCCAACTGTCTCATTGTCGGGTCGGCGCAGTGTGGGGCATGGGGATCGGATTGTCGGGTTCGGGGCAGTGTTGGGTCTGCGCAGTGTGTGCCATCGCAGTGTGGAGATCGGATGTTTGGATGTTTTGGAGTGTGGATGTTTGTTATAAGAGATCCCGCTGCCCGACCCGTTGGTGCGCATGCACACTAGGACTTTTGTCTGACCCCTTACGATGCTATCATAATTCCCTACCTATTCTGCGCATGCCCAATAAGACGTGTGACTGCTGCATGACGAATCCACAGCTGATCTCAATCGGAAATGACGTAGATAGGGAAATCTGATGGGGTAGGGAAATCTGATAGAACACCGGGCGAAACTGTTGAAGCGGCGGGTGTGCGTGGGCACGCGGCGGATGTGCACTCGCGCGGACTTACTGCTAAGCGGCAGCGGGTGTTACAAGTGGCGGCGGCGAGCGATGTCACGCGAGAGCCACTCGGTCAGCTCTGCGCGTGTCCCCGATGTTGCTAGGGCAACAGGGACGCTATGCGCAGAGTTGCCTACGTCATGCGGCTCTCGCGTTGTTAGAAAAAAAGAACGAGATAAGCAGAGCCGCTCAGTCAGCTCTGCGCATGTCCTTGACGTTGCTAGGGCAACAGGGACGCAGAGCTGACAGAGGCTCTCGCTCAACTGGAACAAGTCTGTTTATACAAATGTTTGACCACATATGTTCTAGCGTCCGTTAATTTAACGGGCTTAATGTCTAGTACTTTATATAATATATGATATACAATATATCCATATCAAGCCAATTAAGCTCACATACATGAAAAAAAAAAAGAAAATTTACAGACAACCGATCCTTTTTATATATCCATGAAACTGGTCCCTGGAGCCAAATAGGTTTGGGGACCGCTGCTATACATAACCCCAAGCACCAAAATCTCAAATAAGCCCTAACAAGTTAATGAAATCTCAAAGATCATTTTATTTTTTAAATTTGCAGCTTTCAAAAAAATAACACCAGGTGATCCTGCCATGGTGGTCCTTGTTCATGTATTTCCTGTTAAAGCAGTGTTTCTCAACTCCGGTCCTCAGGGCACACTAGCAGGCCAGATTTTAAGTATTACCTTGGGGAGATGCAGACTAGAATACTACAATCACTGAGCAGCAAATTATATCACCCGGGGATGTATTTCAGTTTTCTTGCAAACCTGGCCTGTTAGTGGGCCCTGAGGACCGGAGTTGAGAAACACTGTGTTAAAGGATGGCAGCACTCTGTCTGTATCTCTCCATTGTGCTCCTGCATTGTCATCCTACCACATGGAGACTACAAGTGGTTGCATCAACACACATCAAATAGGCATGATCCACTGTTGTCCACATGCGATCCGACCTGGGATCAGGGTTAGGACAAGGGGTTGGCCGGAGGGGCAGCTGCCCCAGGTGCAGTGAAGCAAGGGGGAAAAGAATAGATGCAGGGTGTTTCACCCATACTTTAGCATGTATTAACAGTTGGGGAGAGGGGTGCAGTTTTTTATCCTTGCCCTGGGAGATAGATGACCCTGTTCCGGTACTGACTTAGATGCAACAATGTATAAAAATGTGAAAAAAGGATTTTGTTTACTAAAGGCTATTTTTATGTTCCACTTTTCTTTTGTAAGCTATTTGTCATTCAGTTAGGGTTTACATCTACTTTAATACCTATATCACTTACCATTATTTCAAAAATAATACTTTCAGCAAGAGGATATTGTGTATATTTTGGCTTGCCTTGTCTTTTAAATTGTCCTGTTGTCACACAAAAACAAATCTTTTGGTCAGGCACAGCGCCAATCGGTTCATTAGTAGAAAGTACAATGAAGAAGAATGCAGTTTTTTACCTTGTAATGTGCCATGCTTTATTTCAATGGCAGATGTTGCAGTGATTAGATGCCTATCCTTGCACGTTGCTGGCACATAACAGAGATAGCTGGTCATTGCAGCAGGGAGAATGGATTCTGCTATCTACATCAACTATAATAGAAAACAATGACAAAGCCTGGCATTTCCCAGAGGCTACACACATTGTAAGATAAGGCACTCTGAGTTTTCTTTAGGTGGGTTTGAATGCAGTAAATATATTGTTTTTCTGTGTATTTTGCAGCATACTATACTCCCCTTAAAAACTGCAATTAAAGAGAATTTCTGGAACCCCTAAGCTTTAGTCCCCTCCAATGTAAAAGGTTTAATTGTTTCATTCACTATAGTGTGCATGCCACTTTTTTTTTGTTTTAATTACTTTGATGAAGCCATTGCATTCCTCCTATTTAAAATAATAAAGAGGGGCACCTTTTAGCACACAGTATGTAGATAAAGGACACATCCTTGCCACAGCCCCAGTTAAACAGACCACAAAGCTCTAATATGCAAAAAAATGATTGGCTGAACCACAAAATAGTTTATTTTTATCTCTATTTTCCCTTAATATTGGCTTTCAAAATAGAAGATGTTGTGTAGCACTACTCCCTTGGAAGCTGCTGGTGACAGGTTCCCCTGGGTTACCCATAGCATTAGCACAAAGGTTTAGCGACTTTAAGGTGCTTGGCTCAGTCAAGAAACAGTCTAGGGGATATGGTTTTTTATTGTTTTATTGAGAACTTAGATAGGAGAAGGGAATGAGTGGGATACTCCAGCTTAAATAGACTATGCACAATTTGCTGGGACGTTTAACTTTACTTGAGTGCGGCAAGGCCACAGCTTCACCTTGTCAATAGCGATGAAGTAGTAATAAATGAAGCGCTTTAGATAAGCTGTACTGTACTGCAGAATACTCTTCAGGGCCCTTCCTGGCACCCCCTTTTGTTCCTATTCTTCAGGGCTTTCTACATGGCACCCCCTTTACTGTCATACTCTCTGTGTGAGCTAACTCCTTGATCCCCTGACTTCACTGGAGTGGTCCCCCTTCCTGGGCCAGACCCTTTGGCAGGTACTCACGGACACTGTTTTTCCCAATTGTTTTTCCCAAAAGACTCTGCCAGCAGCTCCCCCGTCAGTTACACCCGATCCTCTGCAGCTCAGCTCCACACCTGGTTCCCCTTCCTCACACACTGCAGGAGCAGAGACAGCCGTCCACCTCCTCCTGGGACTCTGCTTCCCGCCAAAGACACCCTGTCACACGTCCCCTCAGTATTTATGGTCAATCCCAGGATGTATTGCGAGAATGCCCTCCCACTGGGACTTCCATAAAACATGTGTCGCTGGCTAGGTTTCCTCCACTGTCCAACAAGCTCCCTCATTGGATGCAGTGCAAACACTCCCTCAGACCCAGTTAATCACACCTGGAAACATGTGGCAACCCAATAGATCAGGCTCCGCTGATAAGCAGCAGGAGCAATAGATGCTTTACCTAGCCCCTACCTAACTAGGAGGGTGCTACATCCATCCCCCACCAAAAATGAGCCACGTCCCATTGACTCTGGGGCAGCCGCCCCCTATAAAAATCCCATCAAAAAACTTAGGAGTAACCCACAAACCTGGAAAGGGGGAAAAGGGAAATTAACAAATGTACAAATAATAAATTAAGTGCAAAAATATACTGTATATATATTTCTCTCTATACACCATATAATACACATTGGCGGCTGGTGAATAACAATTTGGGGGGGTTAGCGGCAAAGCTAACAACCCCCCGCACCCCCTGCACCCCCCACGGGACGGATGGCTGGCCTGCAATCTACCCTACCACCCCCTCCCTCCTTCCTCCCCCCTCCCAGGATGGATGGCTGGCTCTCCGGCATCTTACCTGCTCCTTCACCGAGCGCCGCTGTGTCTTCTCCTCTGTCGTATGTACCCTCCCTCTTCCTGGCCAATGGCCAGTAAAATCACGTCTTTTTTTAGCCAATCAGGATCCTGATTGACTGGGAGATGAGTCAGTGTGATAATAGCGAATATTCATTCGCTATTGTCACACAACTGGGTGGGTTCGAGGTGCAGTGCTCTGGGGGCCCACCCTTTTCTGAAGCCTATTATAGCCTCTGGCTCTAATCAAGTGCTTAAAAAAAAATCCCCATTGAACTCCATGCGTCCGGCGCCCCTGCATGTAGATTTGGGGGGCCGGACGCATGGATGGGGGGGTGGTGCCCCTGTGCCCCTACGTCCCTAATGGACGGGCCACCCACAATATAATACAAGCAGATGAATTTGAAGCAATGCACCCCCACCAAGCAAAGCCTGCTCTGGTGAGTGACTAAATAGACCTGACTGTCTACCTCTAAGATTGTATTTCCTGCAAAGAGAAAAAAAAGTTTTAAACATCTCACTAGCACATAGTGATAGTTGCTATCTGAACTCGTACATTGATGAGAAAACCCTCCCCGCGGGGGCAATCTTCTCATCCTATGTCCCTGACTATAGTAGTCAGCTCCACTGTAGTTCTCGGCATGGGAATCAGTCCCCTCCTCAAAGGTGGTCCTGAACCTACTACTAACTACCTACAGCAGTTCATTGCAGTCCTCCTACAGGGGGGTGGTCACTGGAGCCTGAGTGACCAACACAACCCCATGAAGGGAAAGAGAGTCTCTTCAGGGGGTCCCTAACAACTTCAGGGCACCCCCCACCAAACTCTTGTCGGGCTGCCTGCCTCTTCCTGGGCAGCCGCTAACACAATTCCAGATCTGGCCTATTGGCCCTAGTAGTTCTTCTGGAACTTTAAAGGAGGATCTTGAAACTTGTCTTTCTTTCCCAGTCTTGTTTCTTTTGTGATCCATGACCACTGGCCCGATGGCCAAAAGGGTCTGCAGAACAGCAATAAAAAACTTTTCCAAGCAAACTTTAGAGAGGGATGGCCCTCTGGTTTGAGTCCTGCTGATAGTGACTCTGTTCCTCCCAACCTCTTCTGCAAGGATAGAAGGGGAAGGGGTAGTGGAAAGGGGACATACTCCTCCAACAGCAACAAACTTGAACTCGGTTTAGCTCAGTCCTGAACATAGACTAGCCAGCCATTTTTGCTTTTTGGAGTTTATCTTCTTCTTGGAAAATCCTCTTTAGATGTAGTAATTGGGAAGGGGAATTCTCAGTATCTTCCCATCCTCATCTCTGACATGGACCAACTAAGCCGCGCCCAATCCATCTGGGCGGCGAATCTCCACTCGGTCCAGGTAGATGGACCACTCATAATTCCACTGGGTTTTGATGGCTAAGAAATTCTTCCAGAGACCTGCCCTGGTGGAGTTCCTGTAGGGTTTGGGGATGAACAGGAAGTCCCATATGACCTCATCACACCAAGACTCTCTCTTTTCTTCAATTTCCAGCATGACCTCCCATGGAGCGTAAGGGTAATCATACCCGTATTCCATGGCAAACTTTCTCTGTAGCCATTGCTGCATTCTTGAGAACCTGGGAAGGGTTTTCTGGCTCCCTCTCCCAGCTGGAGAAAATGGGGTCTCTTCACGCCTGATCAGGGAGCTGTAGGCCTGATTTTGATCCTGAGCCTGGGCATAGTTCTTGGGTGGGGTTAAATCTGGGACCTGACTGGCATAGGCTTCACAGAACCCCAGACTCTGGGTGAGCTCCCCCCTTACCACAGAGTCCCTAGTTTCTTCATCAGGCGTCTCTACTGCGTCAGGACATGGTGGACTGTTCCGCTCCTCAAATCCCCAGTCCCATTCAGTCTCATCCTCTGACTTCCAGACATCAATCCCCTCTTTGATGGATCCAAACCAATTCTGGAAGCTTGGAGACCCCACATGGATGACCCAGCCTCTTCCTCACTGCTGACGCTCACTTTTTCAGCCCTGATTGCCGCTGGCCATCTTTTCTCCTCAATTTTTAAGGGAGCAGACTTTGTTTCTACTGCTGCAGCCTTCAATGCATCAGATGGCCACTTTCTGGCCCGCATTACCTGCATGCATCCTTGCTCTGACATTTGGGTCTCCTTTAGTGAGCATATTGTACCACTGTCAGGTTGCATGGCCTCCAGCTGCATCACTGCTGTTTCTACTGCTGCAGCCTTCAATGCATCAGGTGGCCACTTTCTGGCCCGCATTACCTGCATGCATCCTTGCTCTGACATTCGGGTCTCCTTTAGTGAGCATATTGTACCACTGCCAGGTTGCATGGCCTCCAGCTGCATCACTACTCTGAACATTCCTCACCCGCGACCCTGGAAAGGCCCCCATTCCAAAGCCGACAAGACCCAAGTGATTCTGGTCTCCTGTGACACACACAACTTCTTGGGTTGACCTTCACTCTTCTCCACCCGCAGCAGCAGATGACCGAAATGCCCACAGTGGCTCCATGCTTGCACCCGCAATGTCACACTCAAACACTGGGGACATACCAGGCCTAAGTGTTCCACGCCTCCTCCGGTGCATGATGCCAGTCTTCCATCAGGCACTAACCGCACTCCTGTATCCCACAGGTTGGATGTCTTCGGCTCTCCGGTCTGCTCCCAGGTCTGCCCAGCAGGTTTTCTGCCAACAGGTGGAATGGTCGCTGATGCACTCTGTCTCACTCCGGCATTCTCCATGTTGCTTCTCCGCACACGTGTCTCCCTCTCAGCCACACCCAAAGGAGGAAGTAATTTATGGACTTCCCTTGTCACTCCTGATTGACTGGGCACGAGCTGCGTCTCCACCCACATCTCCTTTCTGGCAGTGGCTCCTCCTGCTAGGCAGAACTCTTCAGCGCGCGCTTTCCTGCGTGGTGCAGTAACCCCTCCAATGCCGCTCTCTCTCAACTTAGCCGACATGGAAGTCACTGCTAAGCGGACCGTGCCCCTCCCCAGACACGCATCCACTCTTCTTGCTTGTAACAGGGCCCCAGCTGTGCCTCCATCACCTTGAGCCAACTGTCCCTCTTTGCCAGTCCAGAGAATTGTGCCGCTGTCAACAGTCCTCTTCCCAGCACATGTACAAGCAAGGCCTGTCACCATACTGTCTCCGAAGAAAGTCCCACTGCCCTTCACGGCATGGCCGACAGATTTCTTCCCAGTATTGACATTGCCACTGTATAGAATAAATGTCCTGCTGTTGTATGCACGGTCAACACTTTTCCATACAGTCTTGGCAAACACGAGTCCCCTGGCACACCTATCCATGTGCCCCCGGCCGCCATTTTCTCCGTCCATACTTGCACCTTTCACTGTTAAGCAGACACAGTCCATATTCACAAAAAGGTGTCTTTCTCTTGCCTCCCAGCACCTAATGGGAGTATATATAACTTGTAGCTCAGACGGAAGCTTTCCGGCATATGGCGATTCTGACTGGAATCTTTCTGTTGCCACGGGCAGCCATTATTGTGCAATTTCCTCTTTATCCCATTTTCCCTATCTCCTGTAGAGCAGGCCTCACACTTATTTTGAACATTAGAACACAGTCTCTGAAGCAAAAATGACACTTTTGAAAATTTTCTTCGGTCGTTGCCATTAGCAACTGGGCCGGTAACCCAGGGCGACATCCCAGACGAGCTGCCAAATGTAGCACTACTCCCTTGGGAGCTGCTGGTGACAGGTTCCCCTTGGTTACCCCTATCTAGGCCCATAGTCAAAATGACGGTGCAGAATAATATAATAGTCTTCTTCTTTTTTTTTTTTTTTTCAAATTTACAGTCGTAAAATTACAACCTTAGGGACATCCTGTCCCAAGATGAAAGCATAAAGGGATGGGAGAACTTGGAGAGCAAGACAGTCTTAATGGTGAGCAACCTTGGCGCATTGTAGATCACAGGACAAAAAAAGCAGACAAGGAGAGAAAGGGGAGAGGGAAGGCAAAGAAAAAATTAAGGAGCAGAATGGGGAGGGGGGGGGGGGTAAGGAGAACTTGTTGGGAAAAAAAGGGGAACCAATGCCCTAAATATTGAGAAAAGTGTGATCAAAATTTACAGGTACACAGTGTGTAATCCAAGGATGCCAAATTTTATGAAATGTCATACATAAGGAAGCCACATGTGTGAGTTTAGAGTGGCAATTTCCCAATAATTATTGAGATTGTCTGTGGTTGTTAGGTAAAGGAATCCTGTCATCAGCACAGCCTCCTAGGGCCCATTTACACACCTGTGCTTAAATATGTATGTTTTACAATGTGTTGTGTCATGAGAGAAACATAAAGGCTCCATTGCTGCCCGCCAAGTTGAAAATGCTAGATGCCTGGCATTACTAACCCTCCGGCTGCAGTTATTTTAAGAGTATGTGAATCCAACAACGCATATTCCTGATATGTGCTTGCTGTACTATGTACTTGGATGAAAAAGTATCCAGTTCTCTTTGTATTGCTTCCATTGTGTGAAATCCCTGGTGTTCCTGCCAGTCCCTCTGCTTTCGTATTATAAACTGGCCACAGTAAGCAGAAGAACACTCTGTGGTCAGTTCTCTAGCTGTGCTGGGAACACAGCCTGCTCTTCCCCAATGATCAGACTTGTCCTGACACCCCCCACAGCCTTTCACTGGGAAGATCAGTGTGCTGCTGCTTCTCCTCCCCCAACTCTTTTGCAGCTGAAATCACTTACAATAAAAAGGGAAAAAATGTATTTATAATGTTTTTTTTTTTTAAAATCTATACAAAAATGTTTTACCTTTCACTTTTATTGGGTTGTTTTTATAATGTGAGGGTTTACAATCATTTTAGGACACTGACTTGAAACAGTATGCAAAACAGGACTTCTAACTTTTTTCTGGCTTTCTTGCTCGGCCTACTTGCTTCAGTTCAGGTACTAAAAATTAAGTCAAATAAGTGAGTTCTTTCACATGGTTTTCTAATGGGGTTCACCTGTCGGTTTTTCAGGCAGACCTGTCAGAAAAGGAAGCTTCATGCAAGTCTATGAGCAGGGGGATGTAAATGGGTCTGTGCTCAAAAACTTTTCCTAAACACCCACCAGGACATGGACCTGGCAACTTCCTACTCAGGCACCAAGCGCTACACCGTGGCCATCATAAGGGTTCCCCATGTGATCCCATACCCAAAAATTTCAGGTTTTTGGGCTGTACATGGAATAAGATCAAAGTGGAAAGAGAGCATGGGAATTGTAAGCATAACATCTTTGTAGTATCTTCTAATAAATACAATTTCACATTACTTTTCCAGTACAATGCTTGCTTTGAATGTAGCACTTTAGTTAACAGCTTTGGTAAGGAGTTTAAATACATTTTTGAATTTGCTTGTTATTTTTAATTTTGTGCCTGAAATTGTTAGCAGATATATATGCAATACAAAACATATATTTAGACACAACAAAATATATTGAATAATTTGGAAAATAAAATCCATTGTTTAATTTATTAGATTAGGAAACATACATATGGATTGAGAAGTAAAACATCAATATAGGCCCTGAGTCATAACATTTAATTAGGAGATTCTGAACATAAATTTGCAGATGGACATGTTAAGAACTATTGATCAAGGACAACATACTAGTTAATTAACTTCAATGGTTCTTTAATATGAAAAGAACTTAATCAATAAACCCCAGCATTGTGAATAATCCAAAGTAAACGTGTTTATTTTATGGCTTATTGTTGTGGAGAAAAACGGATGTAAAAAACTGGAAGGAAACACAACTTGTTTTATTAAAAAGCTGTAAAATTAATCTGCAGTATCTCACAAAAGCAAATACACCCCTCACATTTTTGTAAATATTTTATTATATCTTTTCATGTGACAACACTGAAGAAATTCTGTCCCCTCAAAATAACACAACACACAGCCATTAATGTCTAAACCGCTGGAAACAAAAGTGAGTACACCCCTAATTTAAAATTTCCAAATTGGGCCCAAAGTGTCAATATTCTGTGTGGCCACCATCATTTTCCAGCACTGCCTTAACCCTCTTGGGCATGGAGTTCATCAGAGCTTCACAGTTTGCCACTGGAGTCCTCTTCCCCTCCTCCATGATGACATCACAGAGCTGGTGGATGTTAGAGATCTTGCACTCCTCCACCTTCCGTTTGAGGATGCCCCACACATGCTCAATAGGGTTTAGGTCTGGAGATATGCTTGGCGAGATATGCCTCAGCTTCTTTAGCAAGGCAGTGATTGTCTTGGAGGTGTCTTTGGGGTCGTTATCCTATTGGAATACTGCCCTGCGGCCCTGTCTCCGAAGGGAGAGGATCAAGCCCTGCTTCAGTATGTCACAGTACATGCTGGCATTAATGGTTCCCTCAATGAACTGTAGCTCCCCAGTGCCAGTAGCACTCATGTAGCCCAGACCATGACACTCCCACCACCATGCTTGACTGTAGGCAAGACACTATTGTCTGTACTCCTCAACTGGTTGCTACCACACACCCTTGACACCATCTGAACAAAATAAGTGGATCTTGGTTTCATCAGACCACAGGACATGGTTCCAGTAATCCATGTCCTTAGTCTGCTTGTCCTCAGCAAACTGTTTGCAGACTTTCTTGTGCATTATCTTTAGAAGAGGCTTCCTTCTGGGATGACAGCCATGCAGACCAATTTGATGCAGTGTACGGCATATGATCTGAGCACTGACAGGTTAACCCCCCCCCCCCCACCCATTTAACCTCTGCAGCAATGCTGGCAGCACTCATACGTCTATTTCCCAAAGGCAACCTCTGGATATGATGCTGAGCACGAGCACTCATCTTCTTTGGTCGACCACCACGTGCTGCAGCTCAGTTTCAAGGTCTTGGCAATCTTCCTATAGCCTAGACAATCTTTATGTAGAGCAACAATTCTTTTTTCAAATCCTCAGAGAGTTCTTTGCCATGAGGTGCCATGTTGAACTTCCAGTGACCAGTATGAGAGAGTGAGAGCGATAACACCAAATTTAACACACCTGCTTCCCATTCACACCTGAGACCTTGTAACACTAACGAGTCACATGACATCGGGGAGGGAAAATGGCTGACTTGGTCCAATTTGGACATTTACACTTAGGGTTGTACTCACTTTTTTTGCCAGCGGTTTAGACCTTAATGGCTGTGTGTTGAGTTATTTTGAGGGGACAGCAAATTTACACTGTTATACAAGCTGTACACTCACTACTTTACATTGTAGCAAAGTGTGATTTCTTCAGTGTTGTCACATATCTTCCCTTGGCAATGGAAGTTCAGTGGTTCCTGTATATATTTCCCAAAATACAAACCAAGGTTCCTGTGTATACTTCCCAACCAACCAGTCATATATCAATTTTCTTGTGGGGTAAGGCTGCAGCTTCCTTTCTCTTGGCAAGAACAGGACATCACTTACAACCAGCATTTCAGGGTTTCCTTCAGCACTTCAATTCCTAGGCCCAAGGGCCTGGGAGAAAGATAATTCTCATACTGGCACCCCACAGGGCAGAAGCCCAGGGGGGAAGACCGTGTGCCATGAAGTGTTTCAAACACTAAAATACCGCAGAATGCCACCTCTTTTGCAAGCAAACACAATGCTTAGAGAACACTAACAGGCACACACAGCTCTCTGCTTTCTAGTGAATAACAACAAGTCAAAAGTGGAATTTACTCTTGATAAATGGACAGATAGATAGAGGTGTAGTCTTTATGATACTAGGAATTCTTTAATGGTTCATATGTGTCATGGTCTTACCTTCTTGCTGTTCTCCTTCGTTTGACATGTGCTGGCGGCCATCTTGGTTTCTGGGTTTCTTGTAGCCTCCCACCCTGCGGCTCCTCCTTCCCACTGGGAGGAGCTGGATGCCTAGCTCTTATATATAGGAGGTCTGTGGCTTCAGTTCCCTGCTTGGTCCTCCTGTGTTCACATGCTTCTAAGACTGCTGCTGCTTCTGGTTCCTGTTCCTGGCTTCGTCTGACTACCCTGCTGGTTCCTGATCCTGGCTTCGTCTGACTACCCTGCTGGTTCCTGATCCTGGCTTCGTCTGACTACCCTGCTGGTTCCTGACCCCTGGCTTCGCAAAAGACTCTGCATCAGTTTCGCCATCCGTTTGGACTTTTGCTTTACAGCTTGTTTTGCAATAAAGCTTTCTTATTTTCACTTATCTGTTGTTGTACGTCTGGTTCATGGTTCCGTGACATTAGGACCAAGCCATGAATTCTGACGGTACAGGGCCATCCTCGCTACCCACGCTGGTTGCCAGACTTGATCAGCAGGATCACCTGTTGGGTCGGTTCGCCGTGGCGTTGCAAACCCTGCTTGAACGCACGGTACCACAGGCCATGAATTCTGACGGTACAGGGCCATCCTCACTACCCTCGCTGGTTGCCAGACTTGATCAGCAGGATCACCTGTTGGGTCAGTTCGCCGTGGCGTTGCAAACCCTGCTTGAACGCACGGCTCATTTCGCTCCCGTTGCCGATGGGTCGGTTGTCGCTCCTGGGCCCGCTCCTACTGCCGCTCCGGTTGTTGCGCCAGAGTCTACCCCGACACCTGTTGTTGCGCCTGCGGTGTTTCGGGGTATGTCCGGTTCTGCCCCCCTTCCACAGCGCTTTGGGGGAGAGCCAACTCAATGCCGAGGTTTCCTTAACCAGGTGGGCATTTATTTCGAGTTGCTGCCACATGCCTTTCCTACTTAGAGATCAAAGGTGGGCTTCTTAATCTCGCTGCTCTCGGACAAGGCCTTGGCCTGGGCCAGCCCTTTATGGGAGAACAACAATCCGGTGGTTGCCGAGTTTTCCGGTTTTGTTGCTTCTCTTCGGAAGGTATTCGATGTGCCGGCTCGTGCTGCCTCTGCTGCGAAGCTCCTTATGTCCATCAGACAGGGTTCACGATCCGTAGCTGAATACGCCATTGAGTTTCGTACCCTGGCAGCAGAGGTGGGCTGGAATAATGAGGCTCTGGTCGCTGCTTTCTCTCATGGTCTCTCGGATGCCTTGAAGGATGAGGTTGCAGCTAAGGACCTACCAGTGGAGCTCGAGTCTCTTATTTCTTTCCTGATTTTGATTGACACCAGACTCAGGGAGAGACCTTCCTTTAAGGAGAGTCTGCGGAGGCCTCCTAACAGATTGGCGCCTACCTTTGTTGTCCCACCCGTGCCTCCCTCTCCTCCCACGCCTCCTGGGGATGACTTGTCTGGGGGTGAACCCATGCAGCTGGGGTTTGCTCGCCTGTCCGAGGGGGAGAGGGTACTCCGGAGACGCGAGGGCCGATGCATGTACTGTGGTCTCGGTGGGCATTTTCGGTTGGCATGTCCGAACCGTCCGGGAAACGCTCGCACCTGAGATCCTGTCGGGGGCAGATCTTGGGTGGAGTCTCCTCGTCCCCGGTTTCCCGTGTTGACAAACCACTGATCACTGTTGTCCTCTCCTGGGTCGGGGGCTCGGTGACGACCCAGGCGTTGGTGGACTCTGGTGCTGGTGGTTTGTTCATTGATAGTGTGTTCGCTGCCGCCAATTCCATTCCTCTGCAGGCTCGAGGTTCTCCTCTGGCTCTTGAGGCGATAGACGGCAGACCCCTTCTGCCGCCACACGTGACTCATGAGACCCTTCCAGTGGGGTTAGCCATTGGTGCCGTCCACAGAGAGTCGGTCTGCTTCCAGGTTATTTCGTCTCCACACTACTCGGTGGTCTTGGGGTACCCCTGGCTCCAGAAGCATAATCCGATTTTCGATTGGAGATCGGCCGAGATCCTCTCGTGGTCACCGCAGTGTGGGGCTAGTTGCATCCATGGGCCTGTCAAGTTGCTGTGTACTTCCTCGGACTCTCTGTTGCCCCCTGAATACGAGGAGTACCGGGATGTATTCGATAAGGTGCACGCGGTTGCCCTACCTCCGCACCGCCCATACGATTGTGCCATCGAGTTACAATCTGGTGCCGTTCCTCCTCGTGGCAAAGTCTATCCACTGTCGGTAGCGGAGAATGAGGCCATGGAGGAGTACGTGAGGGAGGCGCTTTCACGCGGGCACATTCGCAAATCCTCGTCCCCGGCAGGGGCTGGATTTTTCTTTGTAAAAAAGAAGGGCGGTGAGTTGAGGCCTTGCATCGATTACAGGGGTCTCAATCGCATCACGATCAAGAACGCTTACCCGATACCCTTGATTTCCGAGCTGTTCGATCGCCTTAAAGGGGCCACGGTCTTTACCAAACTCGACCTGAGGGCGGCATATAACCTCGTAAGGATCAAGGCGGGCGATGAGTGGAAGACCGCGTTTAACACCAGGACCGGTCATTATGAATCCTTGGTTATGCCCTTTGGGCTGTGCAATGCGCCCGCAGTCTTTCAGGAATTCATCAACGATGTTTTCCGTGACCTGTTGCAGCAGTGTGTGGTGGTCTATTTGGATGACATCTTGGTATATTCTGAGTCCATGGAGACCCACATTCTGGATGTCAAACGAGTGTTGCAACGGTTACGAGAGAACAAGCTGTTCGGTAAGCTTGAGAAATGCGAATTTCACCGATCCCAGGTAACCTTCTTAGGTTACATCATTTCCGCTGAGGGGTTCTCCATGGATCCTGAGTAGGTTTCGGCTGTCTTACAGTGGCCCCAGCCCAGTGGTCTTCGCTCCCTGCAGCGCTTTTTGGGCTTCGCCAATTATTATCGGAAGTTCATCAGGGACTTTTCCATGCTAGCCAAGCCTCTCACGGATCTGACCAGGAAGGGCAGTAATTCCCAGGTCTGGCCGCCCGAGGCCATCCGAGCTTTTGAGGCTCTAAAGTCCGCCTTTGTGTCAGCTCCGATTCTGTCGCATCCCAACCCTGGGTTGCCCTTTGTCCTCGAGGTGGACGCGTCTGAGACGGGAGTAGGCGCCCTTCTGTCTCAGCGTAGAACACCAGAGGGTCCTCTGCTTCCTTGTGGGTTTTACTCCCGGAAACTGTCTTCCGCGGAGTGCAACTACCAGATTGGTGACAGGGAGTTATTGGCCATCGTGCAGGCTCTTAAAGAATGGAGGCACTTGCTCGAGGGTTCGGTGGTTCCGGTCCTCATCCTGACGGACCACAAGAATCTGACCTACCTCTCTGAGGCCAAGAGATTGACACCACGTCAGGCCAGATGGGCTCTGTTCTTGTCACGTTTTAATTACGTGGTCTCCTACCTACCCGGTTCCAAGAACATCAGGGCGGATGCCTTATCACGGCAGTACTCCGACCTGTCCAGGGAGGAGTCGATTCCGACTTCGGTCATACCTCCGAATCAGATCCTGGCCGCCATTCGCACCAGCCTGACCTCTCCCCTGGGTGAGCAGATTTTGGCGGCTCAATCTGGTGCTCCCTCTGGGAGACCCAACGGCAGATGTTTTGTGCCTGAGGAGTTGCGCACTCGGTTGTTGCAAACCTACCATAGCTCCAAGACCGCGGGGCATCCTGGAAAGAATCAGCTGTCCTGGGCTGTTTCACGTCTGTTCTGGTGGCCTTCCCTACGTTCCGACATCGCCGCATATGTAGCGGCATGCTCCGTTTGTGCCCAGAGTAAGTCTCCTCGGCACCTTCCGTTGGGCCTTCTGCAACCCTTAGCCACCGGGGAGCGCCCATGGTCACACCTGGGGATGGATTTCATTGTGGACCTCCCTGCATCCCGAGGCCATACGGTCATTCTCATGATTGTGGATCGGTTTTCCAAAATGTGCCACTGTGTTCCTCTCAAGAAGTTACCCTCTGCACAGGAGTTGGCCACGATTTTTGCCAGGGAGGTCTTCCGGTTGCACGGTTTGCCCAAGGAGATTGTGTCGGATCGGGGGAGTCAGTTTGTGTCCAGGTTCTGGTGCGCTTTTTGCTCCCAGTTGGGGATTCATCTCTCCTTCTCCTCGGCCTACCACCCTCAGTCCAATGGGGCCGCAGAACGATCCAATCAGGCCTTGGAGCAATTCCTTCGTTGCTATGTCTCCGATCACCAAGACAATTGGGTTGACCTCCTGCCTTGGGCTGAGTTTGCCAGGAACACGGCGGTGAACTCTTCCTCTGGGACGTCTCCCTTCATGGCCAACTATGGGTTCCAACCTGCCGTGTTACCGGAGGTATTCTCTCCCCAGGATATTCCGGCTGTGGAGGATCACCTTTCCGTCCTACGTGCTTCTTGGGTACAGATCCAGAGGTCCCTTGAGGTCTCTGCGCAGCGCCAGAAACTCCAGGCTTATCGCAGACGAGCGCCTGCTCCTTCCTACCAGGCCGGAGACCGTGTATGGTTGTCCACCCGCAACCTCAACCTTCGAGTGCCCACTCCCAAGCTGGCGCCTCGCTTTGTTGGTCCCTTCCGAGTGCTTCGCAGGGTAAACCCGGTAGCCTATGCCCTTGCGCTTCCTCCTGGCATGCGGATCTCCAACGTGTTTCATGTCTCCCTGTTGAAGCCACTGGTGTGTAATCGTTTCACTTCCTCGGTTCCTCGGCCTCGTCCGGTCCGAGTGGGCAATCGTGAGGAGTATGAGGTGAGCAATATCCTGGACTCACGCCTGGTCCGCGGTCGGGTGCAGTTTTTGGTTCATTGGCGTGGTTATGGTCCAGAGGAGCGTTCCTGGGTTCCCTCCGCAGATGTCCATGCTCCTGCCTTGCTCCGAGCCTTCCACGCACGCTTCCCTCAGAAACCGTTCTTTACTCCGCGGAGGAGGGGCCCTTGAGGGGGAGGTACTGTCATGGTCTTACCTTCTTGCTGTTCTCCTTCGTTTGACATGTGCTGGCGGCCATCTTGGTTTCTGGGTTTCTTGTAGCCTCCCACCCTGCGGCTCCTCCTTCCCACTGGGAGGAGCTGGATGCCTAGCTCATATATATAGGAGGTCTGTGGCTTCAGTTCCCTGCTTGGTCCTCCTGTGTTCACATGCTTCTAAGACTGCTGCTGCTTCTGGTTCCTGTTCCTGGCTTCGTCTGACTACCCTGCTGGTTCCTGATCCTGGCTTCGTCTGACTACCCTGCTGGTTCCTGATCCTGGCTTCGTCTGACTACCCTGCTGGTTCCTGACCCCTGGCTTCGCAAAAGACTCTGCATCAGTTTCGCCATCCGTTTGGACTTTTGCTTTACAGCTTGTTTTGCAATAAAGCTTTCTTATTTTCACTTATCTGTTGTTGTACGTCTGGTTCATGGTTCCGTGACAATATGCAACTGAGTCAAATGCCATCTTCAATTCCAGACCAAATGTAAAAGAAAAGATAGGAGGAGAACTGTCTCAGTGCCAGTTAGGCAGGTAGTAAGAGATGCTGTCTGCCCAGCAGCACTGAAAAAATTCCTCTCACTTCTTGTACCCTTGACAACAACCAAGAAATGGGGTTCGCAATTGTCACTAGAGAAGGAAGCCACAAGTAGCTATAAAAACACTATCAGGAGTTTAATCCTTTCTCGTTTTATTAAACAGTAGTTTTATATTTGTCTGTGCTTCTGTTTAGGAGATTTCCTTATCACTTCTTTCCTAAAAGAAAGCAAAGGATCTCACCCCAAATGGAACACATTTAGAAAAACAAAAATGACCCAATTGCTACAAATCTCTAAAGTGGAATTATCCTGGTTGGGTAGGCTTCTCTACTTATTTCAAACTCTTCCCATAGTTGTTCCAATAACCTATCACGCTAAATTGCAGGGGATGGTAAATAGACTATTATGGCAAAACAAACGTTCCCCTTTGTGCCTTTAGTAAACTAACTAAGCAGAGGAAGGCTGGAGGCCTGGGACACGTGAATCTCAGGGACTACTTCTTAGCATCTATCTGGACCCAAATGAGAAATTGGTTCATTCAACCTACTGACACTTTGTGGGCGACAGTAGAAGCTGCATTAGTGCCAGGAAGAAACCTTGTCGCAGTTTAAAAAATACACCCCACCTAACATTCCTCCAACAGTTATAGCAGCCCTTAAGGCTTGGAATTATGCAAGCTCTGTTGAGCATAGTGGACCTACAACTAATATTCCCATTCCGTTAGAAGTCTGCTCTCTCGTAGTTCCCAATATTAATCTCAAACCGTGGCTGGATGGGGGCATTAGAACTGTCCAATGTCTATTCACATCAGGTAGGATCAAGTCATTTTAAACTCTACAAGAAGAATTTAAAATTTCAACAAGGGAATACTACACTTATATCCAAATTTCTTCTCCAAAGAGACAATGCTCAAGTGCCACCTGTTCCTTTCGGTGTAGAATTGTGGGTTTCTTGCGCAAACCCTAGGGTAACCACGAGAGGCATATCCCTCATATATGCATGTAGCCTGGTCGCACGGCTGGTATTGTTCAAACTGTTATTTGTTATTAAAGTTCTGCAAAGACAGTGACTTTGGAATTATGGGAGATGTAGTTCCGGGAGGAGCCAGGATCATAGACTGCTATGTAGAGAGACTGTTCTCCCAGGGAGCAGTGTGTTGCGTGGAGCCTGCTGGGAGTGTCTTTATAAAGGGGGGCTGAAGCTAGTTTCGCTCTCTTGCCACGAGGACAACGTGCTGTAAGGAAGGGGAAGAGCTGCTGCGGATCGCAGAGGAGTAGGCCGGAGGCCTAGTGGCAGACACTGGAGCTGAAGCGGGCAGTGTGAGTGTGTGGAGGAGTCTCGGTAGTGTGACTGAGCGGAAGGTCATCCGGCAGGCTGAGGGAGAGGCTGAGCAGAGCGGGGCCTGGTGGCAGCGGAAAGTGGAGTTCCCGGCTTGGGTGAGAGACATCCAGTATCTATATCTTCACAAATCACAGACTTAGGCTGAGTCAGGACAGGACTGCCAAACTGTTTGCTTATAAAGGCTATATGGAAATATAGATATACCACTGGACACTGCAGTCATATTTATATTGCGAGGTGGGTGAACTAGGCCTTAGCCCTCTGTCCAGTCCAAGGCTGTTAGTCTGCTGAGACACATCAACATCTGTTTTACATTTGTTTCTGCAGATTACAATTATTGACTACTTTGGGGGATCACAGTTCATCATCATCATCATCATCATCATCATCACCTTTATTGGATTACAATTACTTTCCTTGGATTGTGTGGGGATTCCTTACCGGTGAAGACTAGTGAGGCCTCACTCTTCAGGAGACTGTTGCAGTTTAGAATAAAGGGGGCGCACGTTAGTACACAGAGTGCACTCTGATAGTAGATCTAGTATTGTTATACTGTTTATCCTACATTTCTCATTAAGTGTAGCTCCCTGGGCTCCCCGTCTACCAAATCCATCCAGAGGGTAAGGTGGGGCCGCTTAAAACTTGGCACAGGAACCACCTATTGCCCATTTCTGAAGCAGTCAGAACCTCGACTGAATGGAATGAAGAGGAAGATACTTCTAGGATCCCTGGACTATGGTCTCGACCTTTACGAGGTTCAAGTTCAAAATCTGCAGGTGTAGTAGATGAAGAAGGGGATAGCGATGATGAAAGTGTCATTTTTGACTGGTGGTGGCCATCTTGTGAGGGATTTTCTCCCGAACCATCTACACCGCTGCTGAATGGGCCTCTGCCCCGATCCCTAAAAGAGAACCCAGTCAGGGACACAGCCCCCCTGTAAGAAGTATGGAGCCAAGACAAATGGAATCAGAGACTATGTTGGTCCCTGAGGATCCATTACCTAATGAGGATGTCTTTGTAGGTTCTCCTCTATCTAGATTAGAAGAATCTGTTGTTGAACATTCAAGTTCTCCTCCCATGGAGCCCTTCGAAGATCTATACAGGAGTCAAGGCTCAGAAATATCCACACCTTCTGAGGAAGTGGGTTCTTTTGAAGATAGTCAAGAAGTATTGGTAGATCCCGAGTCATGAGTAGAAGAAGGTGTCATTGAAAATGATAATGGAATATCTGCTAGATTGTGGAGGGAGATACATCCTCCCAAGAGACTGACTTTCAGTACCCTGGGGGAAAGTTCTGAAGAACAAATCTCTACAGCCCAACGGTCCATGCCATTGACTGTTTCCTCTGTTGATGACTCTCAAGAAGAAAGTTATATTCCACCCACTGACAATATTAAATTGGCTGCTGACTTTCTGTTAGCCTTTTGCGAGAGTGATTCAGATTTATTTGATGGTGTATACAATAAGTTACTAGATAGTGATTTTATTAATCAGTTTTCAGTTACAATGAATGCTACTTTAGATGGTTGATTAAGACTTTCAATATAGATCAGCCTTTGTCTTCTCTGGAGAGGAATCTCCTTATCTTTGGAGGACCAAAGATGTTCAAGTGGAGGGAGGATGTAGCCTGGTCGCACGGCTGGTATTGTTTAAACTGTTATTTGTTATGAAAGTTCAGTGACTTTGGAATTATGGGAGATGTAGTTCCGGGAGGAGCCAGGATCATAGACTGCTATGTAGAGAGACTCTTCTCCCAGGGAGCAGTGTGACACTCGGAGTCTGCTGGGAGTGTCTTTATAAAGGGGGCGGGAGCTAGTTTCGCTCTCTTGCCTCGAGGACAGCGTGCTGTAAATAAGGGGAAGAGTTGCTGCGGATCGCAGAGGAATAGGCCGGAGGCCTAGTGGCGGACACCGGAGCTGAAGCAGGCGGTGTGAGTGTGTGGAGGAGTCTCGGTAGTGTGACCGAGCGGAAGGTCATCCGGCAGGCTGAGGGAGACAATTAGCAGAGCGGGGCCTGGTGGCAGCGGAGAGTGGAGTTCCCGGTTTGGGTGAGAGACATCCAGTATCTACATCTGCACGAATCACAGACCTAGGCTGAGTCAGGGCAGGACTGCCAAACTGTTTGCTTATAAAGGCCATATGGAAATATAGATATAACACTGGACACTGCAGTCATATTTATTATGCGAGGTGGGTGAACTAGGCCTTAGGCCTCTGTCCAGTCCCAGGCTGTTAGTCTGTTAAGACACATCAACATCTGTTTTGCATTCGTTTCTGTGGATTACAATTATTGACTACTTTGGGGGATCACACTTCATTATCATCATCATCACCTTTATTGGATTACAATTACTTTCCTTGGATTGTGTGGGGGATTTCTTACTGGTGAAGAATAGTGAGGCCTCACTCTTCAGGAGACTGTTGCAGTTTAGAATAAAGGGGACCCCCGTTAGTACACAGAGTGCACTCTGATAGTAGATCTAGTATTGTTATACTGTTTATCCTACATTAATCATTAAGTGTAGTCATTCTTTATCTGTGGTCACTCTCCAAGTATACTCAACCAATCAGTGTGTTTTTTACTGTTGCTGAACGCAATCCTCTAGTATATATATGTTTTTATTTACATATATATGTGTGGCTTGTGTGCCAGATTCTGAGTGCTGAACTATACTCAAATCCTTGGTTGGGAACTCAGCACCTACCTCATTGGCAACCCTTGCATTATCTATGATTCTGTTTGTATTCTTTTGTTTATTTCTAATTCAAACGCAGTAAACTTGTTCTTACACTGCAATATTTGTGGTCTTAAGCATTCAATTTGACAGAACAAATAGTGTCAGTTGGGTCGGAACAGGCTCAGGGTGAGAGAAGTGAAGAGGATACCCATGCATTAAGCCACTCCTTTGGGGGCAGGGCTACATGCACAATTGGGAGAGAAATCTATCTTTATGTTAACCAACTCTCATCTGGCATGGGAATCTGATTTAAGCCTGTCTCCATCCACGGAACAATGGCAACAAGCTACCTCAGCAACTTATGCATTCTCCAAAAATGCAGGTATGTGGGAAATGATGCACAAAATAGTCTTCCATTGGTATATGACACCGTTTTGCTTAAAAGTTATCCTCAGGTCTCAAACCTGTGTCGGTGAGATTGCGGGCAGGTAGGCACATTGCCCCACTTTTTATGGTCATGTAAACACTTGCCAGGTTCTAGCCTCCCCTCTTTTTTACCATCTCAGAAATAATTAAACTCAGATTGCAACCTTCCCCTGGCTTGGAATTGCTGAACTTGGGAATTGATGGGGTCCCCTACCCTTTGAAAAATGTGGTCATCAAGATCTTGTTAGCGGCAAGATTTCTATTGTTGAGGAATTGGAAATTTATTAGAATTCCTACGAGTAATTAAGTGTGGGCTCAGGTCCACCAACAATACACATATGAAAACATGTTTGCAATGGCATCAGGTTCTGGGAACAGGGTATCCGAAAGTTGGAAACTGTGGGCATTATGGTATGAGGCACATAAAGATACACTTTATTGAAACCATATAGTCTGAAAAATATGTCTAAAGAGATATTGATGACTGTCAGCAACCTACATTTTTTTTTTTTTTTTTGCTCCAATTGTTTCTTTGTTCCCCAAGTTAGCTGGAGCATGGTTAACCCTCTAGTTTGAATACCATGGACACTATTTTTCCAAATGCGGGCTGAGGCCCCCTGGTGTGGTCATTTGGAATCACCATAGTTGAGAGCCATGCTCCGGACTAGTAGTTCTGTTTTTTGTTTTTTTATATGTTATATTTTGTTATTCCTTATACTCTGTATTCTAGCAATATTACAATGCATGGTTTGTTTGTTTGTTCTTTGTCAAATACCCAATAAAAACTTATTGAAAACAAAAATTATAAGTCAACTCCACCTTTTAGATCATGTTACATTCTACATCCACTTTTAGGATCTACCATGGTTGCATGTAAATCACCAGAGATGTTATACTGAAATCCAACTCTTTTGGCAGTTCAAAGTAGTGATCGACCAATATTGGTTTTTCATTGCCGATACCAATATTCTGGCCATTGCATATCGGTATTGGCCGATATTGGCCGATATTTTTGTACATTTAAAATTTTGCAAAATAAACACAAATTTTGACACAGATTTGTTACTGAACATGTACATCTTTATTTATTAACATTTTTAACATTAAGGGCTCGTTCTTCACACCTTAACTGCATGAAAACTGATAGGACAACTTCACTTGCAGGGACATCAGTTTTACATCATCTGATTGAGCATTAATGCATAATAAACTGCTGCAGTAGTGCACTCGCTCACTGCAATAATTTTAAATCACTACTGCAGTGCAGTCAGTGCAAAACTGCTAGAAAAAAGCTAGGCAACAGCTAGACAGTGGATTGGACTGGAGTCAGTGGACTACCGCTGCAGTAGGGCACTCACTGCAACTACTGCAGTCAGTGCAAAACTGCTAGAAAAAAAGCTAGGCAACAGCTACACAGTGGATTGGACTGGAGTCAGTGGACTACCGCTGCAGTAGGGCACTCACTGCAACTACTGCAGTCAGTGCAAAACTGCTAAAATAAAAGCTAGGAAACAGCTACACAGTGGATTGGACTGAAGTCAGTGGACTACCGCTGCAGTAGGACACTCACTCACTGCAATCATTTTAAATCACTACTGCACTACTGCAGTGACTGTAGTAGTGATTTAAAATTATTGCAGCAGTGAGTGGCACACAACTGCAGCAGTAATCTACTGACTCCAATCCACTGTCTAGCTTTTTTCTAGGAGTTTTGCACTGACTGCAGCGCAGCGCAGTCAGTGCAAAACTGCTAGAAAAAAGCTAGACAGTGGAATGGATTGGAGTGGACTCAGTGGACTGGGCAGACACTACTACTACACTTACAATGCTCCCAGTTCAGTAGAACAATATTATAGTGCAGAAAGCATAACATTTCAGCATTTTCACTAGTTAAACGGCTAAGTTTCTTTTCATAAATTGCTGCCACTTCACTAAAAAAAACGCTCACTTGGTACCGAGGAAGGAGGAGCAGAAAGGTATCTACTAGCATGAGAAGCAAGTTTTTTGTAGCGTACCTCATTTTCTTTCCACCACTGAAGAGAATCACTTCTTCTGTCAATTACTGGTTCCTTCAAATAGAGATTAAGTTCATCATCCAGGCTCATTATTGCAGATTCTGAGGCCCCAATAAAACACTGAACATGGCATCTATTTGACCACAATGAATTTTCCCTTCTGTGCGTTGTCTTTTTGGACATATTTCTCCTGCATCCTGCTCTTCCCCATCAGAAACCTTCTCTTCTTGACTTTTCTTTTCGTCAGGAACCTCCTGCACCTTCAGTTGAATATCTTCTGTCAGCCATTGTTTTGCCTTTGCCAATACATCATCAGATGAGAAAGGATGGCTCTTGTATCGAGGATCCAAAAGACATGCAAGCACAACATTTTTATTCTCCTCATGCTTCTCAAAACGTTTGGCGAGGCTGTCCCTCATGGGAACATGTTTTAATGCCACGTGTGTTGGGTCCTTCATTCTGTTGAAGAAGCATCTTCAGCACTCTCACACATGGGATGACAGAGGACACAGATGAGTCATAATGACTCACCTCTAGAGTCACTTCCTCAATGGGTAGGAGGGTCTCAATGATGTTGGCTACTATGTCCCACTGATCAGCAGTAGGACAAGAATGTCCTCCAAGTCCATATTCACCAGAATATATGGTAAGAGCTCGCTTCTGCTCCAGCATCCTTTGCAGCATGTGTAGCATTGAGTTCCATCGTGTTGGAACAGCCTGTATCAAGTTGTTTTTGGGTAGGCCAAGGTCTTCCTGAATGCACCTCAGTCGCTGCTTGGCAAGGATAGAATGGTGGAAATGGCCTGCGCACTTCTTCAGCATGCTAGTAATGTCAAGCAAAGCTTTCTGGTTTGACAGACCATCATTTACCACAAGTTGGAGGGTGTGTGCCATGCAACTGAGGTCTGACACTTCAGCAAGTCTCATACCCTTAACCATGTTCGCTTGGTGATTCCCCATTCTTCTAACATGCCTAGAAACATTTCTCTAATGTACTCCCCAGTGTGGGATCCTTGCATCACTTTTGTATTCAACACCAAATGCCTTCTTGTCCATCCGCTGTCAATGAAGTGGCATGTAAGACTCATTAGTGGTTCTGTTTGTTCTGACCAGCAGTCAGTCGTGAATGAGAGTGAGTGGCTAACATTCCCTGGTTGCAGCATAGCCTTTACTTTCTCAATGACCTTTTGGTGAATCTTTTCCAGCATTTCAGTTCGATAAAATTTGTCACTCTTCAGTGTGTACCTTCGCTCAAGTATGGACATCAACCACTTAAATCCAGAGTCAGACACTATTGTAAATGGCTGGTTATCAGTGACCATCATCTCTGTGATTACTCTGTCCAGCAGTTGTGATTTTCCATTCGATTTTAGCCATCTGTTTTTTTTCTGAAACTTATCTGTTATTGTTGCCTGGGATAGTGATGTTTCACCTTGTGATTAATTTCGTTTTTCTGTGCTGCATGATACAATTCAACATGATGAACTCTTAGATGTACCCAAAGATTAGACGTATTTTTGGTTTTTGCAGTTATTGATCCCATGCTTACATTGTTTTTGCAAGTGTTGCACAGTGCTGCTGCTTTTCCTGGAGATGGAGAAGAGAAATAGTCCCAGACCACACTTTTAATTTTTCTATCTCCATCCATCTCCATTGAAACTTGAAAAACACTAATGAATATACAGTAGGCTTAAAAAAATGGCTGGCTGGCACCCTGTGGTGATGAGTGGCTGACACCCTTTGGTGGGTGTCTGGCTGGATGACACCCTTTGGTGGGTGGCTTGCTAGCTGACACCCTTTGGTGGTTGGCTGGCACCCTTTGGTGGGTGTCTGGCTAGCACCCTGTGGTGGGTGTCTGTCTGGCTGGCACCCTGTGGTGGGTGGCTGGCAGGCACCCTGTGGTAGGTGGCTGACTGGCACCCTGTGGTAGGTGGCTGGCACTCTGTGGTGGGTGGCTGACTGTCATCCTGTGGTGGGTGGCTGGCTGGCACCCTGTGGTGGCTGGCTGGATGGCACCCTTTGGTGGGTGGCTGGCTGGCACCCTTTGGCGGCTGACTGGCTGGCACCCTGTGGTGGGTGGCTGGCTGGCTGGCACCCTTTGGTGGCTGGCTGTCTGGCTGGCGCCATTTGTGGCTGGCAGTCTGGCTGGCTCCCTTTGTTGCTGGCTGGCTGGCTGGCACCCTGTGGTGGGTGGGTGGGCGGCTGGCTGGCTGGCACCCTTTGGTGGGTGGGTGGCTGGCACCCTTTGTTGCTGGCTGGCTGCCTGGCACCCTGTGGTGGGTGGGTGACTGGCTGGCACCCTTTGGTGGCTGGCTGGCTGGCACCCTTTGGTGGCTGGCTGGCTGGCACCCTGTGGTGGGTGGCTGGCTGGCACCCTTTGGTGGCTGGCTGGCACCCTTTGGTGTCTGGCTGACTGGCACCCTTTTTTGCTGGCTGGCTGGCACCCTTTGGTGGCTGGCTGGCACCCTGTGTGGTGGGTGGCTGGCTGGTAAAGGCCCAGGGCCTGTGGCTGGCTAGCTGGTACAGGCAGGGGCTTTGGCTGACTGACTGGCTGGTACAGGCTTGTGGGTGTGTGGGACTGGGTGGCTGGCTGGCTGGCAACGGGTAGCTGTGGGTGGGTGGCCGCAGCAGCTGTGTTACATAACGTGCACTGTGACTGGTCACTGTCCCGACTGTGCACTGCATGCAGAGACTTCAGTGTGGCTGCGGCGGGTGTAAAACACACTGTGCGCACATGTGAGACTCAAAAATGAGGCTGAGGGAGGCGGCCTAAGAAGGCAGCAGAGGCTATCCCAGAATCCCAGTGCGCGGAGGCGCGTGGCGCAACATACACAATGAAGTCATGGCAATATCAGCAATATCGGTAACCGCCGAGGCCGATTCCGATATATTCGGGGAAAGTGCATATCGGCCCCCAATATATCGGTGTTGCCGTTATTCGGTTGATCCCTTGTTCATACATATTACATATACATATATTTAAACTGTGTATTTAGCTACAGTTGCAGTTCATTGGAAAGAACATTTAGGTATTGAAAGTCTTTGGGTCACCAAACACCTTGGTGAGTACAACTTTTTAGGCCAATTTAGACATCATTTGTAGTAGTCATAGAATGATAATGAACACATGCAGTCATTAGGACTGCTTGGTATGAGGTGTTGTAAAATCTCTTTCAAAAGTTCTGGACCATTCTATGTTTCACTTTTAAAGGAGGCCTAATGGTCCATTTAGACTCACGGTTTAAGTAATACTAAACCCTATTTTTCTTATATCAGTTGAGGCAGTCCACAATTACATAATATGTAAAGACTGCTTCCTTTAAAATGTGCTTTTTTTATCAGCCAAACCCAAAACCTCTGCTCTCATCTCCTGTTTGTGGATGTCTCCTTTAACTAGGTATCTGCTAAAGAGACACCTGTGTGCGTGCTCTCATCCAGGCCTTAGCAAGCCATGCCCCTGCTCCCTCTTCTCAGACAGCTGCTGGTGCCAATTAGTAGTACTGTCTTTCTCTGAATCATTGTATATGAGTTTAGGATGCCACAGTGATGTCCCCCCCAGAGAGTGGGTCCATGACACCCTGCACTTACAGAAAGTGGACTGAATAATGCTTACTGTCATAGAACCTGAAAGAGGACTGGCACTTGAACACAGAGCAGATCAATCTGCATGGGGAAAGCAATACACAATAAAGATCATACTCAAGTATTGCTGGAGACCGTATGCACCCCATTATGAATAAAAATATATTGGCATCTGTATTCAGTTGAGGAAAGTTGGAGACATTGGCCAGAGAGCTTGTGCTCCTTGTACACATTTTAAACCTCAAAAAGATTCCATTACTATGCCCTTTCAGTAATAGCCTAGGTTCTCTTGTAAGACCAACCCCCCCCCCCCCCCGACTCACTAATACTGAACTGATTCTGTTCCTTTGGTAGAGTCCAAATCCTGTGTAAGGTACATGGCAGACTGTGTTTATGTCTACACAAGGTTAGTGTCTTCCTCCTCTGAATGCCCTGTAATTGTCTGCTCTAGCCTGAGCACTGTATTTTGGGTGGAGTTCACATGTCCCCCCATTCCTGGAAGAACTCAATAGCAAGGGAGCTGTTCTTGGAAGGGAACCTGTCACTTTGCCCTGAATTTTAATTTCCAGTTTTGACTTGAGTGACCATTGAAAAAATGTAATAAAGTTTACTGTGTGCATTTTATGCTTCACTAGCATCTTGTTATCACATTAAGTTAGGTTTACACCTTACTTATTTCTGAAAGGTGCTCAGCCAGATATGCAGGGAAATAAATTCCACTACGGAGATTTGATTTGTGTCCAGCTCACCTCAATGCTCATTAAAATATACAATATAGTGTCTGCTTACTGGACCATATGATTGTAGGTTTTTGGTATCATTCCAGATTTCCACATCATCATTATTGCCGAATTATTGCTGCCAGACATTGTCTGCTGCCTTCATAAAAAAATATCATTAAGGTTTACATTGTCTCATGTCAAGTGTTTTCACAAAAAAAAAACATTAGGCTATTTTCTCAGTATATCCACTATAGGGCCGTCTGTTTTGTGGAGTGTTGAAATAGAAATCCAGCCAGAACCTTAAAAAGTACTCCTTTTTTGGTGAAAACCATAACATTTTAGAGATCCCCCCAGTTTTATGTCCCCATGACAATGTTCACCATGACAAGGGTGACAAACAATGAATTCCACAATGGGGATACAGAACCCAACAAAGGTTCTAATTCCTCCTACAATCCTAAAGTAGAAAATGTTTTTGTCTGTTCTATTTTAGCTAACTCAGTCTGACAATTCAATAAGAGCTTGTAGTGCTCCGAATAAAAATGTCTGTCAGCATGGCTTATCAGTGAATTTTCCTGGCAAACAATGCTGGCTTAAATCATTACAAATATATAAACACATTTAAATACATGTTTTGCAAATATAAATGTAAATCTGAGTATAAATTGACTACAAGGTGGTATTTGTGCTTGTAGTATTCATTGCTCTCTGATTAGTACTTAAAGCAAACATCTCTTTTCTGTGTGTAGAGCCAAAGTAACATGAAACGAGAGGCAGTGAAGGACCTGGACAGGGGACCCGCCTCTGTTACATAAATGAGATATATAAGGAGATCACATGCATGTAAAAAAGAGAGAGGATGGATACAAACCTCACTGTCCGCACTTCTAAACCTCACTCTGTTCTCAAACTGATCCTTGAAGTCTACTGGGAAACTGATGCTTCAAAGAGTGTGGATCTTCTTCACTAGTTCCTCCTGCTTATCTTCACATCACTGCTGTATCTTGTAATGTGTGGAGATAAGCTGGAGGAACCACTCCTGGAAGTGTTAGTCTCCCTGCAGACTTTTGGGGATCATTTCTCACAAATGAAGTTCAGAGGCTTAGACATCCAGAAAGTTAAGTATTCCCTATCTTGGTTACTTTATACATCTTACTCTATAGAATGAGAGTACTTTAATGGGCGTTAAAGTTTACCATTTATTTTTTAAAATGAATTCCAGGCTCAAGTAAAAACCCAGAATATGCAAGGGTGAGGAACCAACACAACAAGAAAATAATGACTTTTATGTCTTTGTATGTGTGGCTTCCAGTTCATAGCGGTCTTTTTTTCTTTATTTGTAAGGCTGACCATACAGGATTAAAAAAAATGAACTGATTTCATCATTCACACATATAATGTGGATGGGGAAACACTCCCGCTGATCTATTGTATTCTTCCGGTGGGCACGATTATCAGTGTTACCGGCTATAGCAGGCAGCGTTGATAGATCAAGAAAAACCCTATATACCGGTTGTACACAAGTTGATCAATAGGTGTACAACCAGCTAGCCCATGCATGGATTGAATTTTGGCCAGTCCCTGCTGAATCGGTCAAATTTCGATCCATGTATAGCTGGTTTAAGTTGGGAGACCACTCTCTGCTGTGGGTTTCCTCAGCACTACAAGAGCAGACTGCAATCTTTCTCCTTCCTATCAATCTATCTAGTTTTACTTCCAGTCAGAGAATTCTATGTTAGCCAATATATTGGAATACATTGTGGATTAGTTTGAATATTGGAAAAAAGGTCATACAGCCTTTCCTGACCTCTTCCTAGCCAGAATCAGTTGACCTGTCAATAAACGCTGTGACATGTGATGACAGGTTAGGTATTGCTGAATGATTAAAGGGAAGTAGGGATCAATTTTAATTTTGTTAAACCATTGCTGTTAATAGATGTTTGCTGGAAAAATATACATAAAGCTCACTATTCATTCAGCTATCTAATTTGTAGAATTAAGCAACACAAATCCTTCAAAATAGGTTAGCATGGTCTTTCACAATAGTCAGGAAGGGGATCATGTATTAAATGTGTATTTGTAAATCAAAGATTTTGTGTGTGTCTGTTCAGTTTCTCTTGCATCCAACAGTCATACATGCATGGCTGAATTTGAAACTGTCACATACATGACCATGGATCTCGAGTTGATGAGGGTGGCCTCCCCCACAATTCCCATCCAAGCACTCCTGGAAGTGGAGACCTAAACTGCTAGGGCAGCAGAAGGGTACAGGTACCAGGAAGTTAAATCAGTGAATATGTGCTTGAAAGTACTGATTTCAGAGTTAGGTCACAAGCCAAGTTCGGTAACAATTGAGAGGAGAGGTACCAAAACCCAAACAGAGTCTAGATCAGATATAAGCAAGGATTGGCAGCTTGCTGGCAGCAAAGTACAAAACCAGAAGGGAGAAACCTATTCAAAAGTTCAGGCCGAGGTCAGTACGACAGGGAAGCAACAGGCATCTGTGGCTCTTCTAGAGAAGAGTCAGACATAGCTGGATCAGACAGAGACAGAGTCAATAGGGCTTCAGAAACACATATAACAAGGGAATAATGTAAAAGACCATCCAGCGATGATCCCAGGCAGGCCTCAGGTTTAATAGGCCATCAGGCACCAGGATATGTGGCAATTGTACCTGTGCATCCTGGTGCATGCTGTGGTGCCTGCATTTGTATTCACATGCTTATCTTTGCACACTTAAGCTCCTATGGTTGAGAAAATAAGCATGACTTCCCTGCTCTTTGAACATGAGGTTCCTGAAAGAGACATTGGGGTTGATTTACTAAAGATAAATAGACTGCTCACTTTGCAAAGGCAGTTGCACTTTTCAAAGGGAATATTTCTCATAGTTGGTGAATGTGGTGAAATGTAATTGCGAAAAGAAAACTTAATCATGTGCAAGGAAAATTAAAAGATAAAACAGCCTTTTTGCTTGTACATGATTGGATGATGAAAATTAGCAATGTTTCAGCTCCTTCACTAATCTCTGGGGAAAATTCCCTTACAAAGTGCAACTTTTCCTGCAAAGTGAATGGCCTATTTACTTTTAGTAAATGAACCCAATTATCACACATTTGTGGGTACTCTTCCTCCTTTGCATGTTATGGTTGAACAGATCTGAACTGTTGATTTTTTTCTCCTTCCATAATACACTAGGTGCTTTTTCTAATTTTGCTCCGTATAAACTGTTCTGTCAGGTAGCAGTAAATTGGGTGACCACAGACAAAACATTTGAAAGGTGTCAGCTTTTTGGCCACATAACTACTTCTACTATCACAACTAGGAATGTAGATCATAGAAAAATATAGATCTGCGTGTGGCTACTTATCTGCAGTAAGACTGAACCTGGAAAAAAAACTTATCCCCATACAACACATGGCATAACATCAATTCCCTGTTCTGACTGACTGTTCTCAGCTGTTCTCCATGCAATCTAAGCTGTCCATACAATTTTGTGTGGGCACAGACAAACAGAGGACTTCTGAGAACTTTTCACTTTGAATAAATCGGAATCTAAAGGTTCTAATAGCTTCTTTAAAACAATATAGCTTTTCAGTTTGCCTTCTTGAACACCTTCCCACCTGGCCTATAGCAGAATGATGGCCGGGGCTGGGTGGTGGTCTTACCACTCTGAGTGGACGTCATATGATGACCTCTCAGAAAGGGCCACGCAGCTCTGCACTCTGTCACCGGCTGTGTCCACGGGACACAGCTGATGACTGATCAGCATACTGGCTCATTGCCGGTACCATGAGATGGCTTCCCTTTCATGCCATCTGTTGTCTACAATTGTGTTGTTAGCAGGGATTGGTCAATGTGATCACATGGTACAGATAGCGCCAATCAAAGCCCATCTGTACCATGTGATTAGCTTTAACCAATTACAGCTAATCACAACAAAACAAACTGATTGAATCAGTTTCATTCAGTAAAATGCTTGCTTATAGCAATGTAATTCAATGCTATAAGCAATAATAATGTGTATCAAAAAAAAAATTTGTTCAGTAGTACAATGTTACAATGGTAAAATTATATTGCTCTGGTCACAGTGTGCTAAACAAAATCATGAAAAAGAAAACAAATGTAAAAAATAAAAAATAAGATAAATAGAAATAGAAAAAACATTAAATGTAATGTATTTATTTTTTGTACTGTCACCAGTCAGTGTCCCTGATCACTTCCACACCAGTCATATGGTGATGCTATACTGCACAACTTCTTACTAAATACCTTGGACTGTCTACTTTCCAAAAAGGGGTCATTGGGAGGGTATTTTTACTGTCCTAGCATTTTAGGACCTCATGGAACGAGATAGTCCGTCAGTGCATCAGGATTGATACATTTTCAGATATATACCATAGATTGTGGACTCTAGAACTTTTCTACAGACGAAATAATATACACTGATTTTGGTTATTTTCAACAAAGAAATGTAGCAGAATACATTCTGGCCTAAATTTATCAAGAACAATTATTTATGTGCAAAATGTATAACAAAAACAAAGAAAAATATGCTTGTATGTTTTTTTTTTTTTTTTTTTTAATGTTCAGTCTTTTTTTGTTTATTTAGCAAAAAATAAAAAAACCCAGTGGTGATTAAATACCACCAAAAGAAAGCTCTATTTGCGTGACTAAAATTATAAAAATGTCATATGGGTACAGTGTTGGTTGCATAACCGGGCAATAAGTCATCCAAAGTGTGACAGCGATGAAAGCTGAAAAATGGCCTGGGCAGGAAGGGAGTAGACGTGCCCGGTATTGAAGTGGTTAAAGTGGCTGTAACGGCACAAGGTTTTGCACCTTATTGGATTACCTCACCCCGGCAGGAGACCGGAGAAGAGAAGGATCGAGGCTGCTTCATGCCAAACCACTGCACAGAGTGGGAAGGTATAACATGTTCATTATTTTAATTAAAAAAAGTGATAGTGAAAAAACTATGGAATTTTTTTTCTTTTTTTTTTTTTGGGGGGGGGGGGGGGTCAAGGAGAATAGAATAAAATGCATATGGTTAATTAACCTTTAAGACAGAGTTTGCTCCTGAGGTTAAATAAAAAAAAAAAACTCCTGCAGCAAATCTGAATTGACTATGTTGTACGTGCATGCATGGTGAAGAATGTCAAGCCCTGTGGCCTTTAAAAGCTTTGAGATGTGTGAGACTGAAAAAAATTACCTTAGGGGGATAAATCATTAACAATGCACACAATGAATATTCATTGTTTAGCATAGAATAACTATAGGCTGTGGGTACAGTTGTATATTTTGTGTTGCTAGACCAGGCCCCACACTTACAGCCTTATTAAAAAAAAAGAAAAAAATGATTTCCTAATTGTAAAAATGTAAGAGTAAAATGGGTTTAATGTATCTACTGGGATTAGTAATATCATTTCAACAGACATTTTTGCATAACAGTTTTTAGCCTTTCAAACTTGGTTATTTTTCAGCCAGTTTCAGCATGCACATTTTTGGTGGTAGCATAAACAGTAGATCTTATACTCTTATCACAAAAACATACTAGCCATTTACAGACTATTAATTACCAATTAACATAAACCTAAACCTAACTATATCCTAACCCCCAAGCATAATCCCTAACATTGATCTGGTCTGTACACTAAAATTCAATGAATCCTCAGCCATAATATTATACCTTTTAGGCTACTGTAACGTAGAATACTTAATTTATTTTTTATTTTTTTTGAGAGACAGATATGGCTTTAATTTAGTAACAGATTTAGATACATATATTTTTTTTACCTTGCTTTTTATTTGGAACAAATATTAAAAAATGTGAAGAAAATGCATTTTGCTGTAATTTTTCCCAAAGCAGTTCATGTATTTTGAGCACCCCCATATATGTACCCCAAATTATAATCACCCAGAAGTTTGGCCCCCCTTCACCTTCCTCCGCCGCAAGGCCATTCACAAAGTGCAGCGTGCTTCTTATGTGCGCAGTAGGGATCGGCTTCACTGCCAGTTTCCTTTACAACAAATGGCAGTGGCAGCACCTGCAATCCGATTGAAAAATTGGCTGGGGTGAAACCACCGCGGGATCACTGGACAGGTAAATGTTGTAATATTAAAAGTCAGCAGCTACAGTATTTATAGCTGCTGACTTTTAATTGTTTTTTAAGGAGCCCTGAGCTCCAGTTTAAGATAAGGATAAGTCAAGTTGATGAGGGCACAAATTAGCACCCCAAAAACATTTTGACAGGTTTGTGTTTGCTAAAAATCCAAATGATGTTATTGAGTCACGCGAGCATTTGTACATTTTTTTTACGCGATTTTTCTTCATGTGGTGTTCTAGATCTGGTCAACCGAGACTTGATCTTACTGCCCCCCGTGCAATCATTCAGCAATAGATCACTATAGCGGTGATGTATTGCTGCAAGGAGATGTTAGACAGAGTTGTAATAGTTCTACTTCAGCCTCTGTACTAAGTGGAAGGGCCATGACATCACTTATGGCATCACTTATGACATCACTACACTGCCAATGTAAACACAAGGTGGAAGAATTGTATTTATAGTGATCTTCAACAGGCACTCCTATCAAACCCCTAACCTGATGACCTTTAGTTTGCTAACTCGCTGTGCATATAAAACGGTGCTATGTATTTTCTTTGGTTTCCCTTTTGTCATGCATCTCAGTGCTGATGATCTCCTCTAGCTCTTCCCAACCTCTTTCTTTCTACAGGACTTCAATGGGCTGCCCTACACACGTCAAAGTAGCTCATGGGGTATTTTGGCGTGTTGCGGTTTGCACATTTATTACAGAGCGTTTGTTAAGCATTTTTGCACTTGAGTGTTTGTTTCCACGTCTGGGGTGCCCTTTACACAGCCAGGTGCGCACTGCCCATGCGCGAGTCTTGCTGCGCCTCCTGAATATGTCAAGGTCTTACCTTGCCTTCCCTTGGACATGTGCAGACTGCTGTCTCTTATACATTCTGTTTGCATCATCACTTGTCTGCTGTCTGGGCGTTGCTCAGTGATGATGTTGCACACCTGACTATATATTTCACCTGATGGCTTTCAGACCTTGCCCTTGCGTTTGTGCTTCAAGGTGCATCACTGCTAGCAGTCCTCTGGTCTCTGTGATTTCTCTGTGTATGACTTGGTTTGGCTGACGACCTTCCTGGCTCTGGATTCCGCATCGGCAGGCGACCCCGCATCAGACGACAACCTGGCTTCGGCAGACTACCCGCTTCTGGACTCCATCCCGGCTTGGATGACTACCTGCTTCCGAACTTGACCCCAGCTGTTCTTGGTTTTGCTCCTCTCTCTTGCTGTGTGATTACTATTGTTGCATAAATAAATTGCTTTATTTTACTTGCATCTTTGTGTGGTCTGGTTTCCTGGCATCCTGACAGAATGGCCGCGCAATCTTCTGGGAGATTGCGTTGTGCCCCAGAAGATTGCAGGGAGGGAGGGGATAGGAGAACTTCCGCTCAAGCTGCCTAGGCAGCCAGAGCGGAAATGGGAGCAGGTACTTGTCAAAACAAGGTACCCGCTCCCCCCCTTCCAAAAAAATTACATGCCAAATGTGGCATGTCAGGGGGTCAGGAGTACTTTAAGCGGAAGTTCCACTTTTGACTTTAATTGTTGCAGCACAATATACTAAAAATGCAGGAATAATGGACAGCCACGCAAATATCTAGTGAATATTTAAAATTAATGGAAAACCCCCAAGAGCAGTTTTGATAAAAAGCAAAGAACAAAACTTTACTGGACATCAAAATACATAAGGTTCTTTCCCCATAAAAATTACCATAAACATTACACCAAATAACAAGACATAAACATACACTCCTAATCCCAATATCCCAAAAAAGTCCAATAATACTTCCAATATCCCAAAGAAAGGTCAAATAATACTTAGCTCTGATAGTTGAATGTCAACAGCTTACAGTGGATATCTGGATAAACTGGAACAGGACAATGAGGGCAGCACAGTGGTGTAGTGGCTAGCATTTTCACCTAGCAGCAAGAGGGTCACTGGTTCAAATCCCAACCAAGACACTACCTGCCTGGAGTTTGCATGTTCTGCGTGGGTGCCTGTGTGGGTTTCCTCCAGGTATTCCAGTTTCCTCCCACACTCCAAAGACATGCTGGTAGGTTAATTGGATCCAGTTTAAAATTGGCCCTACTATGTATGTATGAATGGGAGTTAGGGACCTTAGATTGTACGCTCCTTGAGGGCAGGGACTGATGTGAATGTGTAATGTATAAGTAAAGCGCTGCGTAAATTGACAGCACTATATAAGTACCTGAAATAAATAAATAAATAAATGAGGTGTATTGGCTGCATCTTTCAACAGCTCCAAACAGCCCTCCCTCCCCATGGCTTGTGACTCTATTTATAATCCTGTATACTTGTATATGGTTGTGTATACCAGAGACCACCCACAGGATGTAATCATTCTTCTTGACCACTCATATGTCATTTTGTTAGTGATATCAGCAAGACATGGTGAATCGAATATGCGGCAGCCATCTTTAAACACACAACGTCAGCTTACTCACTACACCTACTGAGAGTGAGAGATATTATTACACATGTATGGGAACATTTGTCATAAATCAGTTAAAAATATCCACATCTGATACACAAGGTTTATTTATTGATATATTTTTGTTTTTTGGTTTGAATTCCATCAGCATGTGTTTTTTTTTCAAACAATATAATTAAACAATGATTCTGTTGGGGATCCTAGTGGGAAAGGAAGTATTAAGGGACTGCAATGGAAGGTAAATATGTGCTCCCCACCCTCTCTGCTCTAAAGAAAAATTAGTATTTTGGTCCAAACAAACATTTACAAGTTTTCTTCAAGCGAGGAGCTATGGAAGAACAGGTAACCGGGCAAAACCACTCATAAAACAACTTGTGTAATTAGCTTGTTGCATGGTTAATATATCATCCTTCAGTCATTTCAGTTACAAGTTCAGTATTTCACCAACAGTTGCAGTTTTTCTTGTGTTTCTTTGCATAGACTATTAAAAAGCTTTTTGTTTCCGACAGCCTAAAGCATGGCTTTCACTGAAATGGAAAACATTACAATTATGATCCATAAGGATAGCAATTATTGTTGAACAACTTTTGTGAGCGGTTATACAAGGCAATCTCCATGGTGAAATGTTTTGTGAAGCACCTAAAGCACTTAACTCGTACATCAAGATAATAGTCATTTTCCTGTAATCTGCAGAGAGAACATATTGTATATGAGCTATATTTATATCCTCACGATCGTGATTACATTCAGACTTATACTTATCTAGTCAAACTTCAGAAAAATACCATCCTTGATTAAAACACACAAATGTTGCCATGTTTCCTGGAAATCATGTTTGTTAACTAATGTTTGTGTGCATTTATTAGTAGAGCAGGATCAGAGCCTGTGTTAACAGGAGCAGGAGGGGCATTGGTCCAGGGTTATGGCAGCTCAATATAGCCAAGGGCCTCAGGCCTCCTGGGCTATATCATGATGTGTTGCCAGCTTATGAACACTTTGTCCTGTTTCCTCTCTGTCACATGTATTATTGAAACGTCATGTCTACTGGATCTTAGTTATGCTTTTGATATTGTAGACCACAATCTTTTACTCTCATGCCCTGAAACCATATTTGGAGTCTCAGAATTAGCTCTGAAATGGTTTAAGTTGTATCTTACTGATTGCTGTCACTTTGTTTTTCCTGGTGGATTCCAGTCTGAAATTAGTCTAGTCAAGTTCGGTGTTCCTCGGGGCTCAACCTGGGTCCCTAACTTTTTAAGAATTTACATGTTTACACTTGGCCAATTCTTTAGATCACATGGGCTCAATTATCACTTCTATGCTGACAATATACATAAACACTAAACTGGATTCTACTTTGGCTGCTTCTTTCCTGTCTAACTGTATTTGTGAAATACAGTGCCTTAAAAAAGTTTTCATACACCTTGAAATGTTCCACATTTTGTAATTTTACAACCAAAAATGTAAATGTATTTTATTGGGATTTAATGCGATAGACCAACACAAAGTGGCACATAATTGTAAAGTGGAAGTAAAATCATAAATGGTTTTCAAATTTTTTCACAAATAAATATCTGAAAAGTGTGGCATGCATTTGTTTTCAGCCCCCCCTGAGTCAATATTTTGTAGAACCACCTTTCACAACAATTACAGGTACAAGTTTTTTTTCGGTATGTCTTTACCAGCTTTGCACATCTAGAGAATTAAAATTTTGCCCATTTTCTGTGCAAAATAGCTCAAGCTCTGTCAGATTGGATGGAGATTGGATGGAATCATCTGATAAATGTGGCGTGCATTTGTATTTAGCCCCTTTACTCTGATACCCCTTACTAAAATTTAGTGGAACTAATTGCCTTCAGAAGTCACCTAATTTGTAAATAGAATTCATCTGTGTGTAACTTAATCTCAGTATAAATAAAACTGTTCTGTGAAGCCCTCAGAGGCTTTTTAGAGAAACTTAGTGAACAAACAGCATCATGAAGGCAAATGAGCACATCAGACAGATCAGGGATAAAGCTGTGAAGAAGGTAAAGGCAGGGTTAGGCTATAAAAAATATCCCAAGCTTTGAACATCTCATGGAGCACTGTTCAATCATCTGAAAATGGAAAGAGTATGGCACAACTGCAAACCTACCAAGACATGGCCGTCTACCTAAAATGACAGGCTGGGCAAGGAGAGCATTAATCAGAGAAGCAGCCAAAAGGCCCATGGTAACTCAGGAGGAGCTGCAGAGAATCTGTCCACGGGAAACTATTTGTCGTTCATTCCACAAATCTGACCTTTATGGAAGAGTGGTAAGAAGAAAGCCATTGTTGAAAAAAAGCCATAAGTCCTATTTGCAGTTTGTGAAAAGCCATGTGGGGGACACAGAAAACATGTGGAAGAAGGTGCTCTGGTCAGATGAGACCAAAATTAAACTTTCTGGCCTAAAAGCAAAACGCTATGTGTGGCAGAAAACTAACACTGCACATAACCCTGAACACACCAACTCAACTGTAAAACATGAATATTTTGAAAGAGCGCCAAGCCTGAATGCCAGTAGACCAAGCGAGCCTACACCACATCCATGATGACCTCGTTGTCATCAAACCCTCTGACAAGGGTGGCAACGTGGTCGTCATGGATAGGCATCAATACGAAACCATGTGTTTCGACATACTCTCAAATCGAGAATGGTATAAACCAGTATCCATAGATGAAGTTGACGTTATGAAAGGCATATTTAAATCAATACTCTTTAATGCCTTACAGTCACATGTGATAGACCAAGATCTATATGACTACCTAAATGTGAAATGGCCAATCTTGCCTACTTTCTACGCACTACCTAAGGTGCATAAAAACTTGGAACAACCCCCGGGCCGCCCGATTGTGTCGGGAATGGGGTCAATTACCGAGCCATCTAGCCGCTTTGTAGACGACCAGCTCCGCCCACACGTCATGGGTCTACCTTCATATTTAAAAGATACCCTGGAACTACTCAAAGTCCTGGAAGGCCTTACTGTTCCTAGGGACTCTTTACTTGTTACACTTGATATTGAAGCCCTTTACTCTAGTATCCCGCATACTAGGGGTATTGAGGTTATCACCTCTTTTTTGAGGGAGCAGACCCATCACAGGTGGGCTCTGGCCGATTTCACCCTACAACTATTGAATCACATTTTAAGATCAAATGTTTTTGTCTTTGGCGATACCACTTACCTCCAGGTACAGGAGGTAGCGATGGGGACTTTGTGTGCCCCATCGTATGCCAACCTGTACCTGGGGGGGTGGGAAAGGGAGTTGTTTGCCAATGATGCCGCCTCGATATACTTGCACCACCTGGTCTTGTGGCGCAGGTATATCGACGACGTCATCATTGTGTGGACTGGTACAGTATCTAAACTGTTGGAATTCATTGAGTTCATATCTTGTAATGATTACAATTTGAAATTCACGGTTCAATATGATACTCACAAAATAGCATTTCTCGATACCGTGGTCTATTTAAATTCGGATGGTAGTTTGTACACCTCGCTGTACCGCAAGGATACAGCGGGGAATACAATACTACATTATACCAGCAGTCATCCACGATCCCTAGTGCGCAGCATTCCCTACTCTCAATATCTGAGAGTATGATGGAATTGCGCACTAGAGTCTGACTACAAACGAGAAGCCAGGGCCTTGCAGCACAGACTTCTAGCCCGTGGCTATAGTAGAAAACTTTTGAAAAAAGCCTATAATAGGGCAAATCTTCAACCTCGTGAAAAACTAATCTTTGGTTCTCGACACAAAAATCCTATGAATACCACCAAACTTATTACCAAATTTAACTCCCAACACCAAACAATACGGAATATCTTGGCTAATAATTGGCACTTCTTAGCGGATGATACTACTATCTCAAAATATATCAAACCATACCCTGAAGTGGTGTACCGCAAATCGGCCTCTCTTAGAGATAAACTTGTACACAGTCACCATAAATCCATAGAGGGTGACGAAGCCATGGGAGCGGTGGGAGGCTTAGGTACATATAGATGTGGACTATGTCCCGAATGCCCTTGGGTAAGAGAGGGTTATTTATCCCCCTTACCCCGGGGAGGCATCTTAAAACCCTGGTTTAGGGCCACATGCCTCTGTGGGGCGTTTTACATCGGTAAAACGATCAGACCATTTGCCCGGCGAATTCATGACCACCTCTACTACATGGATACTGGGCTCATGTTTACACCAATATGTAAACATGTGGGTTTACATCACAATTTCGATCCCTACACTATCCAATTCATAGTACTAGAGGCGGTCAAAAAGAATCCACGAGGTGGTAACTTCGATAATGCCATTCTAAAGGCAGAGGTAAATGGATATACAAGTTACAGGCCACTAAACCACCAGGGTTAAACACAGCCTTATCATTTAAACCATTTTTGGAATAGTTTGCAGATGTGGACAATGATCATCTTATCCATCTGGAATTTCCCTGGCTTTTCAAACTAACATTCATTCTATGGTTCTATCTCTTTTGACATATATATGGTCTTTTTTCCTCCTATTTTGAACTATATAATGGGTTAGAGGGGCTGGGCAATATGTATTTGTGCACACTGGCAGTGTATTATATGTGCGGATCACTTCTAGTATATGTCTATTTTTGCGACTGGGCATAATGTAGTTGCCTTTCTTTTCACTTTTAAAATATATATGTGATTGCAAATGATGTCACTCTGTATGGAATTATTTGATATATTGCTATTGTAATGTAATATTTAATATGATTTTTCTATTCTTTAGATGTACCATATATCTGCCCCATGGGGATATTCAGCTGCTTTAGAATCCACGGGGCTGGGACTTTCCTTCCCCATTCTTTATGACAGGGATTCGGGCGCCAAGCCGGGGGTGGTGAGTTGAAGATACTTCCATTCTTTTCTCCTCCCACATTCTCCCCGAGTCCGCCCTTCGGGGCGGATGTTCAGCGCTCCGACCCGATGGCCCCGCCTCTTCCTTTGGCGATGGCGCGGGATAGGACTGCAATATGGCGGCCGCACCGGAAGTGATTAACAGGAGGTCAGGGAGTACCTCATCACTTCCGGTGGGACCGCGCATATAATGCCGAACACAGCACGGTACAAACTGGCCACGACTAATGTGGCGCTGTTGCACTACCGATACCAACACGATCACAGCTGACATGTAAGTATTTTTCTCTTGGGTTCATCGATCGTACGGCTCACTGTGAAACTTTTCCTCAGGCACTTCACCCTGGGTTTTGGATCATTTGGAGGTACTTTTTCTCTTCTCTGAGGCTCGGTATCATTGATATCACTTGCTTTGGCTATATATATCTTTGGTGGTTTTTTTCTCCATATTCTCTGGTATTCACATTCCTGCATCGCCCCCTATATCTACTCTCTTGGGGTGTTCCCCTATATTCGTATATGAGACTATTCAACTCACATTGGCAGTTATATTTGACTATGGGCTGTTCTCATCTATCACACTTTTTCATTCATCAATCTCACTATTCATTTTCCTCCATTCACATTCTTTTTCTGCACATTTTTCTGCACGCGCGTTCTATATGCAATATAATGTTCACCAGTTATCTTAGCTGGTTTCTCTTGTAAATCTATCTATTACACTTGGAGATATACTATCGGTGACCCAATCTTCTTCGTGTTTTTTCGCTCTCATAGTTTTCCCCCCTTACTTAGCTTTTTGGGGGTGATAATGATTTTTATATATTTTTTTATTATTATCGATTTTCTAGATACTTTATTTCTGTGGTCCGGTATTGCCCGGTCCGGTTCCTGTCAATTAGGGAGGATAAGCCTGGCTGGACTTGTTGTCCAGGACTAGCACTCCACTGTTGGAAATACGGCAGCTGCCCTTGGGATACAGATGTATGTGTCATGCCCCGGATACAATATTTGGTGAGCTTCAATTGAAATACTCCTATGTTTATGTAACGCTATAAATTCATTGTATAACTGATTATATGTTGTTTATACATTTAGAACCTGTTTTGAGGTCACCAGCTCTTAAATGTCCCAGAAGAAGCCTGCTGGCGAAACATGTCGGACATGAGTGGCCCCATCTCTACCAATTACGGTTCTTTCTATATTGTATATTCATATGCACTGATTCAATTTTATCACTTATTGTGATTTGTTTTTATGATGAAATTGTAATAATAAAACTCTTATATTTGTAATATTCATTGTCTACAGTCATTGTTTATCTATAAACACAGCAAGCAAGCCTCACCTATAAAATCCCATTTTTGGGTTAGCCACAACCATTTCCACGGTCTCATTGGGGCATACACAGAGTCCGTGGGGTTTGGTGACATCCCATTTTTCTCTTTAATTGCATCAACTGTAAAACATGGTGGTGGCGGCATCATTTTGTGGGGATGATTTTCTTCAGCAGGGAAGCTGGTCAAAGTTGATGGGAAGATGGATGGAGCCAACTACAGGACAATCTTAGGAAAAAAACCTGTTAAAGTCTGCAAAAGATGTGAGACTGGGGCGGAGGTTCACCTTCCAGCAGAACAATGACCCCAAACATACATACAGCCAGAGATACAATTGAATAATATACAGCCAGAATTACAATGGAATGGTTTAGATCGAACCATATTCATGTGTTAGAATGGCCCAGTCAAAGTCCAGACCTAAATCCAATTAAGAATTTGTGGCAAGGCTTAAAAATTGCTGTTCGCAGACACTGTTTATCCAATCTGACAGAGCTTGAGCTATTTTGCAAAGAAGAATGGGCAAAAAAATTCACTCTCTAGATGTGTAAAGCTGGTAGAGACTTACCCAAAAAGACCTGTAGCTGTAATTGCAGCGAAAGGTGGTTCTACAAAATATTGACTCAGGGGGGCTGTATACAAATGCACGCCTCACTTTTTACATATTTATTTGTAAAAAATTTTGAAAACCATTTATCATTTTCCTTCCACTTCAACATTATGTGCCACTTTGCTTTGGTCTATCAAATAAATTCCCAATAAAATATATTTATGTTTTTATTTGTAACATGACAAAATGTAGAGGTATGAATACTTTTTCAAGGCGCAGTAAAAACTTAGATGGGTACAATTTCCTTAAATTTACCCGTGACAAGACTGAAGCCATGTTTATTGGCACCCCCCATCAATTATGTAGGGCCAGTCCTGATAGCTTATCTATAGATGGCACTGTACTTGAGCTTTAGTCTAAATTGAACAATTTAGGGGTGATATTTGATGCTAGTTTAATCTTTGATCCAAATGTACAAAATGTTGTCAGAACATCTTTTTTCCACTTGAGAAACCTTGCTCGGCTGCATCCAATGCTATCCTAAACTGTACCTGAAAAGTTGATATGTACATTTGTGTTCTCCTAACTTAACTACTGCAATACAAAAAGAAATCCAAAATTTTCTGCGCTAAAAAAATTATAAATGACTGTAATGATATATGAAAAAAGAAAGCTGCAATACACTGATCTATAGACAAAAATCAATCACAAAATGGTATACAATGTGTAGCGCTAACATCAAACCATGATAATCAAAATGCATGTGAATGTGAATCAATAAATACAGTATACAGTCAGATCTATAAATATTGGGGAATCGACACAATTCTAATCTTTTTGGCTCTATACACCACCACAATGGATTTGAAATGAAACAAACAAGATGTGCGTTAACTGCAGACTTTCAGCTTTAATTTGAGGGTATTTACGTCCAAATCAGGTGAATGGTGTAGGAATTACAACAGTTTGTACATGTGCCTCCCACTTTTTAAGGGACCACAAGTAATGGGACACATTAACAATCATAAATCAAACTTTCACTTTTTAATACTTGGCTACAAATCCTTTGCAGTCAATTACAGCCTGAAGCCTGGAATGCATAGACATCACCAGACTGCTGGGTTTCATCCCTTGTGATGCTTTGCCAGGTCTCTACTGCAACTGTCTTCAGTTCCTGCTTGTTCTTGGGGCATTTTCCCTTCAGTTTTGTCTTCAGCAAGTGAAATGCATGCTTAATCGGATTCAGGTCAGGTGGTTGACTTGGCCATTGCATAACATTCCGCTTCTTTCCCTTAAAAAACTCTTTGGTTGCTTTTGCAGTATCCTTCGGGTCATTGTCCATCTGCACTGTGAAGCGCCGTCCAATGAGTTCTGAAGCATTTGGCTGAATATGAGCAGATAATATTGTCCGAAACACTTCAGAATTCATCCTGCTGCTTTTGTCAGCAGTCACATCATCAATAAATACAAGAGAACCTGTTCTATTGGCAGCCATACATGCCCACGCCATGACACTACCACCACCATGCTTCACTGATTAGGTGGTATGCTTTGGATCATGAGCAGTTCCTTTCCTTCTCCATATTCTTCTCTTCCCATCACTCTGGTACAAGTTGATCTTGGTCTCAACTGTCCATAGGATGTTGTTCCAGAACTGTGAAGGCTTTTTTAGATGTTGTTTGGCAAGCTCTAATTTGCCCTTCCTGTTTTTGAGGCTCACCAATGGTTTACATCTTGTGGTGAACCCTCTGTATTCACTCTGGTGAAGTCTTCTCTTGATTGTTGACTTTGACACACATACACCTACCTCCTGGAGAGTGTTCTTGATCTGGCCAACTGTTGTGAAGGGTGTTTTCTTCACCAGGGAAAGAATTCGTCGGTCATCCACCACAGTTGTTTTCCGTGGTCTTCCTGGTCTTTTGGTGTTGCTGAGCTCACCGTTGCGTTATTTCTTTTTGAGGATGTTCCTAACAGTTGAATTGGCCACACCTAAAGTTTGCTATCTCTCTGATGGGTTTGTTTTGTTTTTTCAGCCTAATGATGGCTTGCTTCACTGATAGTGACAGCTCTTTGGATCTCATATTGAGAGTTGACAGCAACAGATTCCAAATGCAAATAGCACACTTGAAATGAACTCTGGACCTTTTATCTGCTCCTTGTAAATGGGATAATGAGGGAATAACACACACCTGGCCATGGAACAGCTTCCAGGTCCCTTAAAAAGTGTGGGGGGGGGGAACATATACAAACTGTTGTAATTCCTACACCGTTCACCTTATTTGGATGTAAATACCCTCAAATTAAAGCTGAAAGTCTGCAGTTAAAGCACATCTTGTTTGTTTCGCTTCAAATCCTTTATGGTGGTATATAGAGCCAAAAAAATTAGAATTGTGTTGATGTCCCAATATTTATGGACCTGACTGTATAAGTAAATAATCAAAAATTGGTGACTCTGAATAAAAAATAACAGTGAAGTCCATAAATCACCAAAAAGTAAAAGCCAGTGAAAAAAATGTCAGTGGATAAAGGAATTCCTCAATTAACTACACAGTGCAACACTTGATATATGAACCACAAGTCCCAGCAGAGATTGTAGTAGATAGGAGACCTTTTCCCAGCGTAGATGTAAATCAGAAATTCACCCGTGGATAGGATGTACAAAAGAATTGGCTGCTTACCAGAAGTATGGGGCCCCCAAACTAATGGGTAGACCACATGCGCAATGGGTACACAGATGAAACAATAGACAATGCTCTATCCTCATATCATGCACCAGTGAAGCAGACCATACATACAAAAGGAGATGTGGATACAGGGCTGATGGATACGCCAATATTAACTACTCATATCAAACACCAATAATGGCAATACTGCATATTGCAGTATTACGCTATGTGTTTCTCTCGTCTCCCTTTACATCCATGGCTTGCCATTATTGGTGTTTGATATGAGGAGTTAATATTGGTGTATCCATCGGCATATTGGCAAAAATCATGAAGTCATTATTATTTTACACAACTTTAGTTGCAGATTTCTTTTTGAAAATTTCAGTTGTTTACCTAAGAAGAATGAGGACCACCAATCAATTCTTACACTCCCCTTCTTCCATAATAGACATAAACATGTAAACTTTGGTGATCTGAGAATGGAAAGATTTTTCAAAGAATACCTTTCTTAGGTTAAATGCTCTATGATATCTCTGGCTAAATGTGTAATTAACTCAGAAGAAGTGATCGACCGATATCGGTTTTTCGTTGCCAATACTGATATTTTGGCCATTGCATATCGGTATCGGCCGATATGGCCGATATTTTCGTACATTTAAAAAATATATATTTTTTTATTTTTATCACTTGACAGGTACTCAACTAAAAGACCCCAAACCCCTCCTCTGCACTTAAAAGCATTCAAAACTTCAAGTTTGGCTGTTTTGAATGCTGTCATTTTTTTTAATCTGGCGCCGAGTACCCGGAAGTGATGTCATGACATCACTTCCAGGTGTTTACATGGAGACCCGATCAGAGCCTTACCTATTCCATTCAAACTAAAAAGAAATATAAGACTTTAAACACAATCTCAGCCTATCCATCTCCTATTTGTTTTTAAATGGATTTACTTTAAAATTGTTAATCATTTTGAATCATAATTTAGCTTTTTCTGCCTTTATAGAATGGTGAAAATGTTTCCTTAATGTGTATGTAATCCTAAAAGCTATTTATACACTTGTTTTAGTTGGCTGTTGGGCTGCCTTTCAAGTCTATTAGATAGGCAGTTCAATGGCTAACTAATGAAGGTCACACACCAGATTGATAATGCTGCTGCAAATTTCAAGGCAGTGACTTCGTTTTGTTACCTGCAACAGAAATGCTGGCAGAATCCTTAGTGGAAGAAAAAAAGTTGTCCATAAATAACTGAAAAATCGAAACCAAAATTAAAAGATCAAATGAGAATTTATTGCAGGCAACAGTGGACTAAACAGGAAAATCCATCACTGGTAGATGAAAAAAGTGCAAAATATATAATCAATTATGCTGGTAAAATGTACTCTCCTTTTTATATAAACTTGATATTAAGGTAAAAAGTTAGTATTATACTTTAAAATGGATCTGAACCTGAAAAGTGAACATCCACAAATGTAGTTTGTGCCTAAGAGACATCTTGAAAAATATGTTGTCTTAACCACTTAAGCCTCGGAAGATTTTACCCCCTTTCTGACCAGGGCCTATTTTGCGATTCGGCACTGCGTGACTTTAACGGACAATTGCGCGGGCATGCGACGCTGTACCTAAACAAATTTTTCCCACAAACAGAGCTTTCTTTTGGTGGTATTTGATCACCTGTGCGATTTTTTGATCATGCGCTATAAACAAAAAAAGAGCGACAATTTTGCAAAAATAACAATATTTTTCACATTTTTTTATATGAAATTCCCCCAAAAAAATGTAAAAATCAAACTTTTTTAACATTTTTGGCCAATTTGTTTTCTGCTACATATGCTTGGTAAAAAAAATGACAATAAGCGTATTTTCATTGGTTTGCGCAACAGTTATTGCGTTTACTAAGGGAAAGATTTTTGTCATTTTTGTTGTTTTTTTTTAACGAGTAATGGCGGCGATCTGCGATTTTTTTTTGCGGGACTGCGACATTGCGGCCGACAGATTGGACCCTTGACTGACATTTTTGACACTTTTGGGGGTACCAGTGACATTACTACTGTAATCAGTGCTATAAATATGCACTGTTACTGTAAAAATGACACTGGCAGGGAAGGGGTTAACTTTATTGGGGAAGGAGGGGTTAAGTATGTCCCTAGGAGCGTGATTCTAACTGTGATTGGACATGGCTACTGGTGTAAGAACAGAGATCAATGGTCCTACATAGTAGAACCGTGTGATCTCCATTTTTACACAGAGGAGAATGACAGGCGGCTTTGTTTACATTAGCCGCCTGCCTTTCTCCCTTCATGGCGCACGATCGCGAGTGACCGGCGGACATCGGGTCCGCCGGTCACACGCACTGACTTGTTAGGGAACGAGCCGGGGCGCGCGCGCGCTATTGGCTCACAAGCTAGTGACAGGCTAGTGACGTACCGATACGTCACTTTGCCTGGCCGGGGCTGACCGCCGCAGTATATGAACTTGCGGCAGTCGGCAACTGGTTAAATTCCTCCTGAAAAATAGCAGTGTACATCCTGTGCTTAGGCAGTGTGATATAAGGCATGGCTGCCTCAGACTGGTATCCTAACCAGCTATAGAGTGAGATTTGGTGATGTCACCACTGTGCTTACAGTTCTTCTTGCCAGAGAGGAATCTGTACCTGAAAACCTGCAGTGCAAAGATCTCCCTGCCTCATTCATTCAGTGGGTCTGTGCTACCTCCACCTCTCTTGTTTTTTGATCATTACTCCCAGTCATAAGGGGACAGCTCTGGCACTAAGAACCAAAACCCTGCCTCTACCAAAGATGGCTACCTCCACATAGAGACTATAGTGCTGAACAAGTCAATCATGGAGAAAAAAATCAATTACAGGGAGGCAATAGGAAGTACCAATTTGATAAGGTGTGTTTTGCCCTCAGTTTGCATTTATTTCCACTATTCAGTTATTTTTTTAAAATAAATACACAGTAAAACCTTGGTTTAGGAGTAACTGGGTTTGAGAGCGCTATGAAAGACAAGCACATTTTTTAAATAAATTTTGACTTGATATACAAGCAATGTCTTAATATACAAGTAGGATCATGTCACAACTGAGTATAAAAGAGAAGAGAGGCGCCTCTAAGTGTAGCAATATGGTTACATTTATTGAAGGTACAACATTTAGCAACTCACATGGTTGATGATTAAAAGAGACACATCTAAGTATGCAGGAATCCAGGGTAAAGCTGTCCACATAGACCATGCTCCACATTAAAAAAAAAACACAGGGAATTTCTGCACTACAAATGTGACAATTTGATAATGTGATATAAAACAAAATTAGTGTGTAAGCAACTTTCACAGACCTATAGAAAAAAGTCCAAAACAAATGTATAAAAATTCTCGGATGTTATATTTGCAATCTTCATAAAGTGACATAGTTTTTGTCCTTTATTTCACACCGATGTTATTAATCACCCTTGCACTATGTCATTTAGAATCTTCAGTAACTTTGGGCGGTCTTGCTTTAGATCTCACTGTGACTGCTGGGTGTGACATCACTTCCGCCCTTAGCATGAGGTGGATGGGCGGCATGGTTTCCGCCCACCCCTCTGTGTTTTTATCATTTCTGGGATGTAAATAAGTGTGGTCAGAGTCTGGAAGCCACGCTCCTGATGACGCCAATCTTGTGACGAAACGTACATCGAGCTGGACCAGAAGCTACGACCACGCCCCCAAGCCGGCTCAAGCAGTTTTTATGCCTGACGTTCTCATGTTACGTGTAAGTGCACTACCTTTTAAATAAATGCATTTCTTTTAAACAATATTACGCTATGTGCTATTGTTACTTCCTCATGTATATGGACCCCATGTGCCCTTTATGCCCTCCTGTGAGTTGACCTGAGTAGCCATGTCAGATGATCGTTATCTGGTGGTCCACAACTGTTCACAAGCGCTTTTTGGCTTTTCCATTCATTTGGATAGCCAACAGCCTCTGGTAAGCGGCCATTCCCCTTTTTGATTCATCCCACTGGTGGCTTCCTCTCGTCTGTCGTGGAGGAACTGAGACTCTCATCTGCATGCTGGGACTTGTGGTTCTCCTTTATGCACAAGTTTTTTTCTATATTTTTTCATATATGAACTTTTTTTGGACTTGGTACTTATTTAGAATCATGATTTCACTGATTTAAGTTTCACTTTGACACATTATTGTAAGCGCTACACGTTTTTTTCTACATCCTCCACATCGCCCTCTTCGTCATCCTTTCCACGCTGCACTCAAGGAGTGCTTCAATCCGTGCTTTCAGATTACTTTACTGCAGGGTAATCTTCCCAGTCACGATTACAGACTGACAGCCGGTGGTGAGGAGGATGGTCTATGTGGACAGCTTTGCCCTGGATGCCTGCATATTTAGATGTGCCTCTTTTATTCATCAACCATGTGAAATGCTAAATGTTGTACCTTCATTTAATGTAACCATATTGCTACACTTAGAGGTGCCTCTTTTCTCTTTTATAATCTGTAGCTCCTGCTGGATTTTGCTTCTAATCCCTTTGCGGATGCTACCATTTGTGGATGGACATTTTATGGTTACACAACCTATCACATAGCTATAATCTTTTTATACGGACTATAAACTGAAGGACTTATGAATAGTGTTGAGCGAACACGGACTGTATTATTCGTGTTCGTACCGAATAATTGGATTTTTTTACCCGAACACGGACACGGACACTTTACTGTATGTTCGGGTAAAAATCCGTGTTCGGTCGTTTTATTTCCGGGTTTTGCATGCTTTGGCGCTCTTTTCATGGCGGGCTTTCAACAGCCAATCAACAATCGTTTAACTGGTGTGCCTTAAGCCATCCCAGCCATGCCTGCAAATGTCTTAGTAGCTGTGATTGGCCGTCTGAAGCATGTGACCAAGTCTTTATAAGTTCGAGGCAGCCGCCGCAGCAGCGTCATTCTGCTGCTTAGCTAAGGGACAGAGCACACATCAATGTGCTGGCTGCTGATTAGGGACAGATAGGCAGGAAAAAACCATTTGTGTCCGGATAGAATTGAGGGACAGGTCGGAGTGTTTAGGCAGGGCGAGTTGTAGGCATTTTAGGGATAGAGTCTGCTGAATTATAGGGTCAGTGTCTTCTACAAACTACAATCGATATTGCTGTGTGGGGGGTGGGGTGAATCTGCACTCAATCCTGATCTACGATCTCTTCTCAATCCTGTTAGGGACAGAGTCTGCTGAATTTTAGGGAAACTGTGTTCTACAAACTACAATCGATATTGCTGTGTGGTGTGGGATTGGAGATAGGCAGGTGTCAGTGATCCACATCCATTTTTCTGTGTGTGAGCTGCAGTGAACACAATCTTTTTGGGCTGCAGTGAACACAATCTTTTTGGGCTGCAGTGAACACAATCTTTTTGGGCTGCAGTGAACACAATCTTTTTGGGCTGCAGTGAACACAATCTTTTTGGGGTGCAGTGAACAAAATCTTTTTGGGGTGCAGTGAACACAATCCTTTTTGGTGTGCAGTGAACACAATCTTTGTGGGGTGCAGTGAACAAAATCCTTTGTGGGGTGCAGTGAACACAATCTTTTTGGGGTGCAGTGAACAAAATCCTTTTTGGGGTGCAGTGAACAACATCCTTTTTGGGGTGCAGTGAACACAATCTTTTTGGGGTGCAGTGAACAAAATCCTTTGTGGGGTGCAGTGAACACAATCTTTTTGGGGTGCAGTGAACACAATCTTTTTGGGGTGGAGTGAACAACATCCTTTTTGGGGTGCAGTGAACAAAATCATTTTTGGGGTGCAGTGAACACAATCTTTTTGGGGTGCAGTGAACACAATCTTTGTGGGGTGCAGTGAACACAATCTTTTTGGGGTGGAGTGAACAACATCCTTTTTGGGGTGCAGTGAACAACATCCTTTTTGGGGTGCAGTGAACACAATCTTTTTTGGGGTGCAGTGAACACAATCTTTGTGGGGTACAGTGAACAGAATCTTTGTGGGGTGCAGTGAACACAATCTTTGGGGGGTACAGTGAACACAATCTTTTTGGGGTGCAGTGAACACAATCTTTGTGGGGTGCAGTGAACACAATCTTTTTGGGGTGGAGTGAACAAAATCATTTTTGGGGTGCAGTGAACAACATCCTTTTTGGGGTGCAGTGATCAAAATCCTTTTTGGGGTGCAGTGAACACAATCTTTTTGGGGTGCAGTGAACAAAATCCTTTGTGGGGTGCAGTGAACAGAATCTTTGTGGGGTGCAGTGAACACAATCTTTGGGGGGGTACAGTGAACACAATCTTTTTGGGGTGCAGTGAACACAATCTTTGTGGGGTACAGTGAACAGAATCTTTGTGGGGTGCAGTGAACACAATCTTTGGGGGGTACAGTGAACACAATCTTTTTGGGGTGCAGTGAACACAATCTTTGGGGGGTACAGTGAACACAATCTTTTTGGGGTGCAGTGAACACAATCTTTGTGGGGTGCAGTGAACACAATCTTTGGGGGGGTACAGTGAACACAATCTTTTTGGGGTGCAGTGAACAACATCCTTTTAGGGTGCAGTGAACACAATCTTTGTGGGGTGCAGTGAACAACATCCTTTTAGGGTGCAGTGAACACAATCTTTGTGGGGTACAGTGAACAGAATCTTTGTGGGGTGCAGTGAACACAATCTTTGGGGGGTACAGTGAACACAATCTTTGTGAGGTGCAGTGAACACAATCTTTGTGGGGTGCAGTGAACACAATCATTGTGGGGTGCAGTGAACTCAATCTTTGTGGGGTACAGTGAACACAATCTCATACTTCTGAAGATTTGAGGGTGCTGCCTGTTCCATACTCCCCCTACTCCTCATCTAGCCTTTTAGGGGTACAAACAATAGTAATTGGGGCCTAGTGTGGTTGTGTACGTGTGATATACATACACTTTTTTTGGATCATATTTTCTATTCCGCTATTTAATCAAAAACCTTTGGGGATCAGTTAAATTGGGGGATAGTCTGTGTGGGTACGTGTGAGAGAGATCCACCTTTCCAAGTTGTTGGGGTTCATCTCATACTTCTGAAGGTTTGAGGGTGCTGCCTGTTCCATACTCCCCCTACTCCTAGCCTTTTAGGGGTACAAACAATAGTAATTGGGGCCTAGTGTGGTTGTGTACGTGTGATATACATACACTTTTTTTGGATCATATTTTCTATTCCGCTATTTAATCAAAAACCTTTGGGGATCAGTTAAATTGGGGGATAGTCTGTGTTGGTACGTGTGAGAGAGATCCACCTTTCCAAGTTGTTGGGGTTCATCTCATACTTCTGAAGGTTTGAGGGTGCTGCCTGTTCCATACCCCCCCTACTCCTCATCTAGCCTTTTAGGGGTACAAACAATAGTAATTGGGGCCTAGTGTGGTTGTGTACGTGTGATATACATACACTTTTTTTGGATCATATTTTCTATTCCGCTATTTAATCAAAAACCTTTGGGGATCAGTTAAATTGGGGGATAGTCTGTGTTGGTACGTGTGAGAGAGATCCACCTTTCCAAGTTGTTGGGGTTCATCTCATACTTCTGAAGGTTTGAGGGTGCTGCCTGTTCCATACCCCCCCTACTCCTCATCTAGCCTTTTAGGGGTACAAACAATAGTAATTGGGGCCTAGTGTGGTTGTGTACGTGTGATATACATACACTTTTTTTGGATCATATTTTCTATTCCGCTATTTAATCAAAAACCTTTGGGGATCAGTTAAATTGGGGGATAGTCTGTGTTGGTACGTGTGAGAGAGATCCACCTTTCCAAGTTGTTGGGGTTCATCTCATACTTCTGAAGGTTTGAGGGTGCTGCCTGTTCCATACCCCCCCTACTCCTCATCTAGCCTTTTAGGGGTACAAACAATAGTAATTGGGGCCTAGTGTGGTTGTGTACGTGTGATATACATACACTTTTTTTGGATCATATTTTCTATTCCGCTATTTAATCAAAAACCTTTGGGGATCAGTTAAATTGGGGGATAGTCTGTGTTGGTACGTGTGAGAGAGATCCACCTTTCCAAGTTGTTGGGGTTCATCTCATACTTCTGAAGGTTTGAGGGTGCTGCCTGTTCCATACCCCCCCTACTCCTCATCTAGCCTTTTAGGGGTACAAACAATAGTAATTGGGGCCTAGTGTGGTTGTGTACGTGTGATATACATACACTTTTTTTGGATCATATTTTCTATTCCGCTATTTAATCAAAAACCTTTGGGGATCAGTTAAATTGGGGGATAGTCTGTGTTGGTACGTGTGAGAGAGATCCACCTTTCCAAGTTGTTGGGGTTCATCTCATACTTCTGAAGGTTTGAGGGTGCTGCCTGTTCCATACCCCCCCTACTCCTCATCTAGCCTTTTAGGGGTACAAACAATAGTAATTGGGGCCTAGTGTGGTTGTGTACGTGTGATATACATACACTTTTTTTGGATCATATTTTCTATTCCGCTATTTAATCAAAAACCTTTGGGGATCAGTTAAATTGGGGGATAGTCTGTGTTGGTACGTGTGAGAGAGATCCACCTTTCCAAGTTGTTGGGGTTCATCTCATACTTCTGAAGGTTTGAGGGTGCTGCCTGTTCCATACCCCCCCTACTCCTCATCTAGCCTTTTAGGGGTACAAACAATAGTAATTGGGGCCTAGTGTGGTTGTGTACGTGTGATATACATACACTTTTTTTGGATCATATTTTCTATTCCGCTATTTAATCAAAAACCTTTGGGGATCAGTTAAATTGGGGGATAGTCTGTGTTGGTACGTGTGAGAGAGATCCACCTTTCCAAGTTGTTGGGGTTCATCTCATACTTCTGAAGGTTTGAGGGTGCTGCCTGTTCCATACCCCCCCTACTCCTCATCTAGCCTTTTAGGGGTACAAACAATAGTAATTGGGGCCTAGTGTGGTTGTGTACGTGTGATATACATAGACTTTTTTTGGATCATATTTTCTATTCCGCTATTTAATCAAAAACCTTTGGGGATCAGTTAAATTGGGGGATAGTCTGTGTTGGTACGTGTGAGAGAGATCCACCTTTCCAAGTTGTTGGGGTTCATCTCATACTTCTGAAGGTTTGAGGGTGCTGCCTGTTCCATACCCCCCCTACTCCTCATCTAGCCTTTTAGGGGTACAAACAATAGTAATTGGGGCCTAGTGTGGTTGTGTACGTGTGATATACATACACTTTTTTTGGATCATATTTTCTATTCCGCTATTTAATCAAAAACCTTTGGGGATCAGTTAAATTGGGGGATAGTCTGTGTTGGTACGTGTGAGAGAGATCCACCTTTCCAAGTTTTTGGGGTTCATCTCATACTTCTGAAGATTTGAGGGTGCTGCATGTTCCATACTCCTCTTCCTCATCCTCCCTTTAGGGTAGGAAAAAATTTAATCGGGCCTAGTCTGTGTTTGTACGTGTGAGATACACAGTTTTTTATCCTATTCCGCTATTCAATACACACCCTTTTGGTGTAAAAAACATTAAATTGCGGCATAGTTTGCATATTTGACATTTGCATATATTGTGCCTTGTTGCGCTGTTTTGGGTACTCCACCAACATGGCCAGTGGCAATGACGCCATTATCAGCTTAACTATCCCACTTCTATGCCTCCTTGAAAAAACAATTTGGGCGATGATGGAAGAGGATGTGGCACAGGATGAGGAGGAGGAGGAGGAGGATGAAGAGGTAACATTTCAAAGGCTTTCAGGGCAGTCATTCGCAAGGGGCTCCGAGGGTGGGTTCCTGCACACACAAACGCCAGGGACACAATTGTCCAGCAGGGGCACAGTTCTGGAGGATGAGGAGGATGAGGAGGAGGAGGAGCTGGAGGAGGAGATGGAACCATGTTCACAGCAGGGTGGCACCCAGGCCAGCTCATGGCCATCACTGGTGCGTGGCTGGGGGGATACAGAGGACACGGACGATACACCTCCCACAGAGGACAGCCTTTCGTCGCCTCTGGGCAGCCTGGCACACATGAGCGATTACATGCTGCAGTGTCTCCACAACGACCGCCGAGTTGCCCACATTCTAACTTGTGCTGATTACTGGGTGGCCACGCTGCTGGATCCCCGTTACAAGGACAACGTACCGTCCTTAATTCACTCACTGGAGCGCGATCGCAAGATGCGCGAGTACAAGCGCACGCTGGTAGACGCCATGCTGCTGGCATTCCCATCTGACAGCGGGGCCACAGTGGAAGCACAAGGCAGAGGAGGAGGAGGAGGAGGTCGCCAACGCAACCAGGGCACCGCCAGCACCTCAGAAGGCAGGGTTAGCATGGCCGAAATGTGGAAAAGCTTTGTCAGCACGCCACAACAAACAGCAGCACCAGCAGCTCAGATGGAACGTCTTAGCAGGAGGCAGCATTTTACCAACATGGTGGAGCAGTATGTGTGCACACGCCTACATGTAGTGAATGACGGGTCTGCCCCCTTCAACTTCTGGGTCTCCAAATTGGGCACATGGCCTGAGCTTGCCCTTTACGCCTTGGAGGTGCTGGCGTGCCCTGCAGCCAGTGTATTATCTGAACGGGTATTTAGCACGGCTGGGGGCGTTATAACAGACAAGCGCAGCCGCCTGTCCAGAGACAATGTGGACAAGCTCACGTTCATTAAAATGAACCAGGCATGGATCCCACGGGACTTTTCCGTACCTTATGCAGAATAGCAATGGATACCGACCTTACCCACCCATTGTTCCATTTTTGCTCTTTCTCACTCTTTTGGGGTGTACCCTCATTTAAAATTTTTGAAAAGAAGCAGTGTTGGCTACCTCGTCCTCCTCCTCAGGGCCAGATTAATGTAGGGGCTATTGGAGCTGCAGCTCCAGGCCCCTACCTTTTATATAGGCCCCGGGTTGGCCATATTCACTGTTACCGCTCTTCTGTCACTTGTAAACACAGAAGTCTGGCTTCTATGCTCGCTTCCCCAGGCAGCACCCTCAGAACCTCCCCACACAGCGTGAAGGCCGGACAAGGAGGGACAGTTGGCGATGCATGGATGTGTTTATGGGCTTCAGAGACAGCATCCCATGTTGAATTAGGCATGCATGGCTGCACCCTTCCTCCTCTGGGTGCATGGCAAGGCACGGCCCTTAAGGCCCTTCAAAATCCTCAGCACCAAGCCCATGATGCTGTTAATCCGGCCCTGGTCCTCCTCCACCGCCGCTTCCACCTACACCGCCCATAGGTGTGCGCAGCCTATTGCATTAAGGTGTGCACCCCAAAGTTGAAATACACATGCATGTGTTTGCCAGCAGGGAGAGTAATGTATCGGGGCCATGTACCTGTAGGCAAGGAGAAATAGAGCAGAGCAGGTCCCAGGGAGATCTTTCCCATCTCCTCACTGGCAATGCTATGTGCCCTAGGTGATTAGGGTGTGCCCAGGCACACCCAGCACACCCTGTGCGCACGCCTATGTCACCGCCACATCCACCACCACCTCAACCTCCCTCCTACTCCATATGGGCCTCGTCCTTCAGAGATGAAGAAGAACATTGTTTTATTTTTCTGTTTTTTTTTGTTGTTTTAAGTTATTTCCCTATCCACATTTGTTTGCAGAGCACTTGCCATGCTCTTAATTACGTTTTGCTGCCATTTGCAGCACTCTAGCCCTTTCCTTTGGTGTTTTAGAGCCATTTTAGTGCCTTAAAGTTCGGGTCCCCATTGACTTCAATGGGGTTCGGTGTCCGGGAAAAGTTCGGTAAAAGTCCGGGACACGGACCCGGACTTTTTTTTAAAGTTCGGCCGAACCCGTCGAACACGGACATCTAGGTGTCCGCTCAACCCTACTTATGAATAAATGGTTGGGGAACGATTAATTTGAGTTATCATTATTTCTTATGGGGTAATTTGCTTTAATATAAGAGTGCTTTGGATTGCAACTTGCAAGCATGTTTCCGGAACAAATTATGCTCGCAATCCAAGGTTTTACTGTATGTGACATTTGCTAGCTAAGCTTATATCTGCAATGAGCACCAAAATAAATACATGCAATAATATAGTAATTATTGCATCTATACAATCGAACATTGACCTTTGATTATTCAAACTTACAGAACGGTGACTCAATCAAATGTAATATACATATTGATTTTTATGTTAAAAACAATATTTGCTCTCCTTCTTCCAGCTTAACTCTGTGCAATCAAAGAGCACAGTACAAGCAGGTAAACATTTAAAATATCTGGGGGTCAGGTTTTTTTTTCGTGTCAAGGGCAAAAAGAGTCTGTTTCTTTGCAGTGACGTCACTAGCATTATCACTTGACCTTAGCTGTGTGTACTGAATATAAATCAAATGGTGCATATTAAATTTATCTCAAAACAAAAACATATAAAAATAACATTATATGCATTTTGTAAAGAAGATACTCTTCAAATTATGGAGAATATTTATGAAAATATCTTGAATCCAGGCATATTCCTTGACTTGGATTCAATGTAATTTAGGCACATTTGTGTTGTTATTTATGGAAAAAAATAACAATTAGCCTTGCCGTGTGCAGGTGACAAATAGTTGCATATGCAAATTTAGGTTCCAAAATCATGAGAACAGCGGTGGATTTACATTCTTACATTCTTCTATGCATTCGCAACGCCTGAATTCCTTCTGTGTTTGTGAGTAGCATTTTGATGGGAACGGGGAACTTGGTTTCATATTGTTTTGCAATAAAGTGTACGGAATTACACTATGTGTCCCTGTTATATGCTTTCACTTACATGACGTGTTGGGCGTGAGCTGATTGCCTTTGGAGACATAGAGTCCTTTTGGGAGCCAAGCTGCAGCTGTACAATGGTCCATAGGTGGAGATTCTATCTGATTTATACAAGCATATACTGATCGTCTGTTTGGTGAGTGTCCATTCTGATAGGGTGGCACAGCTTGATGGTGAAAGCGCATTGATATATACAGAAATTTGCATATCTATTTCACCAATGCTTGACATCTGCACCTGAAATTGGACTATTTACGTTTATCATTTGGTTGTGCGTTTGTTACTTCCATTGATTGCATGCGGTTCTCTGTGGGCACAATTATTTATTTATTATATTATATCATACATTTATGTTATATCAGTTACAAATAATTTTATGTATGATTATTGGTCATGTGTTAACGCTGCTAGTGTTACAGATTTTTTCCTTTACTAGTGAATCGGTCACACCTTTCATTGATATAGTGTGTGTGCGTGTGTGTTATTGGAAATCAAAGGGTTAAAATCTGACCATGTCTGGGATTGACCCTGACTCTGATGCTGACGCTAACTGGTGTCACCCGTGATACTAATACAGTGATCAGAAAAAAAGATCTGTACACTTTACTAATGACACTGTGACAGGGAGTGAAAGGGTTAACTGGGGGCAATCAGGGGGTTAAAACTTTACTAGAGAATATGTGGCAGGACCCTGACGCTATACTAAGACTGACAATGACGCTAACTAGCATCACTCGTGACACTAATACAGTGATCAGAAAAAAAATCTGTACACTGTGCTAATGAAACTGTGACAGGGAGTGAATGAGTTAACTGCGGTGATCAAGGGGTTAAACCTTTATTAGGGAATATATGGTGGGTACCCTAAACCTATCTGGGACTGACGCTAACTACCGCTAACTTCGACTGACGCTAACTGGTGTCATCAGTGACACCAATACAGTGATCAGTAAATTATCTGTACACTGTATATAGTGGCACTGTGACAAAGAGTGAAAGGGTTAACTTGGGGGGGGGGGGGGCGGTGATCGGGGGTGAAAAATGTGCCTATGTGTACTGGTGTCAGTGTAGTGCTTGTGTACTCACAGTAGATGTAGAACTGAAAAGGGCTCCAGGAGACGAGATTGCATCATTTCCTGTGCCTGTGTTTACATTACACAGGCACAGGAGGTTCTTCCATTAGTCAGAACCGATCAGCAGGTGCAGGCCATGAATCATTGGCCTGGACCTGATGACTGATCAGTTCTGAACTGAATCAGATTGCCCACTCGTTCATGTCTCCTATCAGCGGACGCGAATCACATACCTGTACAGGTTTTTGTGCAGCCAGGCCACCCTGCTGCAGTAAATGTATGTGGGGCAGTCCAGGACTGGATAGATATTAGATATTATAGCCGCATATTGCAACCAAGAACTAGTCAGAACACATTTTAGCTGTAAAACTGGAACCGTTTATTGAACAAACTCACACAGAATATATATCCCACAGGAGGACAGTCCCCTCCTGATCATATTACCTTACCAATACAAACTGTAACCAGAAACATAATAAACAGGAGATAATTAACTAGCCATCTGGACAATGTTGTGATTAATCAGATTTCCCCACTTCAGGTCAGACTAGCCGGCATCGAGCTCCCAAATACGCAATATTACACATCCTACAATAGTTTCCTAGCAGACAATAGGCGAGTTAATTAGCACAATTAACAATGCAAACAGTAACCCCTCCCCCGTTCAGACTAGTAGGCAACATACTATAGCAGGAAACCTACTTACAATAAACACATTATGGCAGGGGACCCCAGTGGTTTGAGTAGGTTACATTACTATCTACAGTCATTTCTGGTTTGAGGCCTAGAGGTTCCCAAATATGGATATGGAACCTCCAGTTTCCAGAGTCTGTGTGTTTTGGGGAGACTTAAACTTGAATCAGAAACAAGACCACTCCACAGATGCCCCAGGCATACACCTTCCCTTAAATGCTACGGCTCATAGCCAGTGGGTAAGAGGCTAGCCTGCAGTCCCCTCCAAAAGCCTCTGTCTCCCGAGTGAGTATGTCACAGCGTCTTTAATCAAATATGGTCATGATATGGTCATGATCATATTTGGTCAATAGTACCACCCAGGATGTCTGCCAGTTTTTTTTTTTTTTTTACAATAAAGCTTTATTGTAGTAAACAAAATAGTGAACATGTTGTACATCATATTTGGATTTTTAACATGAAAACAAAAGTTGAATATATATGCAGTAAATTATCAGTTTGTTTACATATTGAAACAAGCTGGTAGGCAGGCGGCCAGAAGCTGTCATTTAGTTGTAAAATACTGTCACTAAATGAATGACTTCCAGATGCAGCAGTCTGAGGTTTGGGCAGGAAAACTGTCCAAATCTGTTTTTTTTTTAGTTTGCCTGTTTGGTGAACTATGAACAGCTTGGGCTTTGGTTGAACTCATGAACAAACCAAACCCAAGCGTCAACCTAGTGAGCCTTTTCTGTTTTCCACATCTGAACACAGTTGGGATTATTTCAGGGTCGGCAGAGATCTGTATTGAAGTACAGATTGTGATTAATAGTCACCATACAGTTACCTATATGAGATGAGGCATGAACAGAGTAGAAATTCCAAAGTTTTATAACTTCAATGTTATACAGATGGTTCATGTGACCTTTGCAGCCTAGCTAAGAATACACTTGGAAAGTATCAAAATGTGACTACATAACAAAAGCCCAAACAAAGCACACTAGCAGCGCAGGTAAAACTATGTATTAACAAAAAATAAAAACCAACAACTGTGCTAAAATCAAAATGTTTATTTAGTTTCCCTTAAACCTAAACCCTAGGAAGATATAAAAGGTGCAAATTATTGAAGCTCTGTAATAATTTTTACATCTTTAGGTGTATTTTGTATTTTTCTATTTTGAAGCGCTGACAACAGATAGGCCCTAGGAGCCTATGGGTGACATCGCCGCTACCAGGAATTTCAGCCTGACACAGATGATCACGTGACCGGACCAGAGCAGACTGAAAATAGATAAGTATAAGCATCTTTCTTAGATTTGTTTCACACGGGCTTCAGCTTGTACAAAAGCAGTGTGAACAGCGAGTTTTTATGAAGCATTTGCAGAGCTTTCAGCAAGTTTGCTGAAGCTGTTAAAGAACCATTCAGGTCCAGTCTGTAAATGTTGAACATAGATCCCTAATGGGAGTGCTGTTTGCCACTTTAAGCAAGCTCCTGGCAGGCTTCAGCTGGTTTTTAACAAACTTCAGCTGGTTTTTAACAAACTTTCAACAAACTAAGAATAGTTTTTGCCTGGAATTCTAATTTAACTGCTTGCCTGGAGTTCAGCATTAATATTAGTTCAATGATTGCAGAGGGTAGAGAGCACCAGGGCTGCATTTATACATCAGAAATGTCTTAGGAACTAGTGATGGACGAACATTGGACGGGGCGGTTCGCAAACGCGATCCGCAAACTTTCTCAAATGTTCGCGAACCGCAAATTCCACTTTAATGGCGGGCGAACATTAAAAACCTCCAGGTCATATTTGCAGCCACAAAATACTTACTAGCTGTGCACACGTCAGAAGTATTGCTACTGGAAAAGTTGCCATAAAAATGTTTTATTTTTTCTTCAGCCAAAAAAATTATTTATTTTTTCTAAATCAGCCAGAACTGACAGCAGCCGGTAAATACATGTCAAATACATATAGGGTCCATTCACACGTCTGTAAAATGAGTCTGCATCCGTTCCACAATTTAGCGGAACTTTTACAGACCCAATGATTTTCAATGCCAGTCTGAAAAATTAGGCATTTACAGGATAAAGAAGTGAGTGTCAGCCAGTACAGGCCCCAAAAATTTGCCAACAGGCGTTCACCTGACAGCAAAGAACTTTGTATTCTGTGGCTGGAGGTACATTAGGCATTCACAGGATACAGAAGTAAGTGTCGGCCAGTACAGGCCCCAAAAATTTGCCAACAGGCGTTCACCTGACAGCAAAGAACTTTGTATTCTGTGGCTGGAGGTTGCTGTGTGGAGCAGAGACAGACTGTATAGTGACACAAGTCGCTAGCTAATAGGTCCACAAAAGTCTTTTGTCAGTGTAGGGAGAGGTTGCTGTGTAAAGCTGGGACAGACTATAGCAATTAGGCATTCAACGGACATAAAAGGCCTTTTATGCCGCTGTATTTACCTAAGACAGGGACCATGAATTGTTATGGGTGGTGGTGGATATTTGTGGGCTGTCATGAGGAGTTTGAATCAAACATGGTCTACTGGTCACATGTGTTGAATTCCTCAGAGATCCATGCCTCATTCATTTTTATAAATGTGAGGTAGTCAACACTGTCGTGAGCTAGGCGAGTGAGCTTATCGGTCACGATCCCCCCTGCTGCTCTGAACGTCCTTTTAGACAGGACAGTGGACGAGGGGCAAGCCAACATTTCATTAGCAAGTTGTGCAAGCTATGGCCAGAGGTCAAGCCTGCCCACCCAGTAGTCCAGGGGTTCACCACTACATCACGTCCACAACAGCTGTTAACCCGATGTAGTGGGACACCTGTCGGTCTATGCGTTCCCTGATGCTGGAGCCTTTGCAGTCAACGCATGGTAAGCCCAACACTCACCTAGGGACAATCAGGTGGACGGATGGAAAATAAGTTTTCCATCCGTCCAGATTTGACGGAGCGGATGGGATGTCAGCGGACATGTCCCCGCTGACATCCGATGCCCTATAGACATGCATGGGGGGACCATTCAGATCCGCCAAAAAAACCGACAGGCGGATCTGAACGGTCCGCCTGTGTGAACGTGGCCTAAGAAGGCACCTGGACTCCCATCACCGAGCCCAGTGAGAGCAACGCCGTCAGAACCCACAAAGCCACACTCCAGGCTCTCACCGTCCACCATTTTCTCCTTTTCCTTCTCCTCTCTCCTCCCAATCGTCCTCCACTCCACCTTCCATCATGCCGTCCTCACGTTTTTCAAGAAAAAGGCAGCCTTCCATGGCCCAAATGTTAGAGCGTAAAAAAATGATTACATCAGATAACCCTGTTGCCCAATGGTTGACCGCTGGCTAGTCGGAACTGATAGCCTGCCAACTACTGCCATATAAACTGGTGGACTCGTGGCCTTTCGAAAATTTGTGGCCATTGGAACACCACTATGGAAGGTCCCAGGAAGGAAATATTTCTCACAGAAGAGCATCCCAGAGCTATATGGCCATGTTCAGCGGCAAGTTTGTATGGCTGAATTCGCACTGCAATCTCAGTGAACATGCACAGGACCCTTTTTTTGGTCCGCAGCAGAATCGGATCACGTGGTGGTTCACACCAGTGCGATCCGATTCTGTGCTAACTGTCAGATCACACTGTGATATGCGATCTGAGCTGGGGGTGTCATTAACTTTGAATTGACACCCCCAGCGTATCGCATATGGCAGTGTGAACTGCCTGTGCTGCAAATGCGATGCGGGAACACGCAGATATATTCGCAGTGTTCCCGCATCGCATCAGTGTGAACCGGCAGTGACAGTCTGTCCCTGCTCCCCACAGCAAACCTCTCCCTACACTGACAAAAGACTGAATATAGACAGTAAACCTATACCAGTCCTTAAAATGACTTTTGTGGACCTATTACCGAGTGATCTGTGTCACTGACAGTCTGTCCCTGCTCCCCACAGCAACCTCTCCCTACACTGACAAAAGACAGAATATAGACACTTAGACAGTACACCTATACCAATCCTTTAAAGGACTTTTGTGGACCTATTACCGAGCGATTTGTGTCACTGACAATCTGTCCCTGCTCCACACAGCAAACCTCTCCCTACACTGACAAAAGACAGAATTTAAAATGGCAGCCAGATCAGGTCTATTTATAAGGTAGGGGGTATGTCCATGTACTGAAATGTCTCAATTGGCAGTCCTGTACCACCTGATGGATGTGTCATGGGTCAAAGTTCTTTACAATGTAAAAGAATATGGCGGCCGCGAACATCACCATATGTTCGCATGATTGGCGGACAGCGAACGAGCAAAGTTCGCCATGAACCGACCGCCGGGTGAACCGTAAGGCCATCTCTATTAGGAACACATAAATGATGATGTCCTTTTGCACAAGCTCTGTTCCTTGTCCCTTTGGGCAAACCCAATTCTAGAATGAGTATCTGGAGGCAGCATGGGGTCTTCTTTATAAGGAAACCTACCTTTTATCTGTACTCAGTGCAAGGACAAGATTATCCAGTGCCTAGGGTGAAAATGGCAAACTGCGTCCCCACAAGTGGAGGAGGCGGAGCTATTACTGCCACAGTGGTGCCCTGCAGAAAACAGAAGAGTTTAAAATCAGTGCACAAATAAAAAGCTTACAATAGAGAAGAAGAAATGAATGTCCCTATGTCGGTGGTGTCACTGGAAGGAAAAAACATCACCGTGTCAGTGGTGTAGTTAAGAGGGTCAGTGGGGAAAATCGGCCACTGCATGGCTGGTGTCCATCTGAGGAAGACTATCAGTGGGATGAAGGAGAGAAGGGGAGGTGGGCGCTGAGGGGTTCATAGAACTATAAGTATCTAGGGAGGCTCTGAGGATAGATAGGGGGCTGAAAGGGCTCATTCAGATGTGCAGCTTTGATCTCCTGCCCCTCTAAAAAATTATCCATGGCAGATTACTTTTCAGAGGGCATTTGACACCCAGTGAGGAGGCGATATTTCAGCTCCCTGCTGTCTGTTTTAACCTCACTGACCCACTGTGCTGCAGCTGAGTGCATTGTATGCAATTAAAGTGTGATCCCCTTCCGTTAACTTTTGCCATGGCTGTGAAGTAAACTATCAGGTAGGAATGGGCGAACGGTTCGGGCCGAGCATAAGTTCAGCCCCAATATTGCCCATTTTCTGTGCACTGAGCAGGATGTTTGCCCATCTAGCACACAGTCGATAGGTTTTTAGGGAGTGGGGCCAGGAAGACGGCCACCGGGTCCTTAACAACGGATGAGTCATCAGCTGACAGCTGAATGAAAAAAAAAGATTGGCAAATTTGCCTGCAATAGAAAATTTTTAACCCCATCAACATGGGGACAAGGTGCTTTGGGATGGGGGGGGGGAGAGCCCTCACCCGCTCCAAAGTAATTCTCCATGTTGAGGGCATGTGGCCTAGTATGGTTCAGGAGGGGGAGGGATGCTCACTTGTCCTCCCCCCCCCTCCTTTCCTGACCTGCCAGGCTGCATGCTTGGATAAGGGTCAGGTATGGATTTTGGGGGGAACTCCACGCCATTTTATTTATTTTGGCATGGGGTTCCCCTTAAAATCCATACTAGACCTAAAATGGTAAGGATTCTGGGGGGACACCCACGCTGTTTTATTTTTAAATTTTTATATTGCCGGCAATGGGTTTTTTTGTTTTGTTGTTTCAACCCAGGAAAGTCAATTTAAATAATTTTTTTTTTCTTTATAAATGTCTGTTTTGCTGCAGCAGGTTGTTTACACAGTACAGATGCACCATTTTACAGGCAGACTAAGGGGACCCCCCCAAGCACTATATTTAAAATCATTTTGATTGCTTCACTTTAAGCATCATTAAAATCACTGCTCCTGTAAAAACTATCTTTTTTAAAAGTTTTTTTGTGCATGGATACATGTCCCCCAGGGCAGTACCTGGGCCCCATACCCTTTTATGGCCAAAAACTTGCATGTAAGCCTTTAAAATGGGGACTTTTGATTTCTCATGTTTGGGTTCTATAGACTTTTAATAGAGTTTGCGGTTCGGCTACAAACTTTTTCCCTGTTCAAGAGTTCTGGCTCTAACCAAATGGGGGGGGGGGGGTAATCCTATCACTGCTATCAGGCCAAGGCATGTGTACCACGTTTAGCAGCTGCACCTCCTTTTACAGGTGGGTGGTCAGTAGGTGAAAAAAATGGGGATTAACTGCTAGCTTTTACCACCCTCCAACTTCCCATGTGAATAAACCCTAAGGCCTTGTTCTCTGGGGGGTGCATTGAACTAACAGGCTCTAGGGGGGCTTTGAGGAAGGAAGGGGGGCTGAAAGATTTCTAAAGGGCTTGTTCAAAAATTCGGCTATCAATTGTGGTGTTAGACAGGTGGTGAGGGGGCATATGTTGCTACCACTTTTAACCCAAAAAATGCTAACCTAATGTGCCTCTACTGTGTGAAGTGCATGCCATTTCAAATTTGCCATGTGTACAGCCCTGTGTGGCATCATCTCCTTGTTCAGGTGAACAGTCGGGACACTAAAACTGCAGCTCAACATCCTTCTTTTACCTCCCTCCCACCCATCTGTGTGAATGAGCTCTAAGGCCTTGCTTACCCTTGTGGCTGGGGGGGGGGGCGGGGTCGTAAAATAAGATGGTTGAAGGGTGCGGTTCTACTGTCTCACAAAGACAGCTTTATGTGGGCATGTACATGATGCAGCAGTGATGCTATAAATCTTGAAAATATGACCCCCCCCCCCTTTGGTAAGCATTACTGCCTGCTGAGCATGACCCATTTAAGTACAGACGATGATAATTTAATCATGACAGAATGCACTAAAGCAGTTGCTTGGTTTTTCCTGACCTGCATGATAAAGCTATAATGGGCTGGCATACTAGCAAATGCATGGCATGCTAGCACATTATGTGAAACTTACCTGAAAACAAAGCTTTCCAGTGTCATGCTGTCATAGCTGGAGGCTGCTTCTATCTTCACCCCTCTTCCTTCCAGGTCCGCTGACTTCGGCTGTGTGACTGGCCCCGACAAACACCCTGCAATATACTGAGTGCTGCACAGTGTATTTTGTGCCCTGATTGCGCAAAGCTTTGCCCAATTAGGACGCAATGTAAGCTAGTTGTTAATGAGTGGGGCCGGGAAGCTGTCCGGCCTCCTTGACAATTGATGAGTCATCAGCTGTTAATAGGTTTCCCGCTGATTGCTGAATAAAAAAAAAGTGGCAGTAAAAAAAAAAAATAAAGGAAAAAAAAACCTGCCAAAATGAAAAAATAAATAAAAAACGTTTGGGGTCTCCCCAAAATCCATACCAGACCCTTATCCCTGGGCTGTGGTTGTCAAGGTCTGCGGTCGGGGGCTTATAAGAATCTGGAAGCCCCTTTAAACAAGGAGGCCCCCAGGTAATGGGTATCATGTACATCGTACCCCTACCCATTCACCAAAAAACTGTCAACAAGTAATAACCACAAGAAACAGTTTTTGACAAGTCCTTTATTTGTTGTTATTGTTGTTGTGTGAGGTTTCAGTGGTGCAGAGCTAGGACATGGAAGGGATCTGGAACTGCCTGCAGGACTTCTCCAAAGAGATCTGGTCTACAGAAGTATTGTCTCACTCACTCACTTGTGTCCAGGGGAAGCTTTCCTGGGGACTTCTGGGTAAAGACCCTAAATTGATCCCTGTGACTGTACAGTGTTCTGGAGAATGCACTGGGTACCAGCAGTTGTGCATTGGCACAAGGTAACCAGATGCTCAAGAAACTTTTCCCATGGTCTTCAGCTGTGAGGGAATAGACAATTCAATTCATTGTTCATGTTTGCTTCAGGAGAAGTTTGTCTTCCAATTGATGTTTGCAATTCATTTTGGAGTATCCCATGCCCCAATCCCCCTCCTATTACATCTTCTACAAGCAATAAACTATAAAAAGACAACCCCCAGACTGTTTATTGAAGCTGGAGTGAATGAACTTTTGGGTGACTGGTGGCCTCTGTACTGTTTTGAAAGAACCAACAAGCAATCAGTGTATTAGATTGGATCTCCTGCTGTGTGTGTGTGTTTTTACAATGTAAACTAATATACTAACATATTCTTTATTTATGAGCTTTTATGATATATACGCCTTTTGATTTTATGGAAAGTTCTTCCATATTGTAAAACATTGCCAATTACGTTGTCTTTACAGTATATTAATATGGAATGCAAATAAAATTAACATATAAGTTTGCAACCTAGAAAAAAATGTTTTGGTCTGACAGATACAAACTCAGCTGATGACTTTATTAAATTATTCCCACCAGTAAATAATTACTTCTTCAATTTGTTCTGCCTGTAAGAAGATAATGTGCATTGTGCACATTGTGCAATGTGCATTAGCAGATGCGTGGGGTTGCCATTACCAATTAATGCTATAAAGCAGCATGATTCTGTGCGTGTCAGGAAAGCACACAATTTTATGCGTGTTCCTGATGAAGCAATCTCCTGATTTGGTCCAGCGCTTCAATCCCAGGTTCTAAACTCTTAAGGGAGAAAGCAGCCAGGTACAGGGTATTGTCAGCAAGATGCATTCAAATTCACTCAGCTCTCAGACAGTAATCAGGCAGATAGTGCCTTTTTTTTTTATGTTTTTATTGTTTTGTAGAACTGGATAATGGATTTCCTCCAGAAAAGAAAGTAGCAAACAGTTTAGGCATAGGGACTTTCTCTTCTCTAAGGTGCAGCCCCGACAGCAAGTTTGGAACGATCCCCCTAACAAGAAAGTAAGCAAAAGAAAATTCCCCTAAGGGTTTGGGAATTTAGAGGCACTTGATGTAAGTACAAAAAAAGGATATTGTATACAAATTATAAGTTTTAATAATATAAGAGTAAAAACAGCAAACAAGTACAAAAAGTATTTTATACAGCAAACAATTGACCATATTGTGTCAATACACAGGAAGATGACAGTGTAATGTAGCATTACAATACCCAACGCGTTTCAAAGCTATTTATGGTTCTTCTTCAGGGGTATACATTTTTGCTACATTCAGTCTATCATCTGTGTTAATGCCCAATTTATGTTTGCACATAGGAAATAAAATCACCTGTCTCAGGTCCTATTGCCAGGTCCGGGCCGCATTAAAAATTCAATCTGATGGTTGTTGGTAACCCCCTAGGATAAAGGAGGGTCTTGTAGCCCACGGCCTAAGGGGACATTGGCGACTCAAGCCCACACAGCAACAAGGAGTCCTTTGTTGACAAAAAACTCCACGACTCAAAAGGTGACCAAACACCAGCTATGGTGAGGTGGAAACAGTGGTGTTTGGTCACCTTTTGAGTCCTGGAGTTTTCTGTCAACAAAGGGCTCCTTGTTGCTGTGTGGGCTTCAGTCGCCAATGTCCCTCCAGCAGTCCAGCCTGCTCCTGATAACGTCACATCGACAAAACGCATAAAGCGTCATCGCATCATTTCTGCTGGGTTGGAACGCACTTACGGTTGTTGGAACGCACAGCGTTCTGGAAGCGTGTTACAATACTGTAACCAACGACTTTGAAATTGCTTTTATTACTACGGAATTTGTGATTACATTTCTTCTGGCAATAAATTTGTTTAACTTAATAGTACTTCACTATGTGAGCACTTTTCTTCTTTCCATACGTCCTGGATTTTTATACATGCATACCATCCATTGCTTTGGATATCTGTGATTGGATGAAATACATCCTCTTGAACCTAGCAATGCTTATCACCCCTGTGGGGGTACATATATCTGGTGAGTGCGGTCCTTATAGAGAGGGGAGCACCAGAGTTTCTTCACCTGCACAAGTCACATTTGGAGAACACCATCGATTTTTACCAATTTTTATTTTTTGTTCACTTTTATGGATTATGGTCTGAATTGCCCTGAGCCACTTTGCACTTGTCACTTTATTTTTGTTAGGTATACATTGGATGTATTATTGAAGAGTATGATATTTACCAGGCAGTGGTGAATATTTCACTTTAAGTCACCAATTTGATGCACAGTGTGTCACCTTTGGACATTTGACAATATTTATTTAAAAGTGTTGATTTCTATCACATACTGTAGGTTTATTTTTGCACTTTTGCACTTCGGCACTTTTGATCTTAATACTTACCATATATTGTTGATTTATTTATTAATTAATTTATTAAGTGATTTTGTGTTATCACTAGAAACCTTCTCTATGCTTTGATATATTTTATATTTAGGCAGCGCCATACACCTTCACCCTGTTTTAGATTTTTTTTATATATCCCTTTGTGGGACTATATATAGAAGGTAGGCTGCAGCCAGTTTAGTCTATCCACAGCGCGGATTTTTTTATATATCTACCTGGAATCTGACACGTCTACTTGCTGTTCCATGGCTGGGAGCACCAAGGTGGGTATAAGGTGTGCTGGGTGTATGTGTTAAATATTTTGGGGTATATGGTGGGGTGGCTGGAGTGAAGGGTGTGGTGTCCTCTCCCTACATGATGCTGTATGTGAAATCATCCAAACTGCCCTCAACTCAGTCCTGCACAATACATTACATACTCCCTGCTCAGTGTGCTTATACAGTGGTTATAGAAAAGAAGCGCCCCCTTTTAAAATAATCACATTTAGTTGCTTTGCAGCTTAAAATGAAGACATACACAGTTTTTGTTTTATGCATCTGTGTTTACTCAGTGCAACTTATAACATCCAAGTAAAAGGTATAACACCAACATATCAGAAAAAAAAAAATCAAAAACAGAATCCAACTGGAGTTGGTAAAAGGATCCCCACTCTTAAAAATGACTTGTAAACCTAAGTAGATGTAGCTAATCACCTTCTCAATGGCACACAAAGCCAACTGATCATTTGTAGTCATTTTGATTAGCTCAGGATGTAAAGAACTTTCCTAGAGCATTTCAGTCCAGGTAGTGCAACTGAAGCAAACAATCAACTATGGGTGGCAAGGCACTGTCAAAAAATCTCTGGGATAAAGTTGTGGACAGGCACAAGTCAGGAGATTAATACCAAAAAAAGTTCAAAAGCTTTTTCAATGCCTAGGAGCACAGTGAAGTCTATTATTGGGAAGCGGGAGAGATTTGGTACAACACAGGCCCTCCCTGGCTCAGGACATCACTCCAAACTGGATTAAAGAGCCAGAAGGAAACTGGTCAGAGAATCTACCAAGAGGCCTACAGCAACTTTGAAGCAGTTGCAGGAATTTATGGCAAGGAGTGGTCATTATGTGCACGTGACAACAATTTTACAAATTCTCCTCAAACATGTCTTGTATGGGAAGGTTGCAAGAAAAAAGCCACATGCATTCATGACTGAGCTTTGCCAAAATGCATCTTAAGGGTTTACACATATACGATGTCAGGCATCGCAAGTGATTTGCACTGCATTGCTGTGCAGATCACATGCAATGTCTGTGCAATGCGAATTCAGCCATACAGTTGTTTGCACAAAAAAATCCCCACACTGGATTCGGATCACATGGGTGTTCACACCCATGCGATCTGATTCCTGTCCAAATTCACAGTTTGCACTGTGATCTGTGAACTGATCTGGGGGTGTCATTAACTTTGTATTGACACCTGCAGCGGTTCACAGAGGGCAGTGTGAACTGCCTGTGGGGGAGTTGCAATGCAGGATCCTGCAATAGAATTGCGCTGGTTCCGCATCGCATCACATATGTGTGAACCCAGGCTAAGGATTCTGAGGCCGCATGGAAAAAGGTGTTATGGTCAGATGAGACTAAAACTGAATTATTTGGCCTCAAAACCAAATGATATATCTGGCGGAAATCCAATACCGCTCACCAACCAAATAACACTATTCCTACAGTAAAGCATGGAGGTGGTAATATCCTGTTATGGGGACTGGAGCACTTGTCAGGATAGAAGGAAAAATGGATGGGACAAAATTCCCTGAAATTGTTGTGGAAAATCTGCTGCCCTCTGCCAGAAAGTTGTCAATGGGAAAAAGTTTTACCTTCCAACATGACAATGACCCAAAGCACACAGTAAATACAGCTAGATAAAACAAAAATGGTGTCTGCCTTCATTTTAGACTGCAAAGCAACAAAATCGGATTACTTTAAAGGGGGGGGTTGATTGTTTTCTATACCCACTGTATATCCCCAACTGCCCAATTCTAAACAGTGAAAAGCAAAAATATTGCGCTAACCATAAAAAAGCTGCTACACCAAACAACTGACAAGAAAATTGTGAATAGCAAAATGTGGAAAAAAGTGCAGCGCTAATAAATACTAGCAATATAAACGTGTGTATATATACACACCTTTCTTGGTTTATATATACACAATTCTAAACAGTGCTGTAATTAGATACTCCTACACTGCTCCACTTTGAAAACTGTGGTCTATGTTATTTTTCCAAAACTTCAATCATCAAAGTATTGCCGTAATAATAGACAGAAATTATTCATACCACTGGGGCTTCCAAATTCCAACCCTGTTCATCGAATAAGCACACTTCTGCTAGTAATTTTTAATGCTATAACTGATTAGCAGGAAGATACAATGAATAAATAACTGAACCTTAAAGTCTCTTTCTTGCTTTTCTTCATATCTTCAGTCTCCTAAAATAAATATAATTGAACACTTGGGAGAAGTTGATGAAATATGACATAAAAACAGATGTATGGCTTTGTCCTTGTCACTGCTCATTTTATTTTCTTCTAGCTGCTGGCAGGTATTTAAATCTTGCCTTTTCCAATGTAAGCCAGGAGCAGGAAGGAATTAACTCAATGGAAAGATTACCCCCACAAACAAAAATAGCATATTTCCCTATCAACACAAGGCAGAACATTGCTTTTTAATTGCCTCCCATGCCTAATTTCAATTAATCACTGTGTGAGATATTTCAGTAGTGGGTAGAACACGAATTTAGTGTGTCTTGTTTGCATGGTCCAAAGCTGATTCTATTCTCCAATGCTTTCGGTAGATAGTTTGATTTCTGAATATCAAGTAACACCATGTGGGTGCCGTTATACCAATTAGAACATAGTAAAATATAAATCTCAGGTTAGAGTCCATTATATAGAATCATATAAGAGGTCAGAAGTCAAGAGGCGTCATTAAACACTCAACATGCTGAACCATGCCTGTTACCAATTATTTAAATGAGCTCTGCACACAATAAATAAAGCCTGTTTTCAATACGAGTTAATTTAATGGGTTTTCTTAATTACAGAAAGCTTTTGTTTTAGAATACATGGCCACAAGTACCAAAACCAGTGAAAACCCAACTACAGCTGGAAAACAATCCTCTTTTATATTAAAGTGTAATGTATTTCTACATTGTATTATGTGAAATATAATAAATATTTATATTATGCACAAAGTTTTGCATTGTATTGCATGATGCTTACCATAGACTACGCTAAAATATATGATATGTATTATTTTGCTGAATTTATTATAACCTATTCAATATTATTTTATGCTTTATTATGGATCAATTTGTTTAATACTACACCAGCAAAAACATGCACATTTGTTGAACAAGATTAAAGTGGAATTCCAGGCTAAACCTAACGTGTTCTGAAAAATGCTCCCCCTCCTAACACCTATGCAGACTAACTTTGTAAGAAAGATGTACAGTATATACTTTCCTATTTTCAGCCCGCTCCAGTCCAATCACATGATCTGGCTCCCCTGTGTTAGCCAACAGGACTGCAGGTGAGAGGAGGGAGTGCCAACAACAGCTGGGCCATGGGAGCCTATGGGTGATGTCACCACTCCCAGGAATTGCCAGCCATTGTCAAGCACTCTCTTGTCTTCCTTGCAGCCTTGCCGACACAGAGGAGATCATGTGAACAGACTGGTAAGAAAAAAGGGAAGTATATACATCTTTCTTACACAGGTTAGTCAGCATAGGTGTTAGGAGGGGGGGAGAAGACATCTTTAGGATTAGATAGGTTTAGCCTGGATATGCACTTTAAACCACATTGACCTAAAGAAGGTTAACTGACTATTGCAGGAACTGGTCATAGTGTGTGTTTAATAAAGGCTGTAGAAACATTTAATTGTAAGCTCCTTTGGTCCAGAGTAAGCCTATTACCACTTATATATTTGTTAACATACATTAACAGATAAAGCAGATAGAAAGATAGTAACAACAAGAAGAGGAAAAATCAAAATTCCCCAGGGTCACAAGTAAGATCAAATTCTCTTTAGTATGGGGTATCCAAAGCAAAAAGTATAGGTGGGTGACTTCAAGGCTTCAGGCTTTTTTTTTTTTTTGGCTGCTGTAAAAGCAAAAATAGCACTATAAATTGAATCTTGGAAAAGCCTGGAGGTTTGAGGTTTAAGAGTACATAATACTTAAGCTAAGAAGAGGACTTGGAGTTCATCAGTTTCAAGATCATCTGGAACATTTCTTTTCTGAAAGGCTGTGCTATTGGGTAAGTCAACCATATGTGGAGTAAGGTTCCTAATTGACCATAACCTCTAAAGTAGAGCAGAGAGTGCCCAAGCACATAGCAGTCATATCTAATTGGTACTAGATACCACGGTGTCAGGACTTTATAGTTGGTCTCTGTTGCAAGGGTATTGCGAGAACTGGATCTAAAGCAGAGGTTTCAAAAAACAGTTCCCTTCCCGGCATGTTGGAAAGGCTAACTGTCACATTGGTTGTGCTCTCAACCAAACTGTCAAACCATCCAATGGCCGGTGTCATAACTGATCACATGATGCAGCAATAGGGCAGTTGAAAATCACACACAGACCAAGATTGCAGCTTCCTTGGCTAAAAACAATAGGATGGTTTACTTCCACTTTAATGGATTCCCATATTTGGGATCAATCTTGTTAATCCAAATCTGTTGCTAGATCCGCCCCCTATTTCTGGGTGTATCTAGAGAAATGTTGAGAAGATGGTGCTAATAGCGTAGTGTACAGTGGGGCGATCATCCCTGATGTATAGAGATCTGAATGGCATAAAGAGGTATGGCATAAAGAGGTAAAGACTACAGGGCTCGCCCAGGTTGTGCATATTAAGAACTGTTTGACTTGTAGATAGCACAGTAACTCACCATTTGGTAGTTCTTTCTCACATTGCAGAACCATGAAGATCTTCACTCTTCCTTTAGTAATTAGGTGATGCACTTTGGTTAGTTCCCTAGTTATCCATTCCTTGAAAGCCAAGGGGTTATGAAGTCTTGGGGGAATGATGGATTATGAGTGATAGCAATAAGAGACTTACGAGAAGATTGAAAGTTCATCAGGCAATGGGGCAGGACCACCATTAATGAAGAAATATACCCAGTTCTGGGTAGCCTCCCAAGCAGCTCTGTTAACATTCCAGTACTGTATGTGCCAATTGAGTGGATACATACTATCATCAAAATAGTACTGTGTAAATAGTTTTCAGCATGTTTACTGAGATCCTGAGAAGATGATTTGTTTGTACGCTCAGGGTAACCTTTAGATCAGCGGTCCATTTCATCATGTAATTAAGATCTATGTAAAAATGTGTTTTATAAGTGTAGCCGGGAGCGGACTACCGTTATCTGACAATGCAGACTTGTTCTCTGCTCTCACAGATTGTTTCTGTGCTCCCCTAGTGCTGATCTCAGATTTCATGCATCATGCACCTGAGACTGGAAGAGAGCATTGTGGGAACTTTAATCTTTTGGGAAGATATTATTGCACTGCTGACCTATGTATGGACTGCACCTCCAAGCAGGCCGCTCGCTCCAGGAGAGAATTGTGGAAGAGACTATAAAAAGATCTGCTGACCAGGCCCACGCTCTCTTGCTTCCCAGGATTCATCCTGTGTGCATCGGTCTGCAGCAGAGAAAAAAAGAACTGCGGCCTACTGCACAACACCCAGTCTGCAGACTCAGCCCAGGCAGGACAGACGAGGCTCGCTATGTCACGGACATCCCTGCAGCATCGCTGATCGCATCGGAGTTGGTGGGACTCACTGAATCAGCAGAGCAAAGCCATCTCAATGTATCACAGTGTAGAGAATAGACTTTGCCTGGTCTTCCAGAAGTTATAAGAGGGACATCAGGATTGGTGAAAGAGCACCTGCTCAGAGTTCAGTTATCTACTACTGCTGCATCTCCTGAACACTGCATACAGATATCCCACATTTGAATCAGTTATCAGTTAGAGGATCGTCATTAAATCAGAACCAGCTATCTTGCATTGCTACATTTGGGAATCACCAACTGCCAGTGAAGATAATAGCAAGGCCTTGCATTCTGAACATTGCTATCCTATTGCTCCTAAAGGGGACACACAACTGGTATCTAGACTACCTCATCTCTCATTAGGATACAGGTACTATAGGCCGGCCTGGGGTTCCCCTTTAGTAGGAGTATTTTGTATAACAGCTCCTGAGAAATTTATTCGCTTACTTTTTGATACAGTGTATATTGGTGTTTTTTTGCTTATTATTATTACTGGTTACTTAAAGCGGAGTTCCACCCTAAAATTAAACTTACCTCCATCTTCATGCCCAGGGTCACCTGAAAAACAAATGGATCATCACAATTGTTTTTTTTTTTTTTTTACTTACCTGGTTTAGAAGAAAATATACTTACCTTACTTCCTCTTCCTCCCCTCGGCGGCCATGGCGATTCGTCACTTCCTGGCTTGCAATGATTCCTGGGAGCTGAATGTCATCGCTCCCATGAATCAATGCGCCTGCACCGGCCCCGACGTTAGTTCCGGTGCAGGCGCCGTCATACCTTGCTAAACAGCCTCTGGGCATTCCCAGAAGCTGTGCAGGGATGACGCTGTGCCACCGGAAGTGACGGCGGGGCCGGTGCAATGCATCGTGGGACCGAAGAAGGCAGAAGAGGACGCAGAAGAGGATCGCGCTGGCTTCAAGCTGCCCACACCTGAGATGGCAGCGCTGGACAATACTTTTTCAAGGTAAGTATTTCTTCTAAAAGGTAAGTGCAACCCGGGACAGATCAGAGGCTAGCCATTGTGGAATGTACTATCCCTGACTGTCCCGGGGGTATTTTTATTAAAAAAGTATTCCCAGGGTGGAACTCCGCTTTAACTGTCCTTTTAGTATTATTTCAACTAAGTCCTGGCAGTTTATCAAGGGCTTAGTTAAATATTACCTTCTTTAAGCCTTTCTTTTGAGTAAAGTAAAACAAAAGAGTTAAAACAGATTTGAATTGTGTAAGGCCCCGTTCACATTGCCGCGATCCGACTTCCCCAGGCGACCTCCGAGGTCGCGGTGCGAGCAGCGCGCCGCGACCTCCGAGCGGCCGCCACGGACTTCATAACATTGAAGTCTATTGCGGTCGCCTCCGGGTTGCCCCAAAGAAGCTCCGGACCCTTTTTCTAAGTCGGAGCGACTTGCGTCGCTCCTATTAGAACGGGTCCGCAGCTTCCCTATGGAAGGCGACCTACGGCGACCTGTGAGGCGACCAGGTTGCCTCACAGGTCGCCTTAGTGTGAACGGGGACTCAGTGTGTCATTTAAAGGTATACACAACATGTCTAAACCTAAAGTGTCAAGAAGGCTGGACAGTTCACAGGGTCAAAGCGGCACAGAAGAACACACAACTACAAGCAATCCCCAAGGGGCACTGCTACATAACAAAGAGATCATACCCTTAGAGTTGGAAACCTTGTTATATTTCTGCTCAAAAGAAAATTAGGACTATTCCTGCCATTGTTGTCTGGACAGTGGTGCAAAATATTTTGAAGGGATAAAATGTCCGTTCCCATGATAGAAAAATTTGCCAACATTGGTCAGCTGCGATAGACTTCTGAAATATTTACATCCAAAAAAAAAAAAAATTTCTATTACATATTAACAAAGTTGTAATTTTGGTTTAGCTTCCCTTTATTTTAATGCCTTTTTTTTTTAATTTCCACATCTCAAAGAAACCATGTTTAGAGTATCAACAACAGAAGAGCTGCTTAGACAATTATATTACCTGAAAGGAGGAAAAAATGAGTAATTTCTCTAAGACGTCTCTTCTAAATATATTTTGTGCTACAATAGAAAACTCGATAAATTGAATTTCTGACTCCAGGTGGAATTAAGATTTCTTCTCAAAGCATGAAAACATAAAGTTAAAAAGACATTTCGAGGGGTACTGATAGGAGGCAATAAAACAATCTCTCCCGGCGTGCTAAAAACAAATAAATAAAAACCAAATCTACAGGAACATCCAGATAAATTGGATTTATTTAATCTCTTTGGGACTGTGTACATAAAATATATTCTTGTAGCGGCTTTACTTTCATCTTGGTTGCAGGATCTATTGTACATGATGTCTGCCTTTCTTGTAAAATATGCAATAAATGTCTAAGTTCTGAGCAGTGATTTATGAGCCCAGTTGTGCTGTAAGAGAATTTTGAGTAAGGGCTTATTCACACTTGTGTGTGTTGTGGCAATGTGCAATAAAACGCACACGTTAACGAGCGTTGCTACAATGCAAGGCAATGCACATGCTCTATGAGTGGTGCACTGCAGTGCCATTCATTCATTATATTTTATGACTGGCACCCTAACACACTGTACAGTAAAGCCCAATTTATGGACACACACCACAACACAACACATATACCGTGCATTGCAGTGCACTGCTCTGTTTAAGGGTCAGACACTTTTTTATCTGTTGTGGTGCATTGGTAGCATGTTTGCAATAAATGGTGCCTGAATGCTAAGCACGTTAATGTGTGCCATACTGCGCCTTAACACATGTGCAATAACACACCGCAACACAAAATTTAAGTGTGAATGGGCCCTCAAGGAAAAGGTTTAAAAAAGCAACTTTTAATTTTTACTCTACATTTATTTGTATCTAAACTTATTTTTGTATGGTTTAAATCACACTTGCTTTGCTAAAGTAAATATGTATTAGATTACACATTCCTCTTTTATTTTAGGGACATTTTGCTTCATATTGTGCCTTTGAGGATCAGGAAATGAAGGGAAATCTCTCTGATAGGGAGACAGTTTCCAACTCTATTAAAAAAAAAAAAAAAAATTGACAGGAGTGACAGTTAAAGAGGAAGTTGACACATTTTCTTGGAAAAAGTTTATACATTTTTAGTGAATATATACTGTATATATTATTTGCTAAACTGGTAACGACATTCATTTATAAACAAACATTCATTATGTTGAAGATTACTTGTTCTTATAGCAGAGCTCCAGGCTCCTTTAGAAAAAAAAGTAAAAGTCAGCAGCTACTAATACTGTATTTGCTGACTTTTATTATTAGGACACTTACAGTACCTGTCCACTAATCCAGCAGTGTCTTCACCGATTTTTAAATCAGCTCTCGGGTGCTGCCGCCGCCATCTCAGCTAAGGGAAATTGGAAGTAAAGCCTTGCGGCTTTACAGCTGTTCCCTAATGAGCATGTGTGAAGTGTGCTGTGCTTTGTGAATGGCCCAGCAGCGGGGGACGGAGGAGGGGGGCAAACTTCCAGCTGAGTTTGTTGTGGCAGGGTCAGCTGGAAGTGGGAGAGGGTACCTGTCCAAACCAGGTACCCATTCCCCCCTGAAAGATGCCAAATGTGACAGCGGAGGGGGAGAGGAGGCAAATAACCAGAGCTTCCCATTTTGGGTGGAGCTCTGCTTTAGGATGTGATGGCTGTAGTAGGTATTATTAGTGTTCATAAGAACATTTTCAGCAAGTGCAGAAAATACCTGTTGACCTTGTCAAAATGCAATTACCATATATACTCGAGTATAAGCCAACCTAAATACTGTATAAGCCGAGGCACCTCATTTTACTACAAAAAACTGGGAAAATTATTGACTCAAGTATAAGCCTATGGGGGGGGGAAATGCAACAGCTACTAGTAAATTTCAAAAATAAAAATAGATACCAGAGGCTGCGGGCATGGTACAGGAGAAGAAGAAGCTGGGGGCATGGTGCAAGAGATGCAGAGGCTGCAGACATGATGCAGAAGATGCAGGGGCTGCGGGCATGATGCAGGGGCTGTGGGCATGGTGCAGGAGATGCAGGGCTGAGGGCATGGTGCAGAAGATGCAGAGCTGAGGGCATGGTGCAGGAGATGCAGAGGCTGCGGGCATGGTGCAGGAGATGCAGGGCTGCGGGCATGGTGCAGGAGATGCAGGGATGTGGGCATGGTGCAGGAGATGCAGGGCCGCGGGCATGGTGCAGGAGATGCAGGGCTGAGCGCACGGTGCAGAAGATGCAGGGCTGAGGGCATGGTGCAGGAGATGCAGGGCTAAGGGCATGGTGCAGGAGATGCAGGGCCGCGGGCATGGTGCAGGAGATGCAGGGCTGAGCGCACGGTGCAGAAGATGCAGGGCTGAGGACATGGTGCAGAAGATGCAGAGCTGAGGGCATGATGCAGGGCTGAGGGCATGGTGCAGGATATGCAGAGGCTGCGCAGGGGTCTTACTTACCCACCCCTGAGGCGCCTTACATTTAAAAATGGTGCCGCCCTGCGCCACACGTCATTGTGCATTTGCTGTCTGCCCGAGAATGGCTGAGTGCGTACGCGCTTTACTCAGCGGCGGCGGCGCTTGTGCAGTGTACATGTCGGGCCGGCCGCTGCTGATGTTCGGTCAGCCCAATGGAGAACAGGTAAGTGACTCGAGTATAAGCCGAGGGGGGCTTTTTCAGCATAAAAAAATGTGCTGAAAAATTTGGCTTATACTCGAGTATATACAGTACCTTATCACTTCCTTTGATATGAAAATAAAGCACATACATCCTAATCGTTCATGTGTGTAAACTACTTGTTCCATCAATTCACTATGTAATGGAGATGAACAAAGAAAGACACGTTTATAGCCTGTTTTACTGACATGGCTGCCACATAGACACAGTGGAGAAATTAACGTAGACGTGAAGGGACAGGCACAGTGTTATTTGTAAGACTACCAGGTAAAAATAAAGGAAAAAAAACCTGGAACAAAAATAATGCATCCACCACATCCAAAGAATGGATCAATATATAAAAATCGTTTTTGGCTTTTCATATACTTTAAAGGCCAAATACTGTCTACTTACTTGTTAATTGAATAACCAGGCTGGTTAATGCAAGTGTAAGAATATTATGTAAGAATTATGTAAGAAGGATTTTGTTGGTTCTTGATATGACTATTTCTGTTGACTGTGGCAGGTTTTGCTGATTAAGGTAATATTCTAAAATTGCTATAAATACAAAATAACAGGCACAAACCAAACACAGTTCCTTGTATGCAGTAGCAATGTTTTATCCTTTAGGGTAAGTATATTTCCAAACAAGTTTACTCACCAACTCCCCCCCCCCCCCAACTTGAAGTGATTGGGGTCCAAAGTAGACAAAGAATACGCTGTAAAAGGAAGTGTACTTATATTTCTGATGTCTTACCCGACCGCTTGTATTCAGTTTGTTTAGGTGTGTTGAATACCTCTACCCCCCCCCCACGGTATCCTATAATTCCTCTCCAGTGGCTTTTTTGTTCAGAAGTGACATATGAGCCAGCAGGAGTATAGTAGGAGCAGTTATTCAAACAACCCTGAAGTATCAAACACCTTCAGCCACCAGGGGTCAGCAAAGCAGTGAAATTTGAAGACATGGGCCACCAGATAGGTATAAATACTGTACATGCTCTTCTTTGTTTACATTAGACCAAGAGGTGACTTGGTCACTTGCACTAACCCACCCCTCCTAGCCCCAGCTGCATATTTACAAAGTTCTTGCAGCTACGGCCTGCTGCAATGTGCATATCCTACCATCCTGGATCTTCTTGTTGATGTCCATGCCAAAAAAAGATGTCTACAAAGACCTCTTTAGGATCACCTTCCAAATTTCTCCTGTACTGAAAGAAAACCCGATAGAAATCTACAGTGAGCTACTGCACAGACACGGACAGTGGGAAGAAAATCAAGGCCAGTAGAATATTAACACTCAACAGGAACTTCACATAGACTTTTACATGGGACAGCCTGCTGCCTCTGGAGAAAGCCCTTTGGAATTATGTGGTGAGCTACTATATAGGCATGGACAATGAAAAGAAGATCCAGTTTGGTAGGACATAAAAATTGCAGCAGACCATGGCTGTGTGAACTCCTTGATTATGCAGCTGTGCCAGGGGAGTTCTGGTTAGTTAAGATCAGAAGAAGGGCAAACAGATAAGAAGACTTTGCTGGAAAACACACCTACCTTTTGATTTACTTGCAGTGTTACTGGGGAGTTCTGCAGTTTACCAGAGAGTGTTGCCATTTATCAGAGCCATTCCCATTACCAGAGAGACTGTCAAGAAAGTCTTACATGATCAGAGAGACTATCATGTGAACTACCCAGATATACTACAATAAAAGATTCATACTATCAAGAGACTGTCGACTCTCTTCCCTGTGTATATGTTATTTAAAGCAGTAATAAACCCAAAAGCATACATTTATTATATTGCAGCTTCCCATTCCTTAGATGTTATGGATGCATTCAATTTCTTTTATAGGCTTTGTTTCTTCTATTTTCACCTGCTGATCCAGACAGTAAAGCCCCGTACACACACAATGATTATCGGCCGATTTTGTCCAGAGTGGTGTTTTGTTGGTTGGAATGTGCCTAGACTGCACACGAATTTTCTCGCTCAACAAAAATCTACTTCAGAAGTGATGTCATGTGTTGGTTCGATTTCTTTGTGTTATTTCTTCTCTGAGCAAGCCCAGACTTGCTCATAAGATTTCTCCCTGTCGAAATCTGTACTGACTGCACGAAAATCGGCCGTGTTTTGACGGCCAACAAAAATTTTATAGTCTGCACACCAGATTTTTTTCGGCCGAAAAGTCAGAGTCGGTTGTCGGAAGCATCATACTAACAAGCCGAAAATCGGCAGATCGGACGTTGGATGAAAATTCCCTGCCAATTTTCGACGCATGTGTACGGGGCTTAAGTCTTCAAAAGAACAAGCTCTCCAGCAGAATGTATTTGTTACAGGCAAACCATTTAACACTAGCAGGGGTGTTTATGATGATCAGTTTTTATTTATTGATGTAAAACCTTTATCCCAAAAGAAAAAAAAAATGTTGCTGTAACTGCTTATAAATTATTTAGCTGTAGTTTGGCTTCATTTTTTTTAATGTATATAAATCTGCTAGTAATTCTAACACTTCCCTCCCCCAGACTGACAATGCTGCTGTCCAAAGGTGCCCCTGTGCTCCTTCATCCAAAGTGGGAGCACTCTAATGTAGCACCCTCCTAGTTAGGTGCTGGTATAGGTTTTGTTGTTAAATGTAGTCATTTTTTGGCTCCACTGTAGCCTTTGGAGCTGATTGATTGTTTCGGTCTGCTCTGGGCTCTGCAGCTACAGGCTTGCCTGTCTCCCCTGTCTTTCCAGAAATCACTGGAACATAGCGGGTGGAGAGGGTAAAGTTTGAGTTGGTCCTGTATACAGCCTCGGCCAATCCCTGGTTGGGAGTGACCAGCGGGGGCTGAGAGAGGTATTTTGGAGCTGGAGCAGAAAGCAGCAGGGTCCTTTGTCTATTGGAGAGTTACCCGGCCTTGAAGTGCTGTTAAACCTTACAAGGCTCTGAGAAGCTGCAGGAATCCCTGAATGATTTTGGCTAACCAATGAGCTGAAGGATCACCCCCAAGGCTCAGGAACAAGCAGGCAATGTCCAAAGAGGATCTTACCGGGAGGTTCTTGGTGCAGTGTCAGCTAAAACTGAAAAGTCGGATCCAGATAGTTTGTGACAACGTATGTAAGCCTGAGGGAAATTCTTTGAAAGAAACTGTTTCAAGTGTGCCCCCTTTTTTTTTTAGAGAGACTGTTTCAGACCTGCTCCCAGGGTTGTTTCCATGGTGGGAGCCCCCTGGGCTAAGTTGTTGCTACTTTCTGTATCGAAGACATTTTTCTACTACATTAAAGGGGAGCTCCACCCAAAAGGGGATGCTCTGCTTGTTTGCACCCACCCCCCTCCACTGCCACATTTGGCACTTTTGGGGGGGGGGGGGCAGGTACCTAGTTTTGACAGGTACCCACTCCCACTTGCGGGTCAGATAACTGAGGTGATCTACAAGGATTTTCAGCCCCTCCTCCTTCATCCCCACAGCCTTCTGGGACACACATAGGTCCCAGAAGACTGCGGGACCATTCACAAAGCACAGTGCAACTCAAATATGTGCAGTAGGAAACCAGCTGTGAAGACGAAAGGCTTCACTGTCGATATCCCTTACCTAAGATGCCAGTACATGCACCCTAAGCCGATTGAAAAATCTGCACGGGTGCCAAAATCACTGGATGCCTGGACAGGTAAGTGTCCTTAAATTAAAAGTCAGCATCTAAAGTATTTTTAGCCACTGACTTTTAATTTTTTTTTGGAGGAGACTGGAGCTCCTCTTTAACCATTTGCTTGATAGTGTCCTCCTTCAAGCTTGTTAGTTCTGGGCTTTTTCCAATCCATATCCCAGTTCTACAAAAACAAAAAACACAAAAAGACACTATCTGCCTGATTACTGTGTGAAGGACTGAGTGGAACTTTGTGCACCCTGCTTAAAATACCCTGTGACTGGCTGTTTGCCCCATTTTGGGATCGGAACCTGGGTTAAACAGTGAGACCAGTCAGGAGGTTTGCGCTACGCTAATCAAGTGTGTGTTACTAGACAGATAAATAGGTGAAAAGAAAGCTAATGCAGCCACCACATCTAATGACTGGTAATAAGCTACAATGAAGTACATTCTTGTTTTTGGGTGAAATACCTATTTAAAGTTACTGCCCAGGCAGATTATCCATCAAATGAAGTAAGTTTACAATTCATCCTGCAAGTGACATCACAGGTCAAATGACAGCAGCATTGTACACTTGGAGACTTGTAGTTGGGTGGCCTATCAAATCAAGTCACGACTCTTTGCTTGATCGTGACTGACATAGATCTGCATCACTGAATAATGTGATTGACAATGGATTTAAAACAAGGGAAATTTATTTGGGATATTTATTATTTTAGGAAAGGACTTGTCAAACATTTGGGTCTCTATTTTTAGGTTACAGCATTTTTTTGTGAATGAGTACCTGTTTAATGTAAAAAGCAAAACAGGAGTCAGTCACATGGGGGGGGGGGGGCAGTATCTCCTTAAAAGGGGACTTCTTGATTCTGATATACCCCCCTGCCCACAGATTCCCACAGCCACCAGCCAAGGTTGTGAGGGAGAGGCCCTTGTCCTCAACATGAGGACAAGGTGTTCTGCCAGAGGGCTCTCCCCTGACAAGGTAGCCCCCACATCCCATGTGGGGGGCATGTGGCCTGATATGGCTCAGGAGAGGAGGTGGGAGATGCACGCTTTTGTCCCCCCCCCCCCTTTCCTGGCCAGCCAGGCTGCATGCTAGGGTGCTAGGATTAAGGGTCTGGTATTGATTTTAGGGGGAACTCCACACATTTTATTTGCACGACGTCCCCCCTTACAATCTGTATCAGACTTAAAGGGTATGATATGCATTTTGGTGGGAGACACTCTACCCAATGTACTACAGCAAAAGTGACATTTACAATGAAAAAAAAAAACACACGTTAAATTTCTGGCAAATGACAGATTTGGCTCCTATTGATTTTAATGGGGTTCAGTTCGGCATCCAAACATTATTGTCGCTGAACCCTACTCGAACTTAACCCACTGTAGTTCAGCTTACTGCTAGTGATGGGTCCTTTGTCATCTGTCTGCCTTTTCTTTTTAGGGCACAACTTCCAAAGTTCAGTTACCCTTTAGGAGCTAAAAGAAGACTTAGAGCTGAGTCTACCAATGTGGCAAAACACATTGCTATGCAAACAAAAGCCAAAGACAACATTGCAGTATGCAAGTCATTTCCCCAACATACAGTAGACTTTCATTGGTCTTTGGTCTTTTTTATCGGTCTTGTACTTGCCTGCATTGCAAAATGCTGCCTGGCAACGTGCCCGGAGTGAACAAGGCATAGGGGTTTGTAATAACTGTAATTTACACTTCTGTGTACACGTTGTTTATTACTGTGTCTAACTGATAAATGTAATGTTTATGAAAATGTAATACTTATGAAGACTCTATCCTTAATCAAAAAAAATCAAATCTACTTAATGAAAAATGGACTGCAAATCCTTATTAAAGTGTAGTTTGGGTTTTTTTTTTTTTTGTTGCATAGGGTAATATAAGTAAACCCAATCACCAAATTTTACCTAATCCTTAACATGTTAAAGAGGAACTTCATTCCACCATACATTTTTTTAAATTTCCTTTTGGTTTTACCTCAATAAACATATTCACGCATCCAGCAACTCCAACGTTGTCTTGCTGTGACCCGCAAAACCGCTGCTGCTGCTGGGTCTCGTGTAGCCATCTTCCTTTTTTGATGTCTCTTCAAGCCAGCCAGCCCCCTTGGATGATGTGTTGCCAGGTCAGGTTGCACAGGTTTCTGTGTTGAAGCTGAGGCCCCTGGAACAGAGGGTGGAGTGGAGTGCAAAAAATAAAGGAAAAAATTCTGTTTCAGATTATAAATGGTAGCAGTCCTGTAGGGCTGAAGCACTACCCCTGCAGGAGCCTCTGATTTGTCCCAGGTTCTTTTCCGAAATATGTGCAACAGCAGCCAAGCACTCTGCAACATCCACTCCTTTAGCTCAATGAATAGTCTAGGGTCTGCCTTTTTAAAGTTTATTGCTGGATAATGTGAATATGGCACCTGGAACAGTGGGATACTCCAGAACGTTGAACCACAGTGATAGGACATTCCTTTCTCTGCAACTACTTCTCAGAACAGCCCTTTGAACTATAGCTTTGGGAATGAACAGCACTGGGACACCATAAGCAATGTTCCAGGCCAGGCAAGCCTTAGTATTAGCACACCAGGGGCAACAGCTGCCACGCTCATCCAGATTTTACACCCAGGTCTGTACTCACAAGTCCTGGACAACTTGGATGCCTACCTCCAGTGTCCGGTAGACATCTTCGTAGGGGACTCTCCAGACCTGATCCCTGTGGACTCCCCCTCTTAGCTTCAAATAATTCTAGCAGAATAGCCCCCTAGCTTTGCCACAGGTGAGATGGAATGAGCTTAATGAAAGCAGACAGAATATGAAGGCATTGGCTGAGATAACATAAAGTTTCAGCTGCTGATTGGATTCATCCAGCCCACAACTTTTTATAACTATCCAGAAGCCAGGGGGAAGCAGTCAAACCCACATCCTATCCTATCTAACCAACCTAGCAACCTATTGTGGAGGGTGATACAGGGCTTACCCTTTCATTGCAAAAGGCGTTCTTGCTTTTTTTTTGCACATGGTTAAAAAAAACATTGTTCGCTTGAAGATTATGGAAATCCCCCAAAGTTTGTCTAATTTTTAATGTCACACAAAATTAGTGCAATGGTTTATAAAATGCAAACTTTCTGTAAAAATACACTAAAGTTAATTTTAAGGCACAAAAATGCAATAAATTAGCCACATTTTTGGTAAAATATAAAACATAAGGTTGCGTTGAGTAAATGCAACTTGTTTCCCAGCATGTCAAACCTTAAAACTGCGTGCACCTGTGAAATGGTGACAAATTTCAGTACCCTATATTTTGTATAGGCATGCTTTAAAAGCCCTTACAGGTCATCAGTTTAGTGTTAACTGTGGATAACGGACTTAAAATTATTGCTCTTACTCCTGCATGCATGGTTATATGTAACATGTGTAGCACAACAGGCGTTTTTATGCATAGGTGCCCCCAACATGTACATTTATTTTCTAATGTAATGTATGTGGGGGTGGGAGGAGCTCAACAATTTTTTGGGGGGATTTTAAGTGTTTGAATGTAACTTGTGTGTGATGTGATGCAATTTTTCGGGTGTCAGGTTCTCTTTAATGAGACATGAAGGGTTTAAGACTCAGACATTCGCTGATCTTCTTCTCCATCCAGCGGCGCCTGTCATGTTGGTCCTAGTCCTCCAGATGGGCACTCGCATGCCTGGGAAACATGGTTGGAGCACACGCAGGGGGGCGGGGGTGTCAGTTACCAGGGTGTGTTTAAGCAATCTCCCTGCTGCACAATTGCTGGATCACTTCCATCTGACAGCTGACAATTGACCTGTCAGATTTATACACAGCCACTGGGGTGTGTGTAATCACCCCCTCTCTCCAAGCCACCAATGTAGATTCTACGAGTTAAAAATGCTGAGTTTGAGTAAAGGTAGGTTTTAAAGTGTATGTATAACCAGAAAGGAATAGCATAGAAAAGACGGGACTTTACATGTGCCTCTCAGAACATAACATACCAGATATATAAAAAGTCTAAAATAATTTATTAAAGTTTAGACGCATCATAAAAATAACTATAGGCATAAAAACACATAACATATACCATACAGTGCAAAGTACATATCATGAAGACATAGGGATTCGTATATATATTCAATGTTAGCTTGGTCTGGTCAATGCATTGCATGGGGTTCCCACTTCCTTGGGACCATGCAAGCATATAGTGTATACAATTTTAGGCTGGAAAAATCAGAAGACACTATATATATAGTTTGAAAGAAAGACGGTTTCCAAACATGTCTCCCGGCCCATGGGAGTAGTTTGCCACTATATAGAATAAATAGTAGCAGAGTAATGTAAAAAGATATAAATAAATGTAACAATTATAATTTTATGTACATTTGCTAAATAGAAAATCTCACCATGTAAGCAAATAGTGGGAAGATAGCTATAGATGTAACAGGGATATCTTATTCCAAAAGCCAAAGGTATACCAGGTTAAGAATATGATCAAACCCTCTTCTATCCCTTAAATGGTTCAGAGAGCCATCTCAAGCCCTTAAAAAAGAGAAAACATATAATACCAGAGGCTAGATATAATATCCCAGTTTGTCCAAGTGTGTAAAAAAATGCCAAATATAATCCTATAGTCAAAGGAGGCTTACCTCCAGTAAATCAAAAATGATGACTATCTACTTCTGGGTGAAATGGCAAAAAAATTACTTCTGGGTGAAATGGCAATCGAAAAGCAGATTGCGCATAACCACATTCATTTTTTTCCCCTATAGGTAGTGTGTATATATAAAAAACACAAAAAACAAAATACAAATAAAAATTAGACATAAAAACAAAAAAATTGGTGAATTGAAATATCTATATGTTTACCCATACACATTATATATATGAACCCTAAAAAGTATATATATGAATCTATGTAAATGGTAAAAAAAAGGTGCATACAATGTATATGACCTCTCCTATAATATCTGTAGGGTATATATGAAATGGGACCACAGGCATATATGCTTAGGTACAAATCTAGTGTCCATACTCCTCACAAAATGAGTGGTGAGTAGGTATCCTAAATTAATTCAATATGAAAGTAGGACATGGGTAGAAATTAAAAAATAAAAATTATAATTAAATATAAAAATGGTTGAATGGGATATATGTAATAGAGGAGGTGTATAAAGGAGGAAATATTTAATGTACATGATCTCTCATGAATACATGAAGAATATATATAAAATAAACAAATACCAGGACTATGTGCATATATATCTGAATACATCCTGTGCCTGTGTTCATCACAAAAGGGATGATGGGTGAGTGTCACAGATTAAAAATTGGAAAAATGAAACAATTCAAATCTATATCAATATTGGGGCCCCAGGCTTTAGGGACCCCGATTGATAAATCCATTTTGTCTCGTTTTGGGATACCTTAACCTTTTTATTATCCCCTCTCCAATGTCCCCTAATTTGGTCTATTCCATAAAATATCAGTCCTTTTGGGCCTCTGTTATGCACCTCTGAAAAATGTCTAGATAGACTGTGTTTGGGGAACCCTTTTTTTGACGGTATTAATATGTTCCCTAATCTTAACGAAAAGGGTCCTGGTGGTCCTCCCCGCATATGGGAGCCAGCAAGGACATTCAATCACGTATGTCTCATGTGTACTATTACAAGCAATTAATTCCTTCATTTGAAATGTTTTATTAGTGACTGAAGACTTAAAGCTTTCTCTCTTTCTGGATTGGTTTTTGCTCACCTTACAAGGTAAACATTTCTGGCACCTATAAAATCCTTTTAGTTCAGATAGTCTTTCATTTTGAGGAGGGTCTATAATATTGTGGACAAAACGGTTCCTACGTGAATGTACTCTCCTTTAGATATATCTAGGCCTTCTAGGAAGAATCTTGGAGAATATTCTGTCCAATTTTAAAATAGGCCAGTACTTCTTCACAAAGTATTCAATGGACCTAAACTGTTTTTTATACCCTGTGATAAAGGCCAGATATGTATTCTTCTCTTTAGTATTAACTCTCTTGGTCAGCAATGTTTCTCTATTCATATTACCCACTTCTCTTCTTAATATTTCTAAGGTCTCTCTTTGATAACATTTTTCTTTCAACTTCTTCCCCATTACTTCAGCTTGTTCATCATAATCTTCCATTCTGTCACATTTCCTCCTCAATCTCATCAACTGACCCTTAAGGATTTTTCCTTTCCATCTTGGGTGATGGAAGCTGGAAACTGGTATATATCCATTTCTATCTGTGGGCTTAAAAAAATATCTTAGCACACAATGTGTCTCTCTCCTTGTATATCTGGAGGTCTAGATAACCGACTTTTTGCCAATTCCAGTTCCCGGTAAATTAAATCCCGTATTTATTGTGGTTGATCTCATCAAGGAACCTTTCCAGGGACTCTTCTAATCCTTCCCATAATATTTTATCATCTATATATCACCAGTAGAACTTCAACATGGTTAACAGAAGATAGACTTAGAGCTAAACTAGAGAAACTTAACATAAATAAATCCCCGGGACCGGATGGCTTGCACACGAGGGATCTTAATGAGCTCAGCCAGGTGATTGCCAGACCATTATTCTTGATCTTTAAGGATAGTTTACAGATGGGTATGGTGCCAGCTGATTGGAAAAAAGCCAACGTGGTACCAATATTTAAGAAGGGGCCGAGATATATCCCGGGTAACTATAGGCCGGTCAGCCTAACATCTGTAGTGTGCAAAATCTTGGAGGGGATGTTAAGGGACCACATACAAGACTTTAGTAATGAAAACGGTATTATAAGTAGTAATCAGCATGGATTCATGAAAAATCGTTCGTGCCAAACCAATCTATTAACCTTCTACGATGAAGTGAGCAGCCACCTAGATAAAGGTAAGCCTGTGGATGTGGTGTATCTGGACTTTGCAAAGGCCTTTGACACCGTTCCCCACAAACGATTACTGTACAAACTAAGGAAGGTAGGTATGGATCAGAAGGTGAGTACCTGGATAGAGAACTGGCTCCAGGGTAGAGTACAGAGGGTGGTGATTAATGGGGAGTACTCGGATTGGGCGGGTGTGGAAAGTGGGGTCCCCCAGGGTTCTGTCCTGGGACCAATCCTGTTTAATTTGTTCATAAACGATCTAGAGGAGGGGATATCGAGTACAATCTCAGTATTTGCAGATGATACTAAACTAGGCATGCCAATATCTTCTATGCAGGATGTGGAAACCTTGCAAGCAGACCTGAACAAAATAACGGGGTGGGCAACTACATGGCAGATGAGGTTTAATGTTGATAAATGTAAAGTAATGCACTTGGGGGCCAGAAACCAGAAAGCAAGCTACTCACTAGGGGGGGAACCTCTGGGTGAGTCTAGGATGGAAAAGGACTTGGGGGTACTGGTAGACAACAAGCTTGGCAGTGGCATGCAATGCCAAGCCGCCGCAAGCAAAGCCAACAGAATACTGGGATGTGTAAAAAAGGGGATTCACTCCAGAAATAAAGAGATTATTCTCCCACTCTACAAGACTCTGGTCCGGCCACATCTGGAGTATGCTGTCCAGTTCTGGGCACCGGTCCTCAGGAGGGATGTGCTGGAACTGGAGAAAGTCCAGAGAAGGGCAACAAAAATAATTAGGGGAATGGAGGACATCAGCTATGAGGAAAGACTACAAGCACTGAACCTTTTCTCTCTGGAGAAAAGACGATTGAGTGGGGATATGATATCAATATACAAATACTGTACTGGTGACCCGAGCATAAGGAACAAACTATTCAGAGAAAGGAGATACAATAAGACACGTGGCCACTCACTAAAACTAGAGGAAAGGCGGTTTAACCTTAAAGTGCGTAAGGGGTTCTTCACTGTAAGAGCGGTAAGGATGTGGAATTCTCTTCCACAAGCAGTCGTATCAGCAGGGAGCATTGATAGTTTCAAAAAACTATTAGATGGACACCTGAAAGACCACAACATACAGGGGTATACAATGTACGGTTAAAAGCAAACACACACACGCATCATAGGTTGAACTGGATGGACTGATGTCTTTTTTCAACCTCACTAACTATGTAACTATGTAACTATGTAACTATGTAATAGGGGTCTCTCCACACTATAAATCTGTTCTCCTCCCATATATTCATTAACAAATTGGCCACACTTGTGGCATAACGGGCTCACATAGCCACTCCTTTAGTCTATACATAATTGTTGTTACCATACCAAAAATAATTACTCTCCATTGCCAACTCCAGACCTTCCAAAATATACTGGACCTGTTCTTGTTTTAGATCTGTTCCTTCATATAGGGCTTTTGCAATCCCATCTCTCTGTACTATACTAGTATAGAGGGAGTTGGCATCTATAGTAACTAGAAAACACTGATCGATAGTAATGATATCCCAGATTTCTGTAATTAACTGTGCACTATCCCTCAAATAGGATCTCCCTTCCTGTACCAGTGGTTGTATATACTGGTCCAGATATTCGCCCAATCTGAAGAATTAGTCCACTCCACTAATAATAGGCCTACCTGGTGGTTTCTCTAGCCTCTTGTGTATCTTGGGTAGATAATATATCACTGGTGTTTTTGAAGCTTTGGGAAAAAGATATCTAGCCTCCTTTTTACTCAGGATACTCTTCTCCTTGCCCTTTTTAATATAGGCCCTGAGCTTCTTCTCATTTTGCCTTTTAGGAATATTTTTCAACCTTCTATATGTACCTTCAACCCTCAAGAGATTTCTCATTTCTTCTTTATAGTCACATTTATTCAATATAACCAATCTACCTCCCGTAGCTGCTGGGGGGATGATAACCTCCTTTTTCTTTTCTATTCCTTTAATTGTCTTCCATATATTCTTATTTCTCATGCCATTCATCTCCAATCTCTTCAAGTTTTCCTCAACCATCCTTTTAAAAGCTCCCATGCAATCATTTCCTGGTACTTTAGAATTAAATAAGGAGTGATTCCTTAATCCAGTATGCTTAAATTCTGTAGGCTGTAATGGTTTATCTCTCCTTTGAGTGTAAAAACATTTTTGAGTCAATTTCCTCATAAATTTCTGTAACTCTATGTATACCTCAAACTTATGGATTTATTTATCTGGGGCATACTTGAGGCCCAAATCTAAAATACTCAATTCTACCTTAGTAAAATCCACACTACTTAAGTAAAAAAAGCCAGTATCTATTAGTCTCTTCTTCTTTTTCTTCTTCCCTCCTCATTTGCCTCTTGTCTGTTTCCTCTTTCCCATACTGTGGTTCTGGGAGCTTGTCCTGTCCCCCCATCTTGATTGCGTTCCCATGGAAACCATGCATAGCCCCACAGTCCCCTGGGTTTGGGGTATCTCTGATTCCCCATCGGGCCCTGATCTAAATTGTCTGTATCCCTTGGGGTTCCCCACCACCCCTGTCTACTGGGTGGGCCATACCATCCTCAGACATATGCTCATTAGAAAAAAGAAAACATTCCCACACCCTCAGGTACAGGTTTGCATAAGAGGGGGCACATGTGGTCCCCATAGCAACACCCTGCACCTGGAAGTAGTGGAATTAGTTAAGAATAAAAAAACATTATGTGTCAGCACAAACAATAATAAGTCCAAAATAAATTTGTTATATTCACCCTATTCCATACTTCTTTCCTGTAGGAATGATGAGACAACATCAAGACCTTTGTCGTGTGGTATACTTGAAAAAAGCACCTCTACATCTAAGGAGGCTAAGATAGTTTAATTTGTAACATGGATATTATCAAGAATAGACAGTAGGTGAATAGTATCCATTAGTTAAGAGGGTAACGCCTCTACATGTACTCTTAAATAATCATCTATGACCTTGCTCTCTCGATGTGTAAGTGATCCAATCCCTGATACAATGGGTCTACCGGGGAGGGGGGAGGGGGGCATCAATAGATTTGTGTGTCTTTGGAAGTGCATAGAAGGCGGGGGTAACAGGGTGGGGTACTTTCAGATAATCATGTGTGTTGGTAGAAATAAATTGTTTTGCGCAAGCTACATTAATAATTTTTTTCAAATTTCTGCTGGAAAGCTGTGAGTTCCAGAAAATGTGTCTGTACCACGATTGATTTTTCAGTATGTTATAACACACCTGTGTGTATTGTATTTCCAACATTACAATAATGTCCCCCCCCCCCACACTTATCAGAGGGTTTGATGACAATCCCCTCATATATCTTAAGTTTTTCCATTGCCAACCATTCCTCTCTACTTAAATTCAAATGACATGAGTGGATAGGCATTTGTTCTATTTCTTGTGTTACAAGGACCATTAATAATTTAGCTCTAGGGTTGGTGGTGCTAGGAAACCTCTCAGATTTCTTTTTATATTCTTGTACTGTATTTCTATTGGAATATCTGAAAGGGAGGGAAAGTCGTTGTCATAATTATCCATTTCTCTAAACAGATCCTCTGGGTTGTGCCAAACTCCTCCCTCCTCTTCGAGGAGTGTGAGGTTTTTGAGAGCACAAAAATCAGCTCTCAAATAGCCGACCCATTCTGATGTTGGTTCCTCTCTCTTGTTGTCAAATATGGATTTAAAATTCAATTTACAGCCAAATAATTGCAGGTCCTTGATAACATTAAAGGGATCACTATTGCTAGAAGGGCAAAAGTTAAAGGAGTTGTAAAGTCAGAAGGCTTTTTATCTTAATGCATTCTATGATAAAAAAAAAACCTTATGTGTGTAGCAACCACCCCAGCACTCCCTAAAACTTACCTGAGCCCCTTCTCTCTCCAGCGATGTCCACGATTCTCTCCTGATTGGCTGAAACAAAGCTGTGGCGCCATTGGCTCCTGTGGCTGTCAATCAAAGTCAGTTAGCCAATCAGGAGATAGAGGGGGCAGGGCCGAACAGTAGCTTTGTGTCTGAATGGACACACAGAGCTGCAGCTTGGCTCGGGTGCCCCCATAGCAAGCTGCTTGGTGTGGGGGCACTCGATGGGAGGGAGGAGCCAGGAGTAGCATTGAGGGACCTGAGAAGAGTAGGATTCAGGCTGCTCTGTGCAAAACCACTGCACAGAGCAGGTAAGTATAACATGTTAACATGTTTGATATTTAAAAAAAAAACAAGACTTTACAATCACTTTATGGCCCAATTTTAGGACTGGGGGTTCTAAGGCTATTGAGGTAAGATTAATAATATAAAAAGTGGTGGATAAATCTGTACCAAATGTTTCATGTTTAATATCAAGGTAGGATTGGAAGTTGATTGAATCAGACGCAACGTTGATGCATCCTATTTGCCCAAAGGGGAGCCTAAACTTTGTTTTGTTGTGTCTATCTCTAAGAAGTGGAGTTAATGGTGCATCTGAAGAAGGAATACCCGCTTGCATCACAGACGTAAAGTCAAGTGCCGTACCATAACCTGTGTCATGGGAAATGTGAGGTGATTCCTCTTCCTCTAAAGAAAGGGGAAACTTATGTTTAGTTCTCATGATCTAAAGGAATAAGAGTGTCCACCATTTGTTTTACCACCACCTGATCCAGCTGTTAAATGTGAAGATTGGTGTCTTCCAAAACCTTGTTGTGTTCTTGATGTACTTTGTTGGGAAATAATAGAGGAAGCAATAGATGTGTCCGAAAGAATACCATCCTCTTTATCATTAGCAAAGTATTCACTATTCCTGTTGTGTCTATAATTTTTCATTTGCCGTTTATACGCCCTCTCTGTTTTGAATGCTAGGTTATCTTTAGAGAGTTTACTATTTTTAGAGATCACCAACTGTCTGTTTTAATGATTAATTGAAGCTCTAAAATCCTTATTTTGGGCTTTAAAAAAGGAGTGACTGTTCGGATGTTTCCGCTTCATAGTATTCTTTTGGCATTTCAAGTATATTTAGGGAACATGTGGTGAGATTCTACTCCCATTTTTCTTTAAAACTGGGAGAAGGATTGTTTATAGTAATAGGAAAAATTTGGACACATAATGCAATCGGGACAATCTTTGTATCAATATAGGTTTGAAATAACTAGCTATGCCCAAAAAATCTACATTTGTGTTCTGAAAGGTGTTTAAGTTGTCAAAACTGAGATATCATTAAGGTCCCCATTATCATTAACTTTTTCTGCTCTTAGTTTTTTCATATGTTCCTGCCATATATTAACACAGAACATAGATGTATATGGGCGGTAAAATATACAAGAAAATAAGAATACTATATAAAAGCAAGATATATTTCACTTAATTGCATGTCATCTCACCCCAATAGGTAGGTCAGGGTATTATCAGCCAGGAAAATTTAAAATATGTGTATGGGTGAGAGGAGAGATGCCAGGTAATGTTTATGTCACGTTCTCATTGGCATCATCCCCAAATGTAGGTAAAAAGGAATAGCATAGAAAGGGCAGGACTTTATATGTGCCTCTGAGAACATACCACACCAGATATATAAAAAGTACAAAAGTATTTTTAAAAGCCTAGACACATCATAAAAATGCCTATTGGCATAAAAACATAGAACATATACCATATACCATACAGTGCAAAGTACATATCATGAAGACACGAAGATTTGTATATATATATATATTCAAAGTTAGCTTGGTCTGGTCAGTGCGTTTCGTGGGGCTCCCGTTTCCTCAGGACCATGCAAGCATATATTGTATATAACTTTAAGCTGAAAAAATGAGAAGACACTATATATATATATATATATTTATATATATATATAGTAGACGTCTACAAATCATTGGAAGACATCTACAAATCAATAAAAGTCTAAAAACAAAGTTCCTCAAGACATTATATACGAGAACATGTATATTAACCATTAATATATATTTGGGGTGGGGGGAGGGTGCTTTGTCTCCATGTTGATGAGCTGTAGGGGTGCAGGGGGGTGACTTATCGGAATCTTAAAACCATGTAACCAAAATACTTATTCACATTGGGGGGGGGGGGGGGCTCTGGGACTTCAACCCCCTCACCCCCGCAGAATTTAAAACGGTCAGCATTTTTTTTTTGCCAAAACACTGCTGCCACAAAACACTGCTAAAAGCCTGTGTGCGTATGAACACATAGCATAACATGCAGGGGAGTCTAGAGGCAGTTAAAAAAAAAAACATGGGATGCCACTGACAGCAGCTGTAAAAACGCCCAGTGTGAATAAGGCCTTAAGGTTTGATAATTTGCTGAATTTCCATAAAAAACTAAGGTTTTTAGAGAAAGGGAGGAGCCCATGTTCCCAAAATGTTGATCCCTATAAAATGTTAGTAAATCTTCAATCCTTTATTTTACAGTGCACGCTATTATCTCTTCTAGGTGCCAATTGCTCTTGGTGTCCCCACTGGGGAGATTTACCCGTAGAGTGACCATTATAACCTGGACTGAAAATGGGGGAAAATCCAACATTTTGGGTTGGCAGTGACAAATGAGAGTGGATTTTCCTCACTTTGGAGATTTCCTCCTAATTCCTGTTGTGTCTACCAGAAGGAAAGTAGAGGAAAATTTCCTCAAAGGAACACAGAGCAAAAGTAAATGGACAGGAGTTTTAATCCATCATTATGCAAAAAAAATATCTAGAAATACATTTTAAAAATAACATGGTAAGAAAATAATTCACAACAATATAGTAGATTAGAGACAGGACATCTGATAAAGCTAAACTTGCATTTAACCCCTTGCTGACAGCCACACATACATTTACTGCGGGGAGGCGGCTCCTGTGCGCAGAACCACGTACAGGTACGTCATTCTGCTTTTCCAGGTCTGGGGCGTGCGCGCGCTGCCGGCGGCCCACTCCTGCTGTGATTGGACACAGTGGGAGCCAATCAGTGGGTCCGCCAGGACCCACCGATCATTCCCAAGAGAAGCAGAACAGTGGTCTGCCTATGTAAACAAGGCAGAACGCCGTTCTGTTAGTAGGGAACACAGATCTCCATTTTCCCACAGTTAAAGCACCTCACACACATTTAGCAAGCACTCCCTAGGAACACATTTGACCCTTTGATCGTCCCTGATGTTAACCCCTTCCCTGCCAGTGTCATTAGTACAGTGACAGTGCATATTTTTTAGCACTGATTACTGTATTAGTGTCACTGGTCCCCAAAAGAGTCAAAAGTGTAAATTAGTGTCCGATTTGTCTGATAGAATATCACAGTTTCGCTCTAAGTCGCTGATTGCCGATATTACTAGTAAAAAGAATAAATAAATAAAAATGACAAAAAATATCCCATGGTTTGTAGATGCTATAACTTTCACACAAACCAATCAATATATGCTTATTGGGATTTTTTTTTTTTTATAAAGTAATAGTAAATATGTGATCAAGTGCCTTGTGTGTATTTTTATTTTTTTTTTCAAAATTTTTGACAGGTTTTTTTTTGTTTAGAGCTCAAAAAATAAAACCACAGAGGTGATCAAATACCACCAAAAGAAAGCTCTGTTTATGGGGGAAAAAAAAAGGCATGTGACTGCGCCATTGTTAGTTAAAATAACGCAGTGCCGTATCACAAAAAATGGTCTGGTCATGAAGGGGGATAAATCTTCTGGAGCTGAAGTGCTTAAAGACAACAGTCCAGGTGCTGGAGTACAATTAGTTCCAGATTCTCAACTATTCAGCGCTTAAATAATTTGTTTGGTGGGGCTCATAATTCACCGTCTGCCTTGATTTCTGTCTGTGCAATTGTCAACTTTGTCATTTTACAGCAAAACTGTTATTTTAATGCTTCACATCTACAGGAGAATAGAACAATTTGCTGCAGCTGACAAAAATCAAAGCACATTCTTGCATATTATGTGGAAGAGCTGAGGAAGTAGATACAATGCGTGCCACAGCACATTTCTTGTTATTCAAAACATTATTTGTCAGAACAGAAGTCATTGAAGTAGAACCATCCTTTTATCTTTTTTCATTTCCTGCTTCTCAAAGTGATGGGCCATTATCACCAGCCAGCCGAAATGCGAGAATGTAATTGTCAATGGGTGCGCACAAATGTGGAAGTACGGCATTAATAGTTTGAAAGCTCTGTGTGCGTAAAATAAAACAAAGAGGTCTGCGCACAAAGGCGCCATTTAGAATCGTGTAAACCCAATCTTGTTTGTGAGAGACTTTTTTTTCTTTTCTTTTTTTTTTTTGCTCGTGTTGCTCTTGCAGACATCTTAGCGTGTGATTAGCAGAGACTGCTATAAAGGAATGCACTAGAAGGGGGATAGGTTTTATGAAAACATTATCAACATGGAAAAACAGGAAATTCCTAGCAGACCATTAAACATTCACAATTCTAAGCAATGATTCCCTGCTCTGAGAAATTAAATTTTCAGTAGTAATCTGTGCAACACACTGTGGTAAACGTAACATGGCACCACAACAGGTTTTTATGATAGTATTAAATTGGGACCTATTTGTTAAAGGCCAATTAAACTATTATTTTGAATTGGTTGAACATATTCCAAGTATGCAAAGTCTTACAACTCATTTTCTTCAGAAAGCAGCCACAGCTTAAATAGAAAGGCCTGTCCCCTGCCAGCATGCTGAAGTCTGACATGCCCCGCATTGAGTCAGAACTAGAGGTCTCCACAATGGCGGAACTATCAGGGTTGCAAAGGTCGCACTTGCAACCGGGCAGTGGCGTTCTGCCACTGTCGGGGGGCCCCAGCGGGGTAGCTGTCTGCAGGGCTCTGAGGTGACAGCATCTCTCTCATACATACATATTTTTTTGAATTGCATGTATTTGGGTATTCTTTTCCCCCATCAATACTGACTGTGTTGATGGGGAATCAAGCAATTTTCACGGGTTGCAGGAAAGAAAATCATTCTGTCTATGGCCAGCTTAAGCTCTGGGGCAAAATCCTTTCCATAGTGCAACTTCACAAAGCCTATTTGCCTTTCAAATCAACCCCACTGACACAGCCCACCAGACATGTATAGTTACCCAGGCAAACGTCCTCACCATTGCAGCATCCTTGCTTGTCGAAGCTCTGTTGTCAACTGGTGTTAAATCTTAAACAGAGGAAAAACATGACACCCCCACATGACAAAGTTCAGGCTTGATGATTGGTTGCTCAGACCCAAGCACTGTTGCATAGGTAGAACACTTGCTCTTTCACACACAAAAGCCCCTGCAGTGCATGCTGTTGATTTGGAATATCTGTATTAGTAAATTGGACCCTGATGAAGTCTCAATAAGGAAGCACATAGGAAGGGACCTATAGAAATGGGTTAGACCAGGCATTCCAATTTACAACCCTCAAGCTGTTGCAAAACAATATGTCCCTTGAGGCATTGTAAAACTCTTACATTCACAGACATGACTAGGCATGATGGGAATTGTAGTTCCTGAACAACTGGAGGGCCATAGTTTGGAGATCCCTGGTTTAGACAGTTCAGCCCCACAGTGCATGCTGGTGAGGTGGCATATCTCTATTGCTAATTGGACTGTAATATAATGGGACCAATAAGAACACATCCTCATGTCCCCAGCATGCACAACAGAAGGAAGTACATGGCAAAACAAACTCTTGATTTTATTATATATCGATAATAAACAAATTGAAGACCACTGGCCCCAAGAAAGAACCCTGGGGCACACGTTTCACAGGTTTAGACCATTCAGCCCCACAGTGCACGCTGGTGATGAGACGTATCTTTTTTACTTGAACCCTGACAAAGTCTCAATGTGGAAGAACATAGGATGGGACCAAAAGGAACACTCATCATGTACTTATCATCCAATAGGCAGAGATGTATAGTAACTAAGTAGAATTACTTCACTACTGTACTTAAGTAAAGAAAGGCGGTATCTGTACTTTCCTAGAGTAGAATTTTTTTCTCCTACTTCCACTTTTACTTCACTACATTTTTACGATGATTTCAATACTTCTACTCTGATATTTTTTTTTGTGCTGCATAGTTACTCGTTACTATTATAAAAATTACCACTGCCAGAACAGTAGATGGCAGGTTTCATGAAGCTCAAAACATGTGTATTATCAGCGCATACGAAAATAAATGCTACTCTATGTATAAATAAAAGCTGCATTTGAAATAATAAAAAACAATATGATGTTCAAACTTTTGACTTCTTTCTTTAATAATTACATAACACAGTACTTGTACTTTTACTTTCAGTACTTGAGTAACAATTTTTTTTCAAAACTACTGGTACTTTTACTTTAAGTACTTGAGTAGCAAAATTTTTAAAAAAACTACTTGCAATACTTAAGTACAAAAAAATGTTGAATACTTTAGTACTTCTACTTAAGTCACTTTTTGATTGAGCACTTCCACTTCTAGTCAAGTCACTTTTTGATCGAGCACTTGTACTTTTACTCAAGTATGGGTTTTGAGTACTTTATACAACTCTGACAATAGGATCCTCATTATGCACAACAGGAGGAAGTACATTATGTTTTTTTGATACTTCTGTTACTCATGAGGGTTGATTTACTAAAGGCAAATAGACTGTTCACTTTGCAAGGAAGTGATCCACATGGTTTAGTAAATGAGGTGAAGCTTTGTTGACTTCCAATCATGTGCAAGAAAAAATGCTGTTTTTTTATTATTATTATTTTCCTTGCCCATAATTGGGTATTCTTTTTAAAGTGAGCTTTATCACATTCACTAAGCTCTGGGTGAAAATTCCCTTGCAGTGTGTAACGTCTCTTGCAAAGTGAACAGCCTATTTGCATTTAGTAAACAAATTTCATTGTGCTCAGTACATTATGTATATGTGAATGCATACTATATATTGTTTTTGTCTAGGAGTGTTAGTAAACTGAGTTATGCTATGTTTATGTTTCCTTTGTATGTCTGTGGATGATACTTGTGGATGTACCCAGGATCAAAGTTTAAGGAGAGGAGGATATTGCTCATTGGAGATCATTAGGCGTTCCTGACCTTTTATGATATGATACACTTCTAGTGAGTTTGCCTTTCAAAAGGTGGAGGAACGCACAGAGTGCTACACTAGAGAGAAAGCCATTATATCACACATCGGGAGTTTTTTGTTACATAATTTGTGGAGGTGGTGGACACGGTGTGCAGTGTTCATTTTATACAAAGACTTTTATGATTTGCATTCTATAGGAGGGTGATTGAAGGGACTATTATCATTTATTATGGAATTTCTTTATGTTACATTGTTATGTTGGGCATAGAATGTTGAGAGAAATCTGAGCACTGCTTAACTTTGATATATAAATTGAGTTGCTTTTATCTCTGGATCTACTAATAACTTCAGCATGCTTTAGGTGAAGGCAACCAATGCTTATACTGTACATGTGTTAATCATATCCACAGGTTCATTGGCCAGGTAGGTAGCATTTTATGTACACAGAAATATGATGAAATTGGCTAAATTCCTTTTAAATGTAAACAAAAATCTGATTTACTAAATAACAACGACAGTACATCCAGATCTTTAAAGTGTGCTTTTTTTCATTATATAATCATATGCAAATTATAAATAAGAGATGCTAAAAAGCTTAAAAACTTTACCTAATGCTATATTTAATACTATAGTTATAAAGTCAGTAACTATTTAGCATTAATCCAAAATTATGCCCATAAAACTACTATAATACCATTAATACACAGGGATACCCAAATGTGTGGTAATAATTGGGTGCATTATAGGCCTAATTTACGAAAGAATTTAAAACAATAGGAACTTCTCCTATACACAATTCAATGTTTGAAGTAAACACAGGTTCACTTTGGTAAAGCCAAGACATAGACGGTTCAATTCTCAACCGAGCAGCAGGGACCAGCCGAGATTCAAACCATGTATGGGTAGGCTGATTGTACCCAAATTGTTTGATCGATCAACTTGGATACAACCAGGTGGTCCGATGTTTCATGCAATTATTGCCAGCGGTTATAGCCGCTAGCAACAATCACTGTGTATTCTCATGGCCGGGATGGCTCCCCCCCGCCCCCCCCCCCCCCCTTGCCTAGAGAACAATATAGCTCCATAGGAAGGATCTCCCATCAACACTGATTGTGTTGATGGGGGAATCTAGCAATTATCTTTCCTGCAACTCGTGGTTGCAGGAAAGAAAAGAACACCATCAACGACCAACTTAGGTCAGGCTCTTTGGTGCCAATTTATAATAGAGAGAATATCGCTATCTGCACCCTATGGTATTTCTTAATACTGTCTACGGTATGTCATGGTATTCTCTCTATTTCTTGCAGTAGGCATTACTTAGTGATTGGAAGAAAGGGAGCCATGTGACTTTAAAAACATTTTTTTTGCATCCTGCCAAGTTTTGTTTACCAAAGTCATCAGAGCACAAGACACATTTGTAAATCACACCGTTGTGCTTTATAATTGTGCAGTGGTATTTTTTTTAAAGCAGCATTATGGCTATAGTGCTACATATTAAATGTATCAGCTTTAATGTTATGGTAGCGTGAATAACATAGATTACCTTGTTACAATGGCACCAGAAAGTGGGTGTAATATATAAGCAGCACCTTGCTTTGTGCACTGGTCCAAATCATTTGGTGGAGGGGGGGGATTATGGTGTGGGGTTGCTTTTCAGTGGTTGGGCTTGGCCCCTTCGTTCCAATAAAGGGAAATCTTAAGGCGTCAGCATATCAAGACATTTTGGACAATTTCATGCTCCCAACTTTGTGGGAACAGTTTGGGGATGGCCCCTTCCTGTTCCAACATGACTGCGCACCAGTGCACAAATGAGGTCCATAAAGACATGGATGAGGGAGTTTGGGGTGGAGGAACTTGACTGACCTGTACAGAGACCTGACCTCAACCCGATAGAACACCTTTGGGATGAATTAGAGCGGAAACTGCAAGCCAGGCCTTCTTCACCAACATCAGTGCCTGACCTCACAAATGCGCTTCTGGAAGAATGGTCAAACATTCCCATAGACACTCCTAAACCTTGTGGACAGCCTTCCCAGAAGAGATGAAGCTATTATAGCTGCAAAGGGTGGGCCAATTCAATATTGAACCTTACGGACCAAGACTGGGATGACAATAAAGTTCATGTGCATTTAATGGAATGTGTCCCAATACTTTTGACAATATAGTGTATATGTTGTATTCTTATGTTACATTTATTATCTCTTACTTCAAGTTTTTTTTTTTTTTGTATACTTTGTTATTTAGCGATGGTGGTTGACATTCTCACAATATAGATAGACTGACCTCAGAGAGGTTGCACTCTGATGGGCTCAGTTGGCTGAGGGTTCATCAAACCCTCTTTTGGAGGGTGTCTCCTAATTGTGCTGTATTTGAAGAATGGAGAGAGGGTTCCTGATCTCCTGTTCATCCAGGGGTTCTGGGCCTTAACTCATCCATACCTAGTCCCCAGTACATCCAGGATCATTCAGTAAAGCAGCTGATAAAAGAGAAGATGCTCTCTGGAGCTGTCTGAGGAAGCAAGAAATAACACTTCTTAGCATTATTGCAGCTTCCTATAATACTCTTATAAAGTTCTGATGTAACAGATACTTCTATTTTTTCTCAGAGGAGAGTAAATAATAAAAGGTTATGTAGAAACAGCTGTCAGTCCTACTTGGACTCTAAATGAAAGTAAACTGAAAATAAATAAAGCCGTATTTAAATGTATACTGTATACAGAATCTGTTTATCTTCCAAAGGATTTGAAGCTCTGTGCAGACAATCTTGTGATCCTGGTACTTCCGCCAGACATCAGACATGTCCAGGACCTTTATTACAACAACAGAACAACTTGGTTTAGAAACACACCCCCAGCCTGCTAACTGGTCAATGAAACATCAGCAACATACTAAGGAGTCATCATTCTGGTCTCTTTTCCAGCCAGCATGTACCCTTTAAGCACCTATCCACTACAGCACAGTCTGATTGGTTCCTAGTGCTGGCCCATCCTCTTCTAAGTTAAGTGAATCAATAACAGGGAATAAAACAGGCTTACATTATGACAAATTCCAAGACTTGCAGCTGGGCATTGCATGCTATTGGAATGATCTGTGATCTACAAGCACCCCCAGATCCTTTTCCATCACTGCTTCTCCGAGGGAGCCCCACCTAATGTGTATCTTACATGTGTATCTTTAGTACCCAAGTGCATAACTTTACATTTCTCAATATTGAACCTCATCTGCCATGTAGCTGTCTAACCCCCTATTTTATTTTGCGAAGGTCTTCCTGTAATGATGCTATATCCTGTGCCAAAACGTATTTCCTGGCATCATTTGGTATCATCAGCAAACACTGAAATCAAGCTCTTAATTCCAACCTATATATCATTAACCTCTTGGCGCAGAGTACACGCAAATATGCAACCACTCGGCGGGTGGGCCCTGAGCGCTCCCAACGCAGGAACCAGAGGCTAACGGAAAGCTCAAAATCGCCACTTGGGATCAGGAGCTTTCCCATTATGTGACTGTCGTGACAGCCAATCACAGTAGTCACACGACCATAGGCCCTGCCCCACCTCCTGGCATTCTAAATACCTTGGTGGCTCCAAGGCGTTAAAAAACAAATCAAATCAAATACCACTGAAATGAAAGCTCTATTTGTGTAAAAATAAATCATTTAAATTTTGTTTGGGTACAGCATTGCACGACCATGATATTACCAGGTTAAGTAGCGCAGTGCTAAATAGAAAAAAATGGTCTAGTCATGAAGGAGGCAAAAACCTTCCGAAGCTGAAATGGTTTAAAATTTCTCATCACTGCGGATGATAACAAATGTGTATTTGACCCCACTAAGGATTAAAAATCCCAGAAGCATTCATAAAACAAAAAAATTCCAACTAAATTGTATTAGTGTATGGTCAGTTTTAGATTAGCTGTAATAAAATATTAAATAGATTTTTAATAAATACACAACCCATTGGTGTTTGTTAATATTAATGCCTGACTGTATTATGTCTTTAAATGATAAGTTTACCTTTACCGAAACTGTAAGGTGAACTTACACTTTTGTGGTCCAGTGTAAGTTCACCTTACAGATTTTCTATTTGGGTGAACTTACACTTTAAGTTAACGTATGTTTTGTAGATGAGGTTCACAAACCCTGAGCATGACCGTGCCTGATGCCTATCTGTGTCTGGCTCAATACTGCTGAGTCCTGGAACATGCAAACTGAAAGTCAAATTTATAAAACAGTGAATCTGCAATTCAGCTTTAAATGACAGTAATTAATTCACCACCTGAGAGTGTTCAGTGGAAGTCTCATTCACTACTTTACACGTTACTTTCACTACTACAGTATGCACCCAGAAGTACTGAATACAAAATGTCAGCATAGTAGCCAGGAGAGGAGTGTAATCAGGAATTTGGCGAGAGACAGAGAGCAATTTGGAACTTTACTATGGCAGTTTAAGAACTATTGGACTACAATTCCCAATGCAAGCTGGGTTTAAAGAGAGATAGAGCTGTATTTTCTCAGGCTGACTACTGAGGGATTTCCTCTTTGCTAAAAGGAAACTGAGGTGGGCACAGAACATCAACCTGCTTAAAGCCTGTGGCCGTGTTGTGAGGACCAGGGTTGTTCCAGGCAGATCCAGAAGGGAGCTGACATCTGAACAGCAGGACCCCTGTTGCTGTATCGCTGAAACTGGTGAGAGGACACTGCTGCCATAACCTGTTGCTGCTAGCAGAGACTGGCCATCTAACTAGCAAGAATATTTACTGAATGCAGACTTTACTGGGACTGTACTCATGTGCACCATTGTAAAGGCTAGGCCCCAATGTTATCCATCTGAAAAACTAGGGCCAAAGACTGCTCACTCTGCCACTTCACAATAACTTTTTCCATAGTAAGAGGTACCTCTTTAGGGAGTCCTAAATGTCACTGTTGCTATTCATATAGAGTATGCTCTAAGTTGGATAGAGCCTACTGTGTACAGAAGAGTTATTTCAGTATTGATAATCGTTGCTGTTACTGTTTTCTAATGCCATTACTTATTGCTGATTTTGTGGATTATCAGGTTTAGTCTAATTTCAGAAGACAGTCAGTAGGAATTAGCAGAGTGATCTTATTAAAATTGATTTCTGTGTGAAATAACTGATTTTGCCATCCAAGAAATTTTTAATTTCTCTTACTGAGTTGTTGAGATAAAAATTCTCTATATTCAGAGGATTTTATGGGTGTATTTAGGGTAATTTAGGTTATTTTCTTTACTGTCTTTGTATTCGTGTTTTTCTTTTTCTTTCTTCCTTTTTTTTGTGTGCTTGGTATTTCTCTACTGTTGCTTTACACTTTTTATTTTACTTTTCAGCTGTGTGTTCCTTTTGTGAAAAAAGTAAACTAATGGAGCTAATGGGGAGCCTCTCGGGCACAATAACAGGTCCAGGACCATGGAAAGGTATCAGGAGACATTTAGGGGTGTAAAATCAGTCTTTATATGCAATAAAGCATGCTTGTTATACTCACTGTGGAGCCTAAGGGGTTAACCTGTGCATTGTGTATAAAGGCTGATTGATCATGTCTTCTGTGATCCCCCCCTTCTTCCACAGCCCCAAACCATCTCTTGATAGAACAGAACCTTGGGGCAAGCTGCATGTGTATTGCTAGAGAGTTTTTTTCTTGGGAGAGTGCATGTGATCAGCACAGGACCAATCAGCACTGTCTAGACAGTGGGTCAGGGGTCATACAGTGGGTCAGGGGTCATGCAGTGAGTCAGGGGTCATGCAGCCTCATAGGATAATCAAGAGAGAACTAAAACTCCTCCTACAAGCTTTAACCAGACACTGATATAAGTCATAAGACTGCTATATGCTGCTGATGAGAAAAAGGTATTTAGCAGTTTATTTTTGCTAAAACGTTTACATTTCCATGTTCTGTGAACAGTGGGAGACCAAATATGGGGAATACAGGGTCCTGGGTTGAGTAACACTTTAAAAAAAAAATATTGCACACCAATTTGCCAAGTAAAAGTGCATGTACATTTGTTCTGCATTTGGCCACTAGATGTCACTATGTATCATTAGAATTTCTTATGATACTTATCGCCATCCTGTGGCCAGATGCTGTATTTTTCAATCTAAATCAATGAACAACTTTCAATGAGCACATGAAATAGCCTAATAGCATTATTTTGTCCCACTCACACAGAACAAATGCACATGCACTTTCAACCGGCAAATTGATATGCAAAGACATTTTTTTTTTAAGATACACCCCATAAAATTCATTGCACACCTAAGCCACTTTAACTATTGAGCCCAATGCATTTAGCTAAAATGGTGAAATTCCACTAAAATCTCACGATTTACACTGACATCTCAGGGAAATGAAAACTCTATATTTCAGGTCAGTAATGGTAGTCCCTCATTTTTCTTTAAAGTTTGGAATAAAGAGATAAATTGTACCATTGTAAGTTATGATACCACAGAATCTATTTGAAAAGTCAGAGAAAGCTGTTCTAAAACTTTGTGAAATGTTTCTACACAAAACTGTCTTTTAAAGTATAATTATTGAACATTAAATTCTATATAAATGTCAAAAAGTAATGACCAATTTTCTCTATAAATGTTCCTGTCACAAAGTGTTCAGAAAAGTCTAGCACTAATAGCACTGCCTGAATCAATGCATGATTGAAATGTGATGTTTGTGCTTGAACATCACTAAGGAGAAGGAAAGAATATAAAAGGTGTTCTCTAGGTGAATTATATGTGCTGCTGGCATTGTCCTGCTGTTCTTTACGTGTTGGTGTAGGAAGAACCTAGAATTAGGAGTTTTTTTTTTTTTTTGCTGTCAAAAATGTATATGTCTATTTCATCTTCTGAGGTGTTCTACAAAGAAATTCTCACAAATAATGTTAATAAAAACAGTTGCTTGCAGTAGAAGTCTGGACTAAACCTATTTAAGCCTAAACCTGCTTCCACACCTATTCTAAGCTCTATAGTAACTAGCCTGTAAAGGAAAGATGTCTATACTTACCTTAAGCCTCATACACACGCAATGATTTTTGGCCGACCTATCGGCCGTCTTTTGTCCAGTGTTGTTGTGTTGGTTGAAATGTGCTCTAGACTGCACACGAATTTTATCGGCCAACAAAAACCAACTTCAGAAGTGATGTCATGTTCTGGTTTACTTTCCATGTGTTTTTTCTTCTCTGAGCATGCCCAGTCTTGCTCATCACATTTTTGTCTGCCGAAATCTGTACTGACTGACGAACAATCGGCCGTTCTGTTGACGGCCAACAAAAATTTTATAGCATGCACACCAGATTTTGTTCGGCCGAAAAGTCGCAGTCGGTTGTCGGAAGCATCATACTAACAAGCCGACAATCGGCCGATCGGACGTTGGCCGAAAATTCACGGCCAACAATCGTTCGTGTGTACGAGGCTTAATCTAAGGGCTTTCTGGTCCAGTCCTGTGGACATCTCCCGGTGCTGGCTTCAGGGTAGAGGAGGGACAGCTGACAATGGATGCCCCATAGTAAGCTCACGGGTAACATCACCATTAAGGCTGTGCAGCCTGTGTCACTGCTCTACTAAGGCCAGTCACTGGGGAGATCACGTGACTGGACTGGCAAGCCCCGAGAGAAAATTAGGCAAGGATGATAACTCTGCTTTAAAGTGGAATTTTGAGATAACCCTAACTACTCTTATAAATGCTCCCACCCCCCTACTAACTCCTAAGCTTACTAACCTGTGAAGGAAAGATGCATATATTTACCTATTTTCAGTCTGCCTCAGTTTGGTCAAGTGATCTTTCCTGTGTCAGCCAGGAGCAGCTGAAGGGAAGAGGAGAGAGCGCTTCGACAACGGCTGATAATCCTAAAGTGGCGATGTCATCCATATGCTCCTAAGGCCCATCCATTGGCTGGACTCCCTTCTCTCCCCTGCAGCAGCATTGGCTGACAAAGGGGAGCTGGATCACATGATTGAATGGGAGTTGCATGAAAATAAGTAAGCATATACTGTACATCTTTCTTTCACAGGTTAGTTAGTATAGGTGTTAGGAGGGGGGGGGGGGGACCGTTAAAGTATTACTAAATTCAATTTTTAAATAAAATAAAATAATAAACATGTTATACTCTGCCCTGTGCAGAGGTTTTGCACAGAGTGGCCCTGATCCTCCTCGGGTCCCCAAGCAGAGATCTTGGCTCCTCCTCTTCTTTGTGTGTCCCCATAGCAAGCTGCTTGCTATGGAGGCACACAGTGTCCTCACGCTCCCGAGCATGTGTCTATGGAGCACCTAGCCCCGCCCCCCACTTGATCCTCACTGCATTTTATTGATAGCAGCAGGAGCCAATTGCTCAAGTGCTGTGTGAAGAGAAAGTGAGAGGAGAAGAGATGCAGCCATGCACAGCCCTGGATCTATTCTCCCCTCTCTTCCTCATTACACAGGGAAGAGGCGGGGGGAGGGGCAAATAAATGGAAATATTTTTTTTTAGTTTTAGTAGTTAGGGTTGTCCCAGAATTCTACTTTAAGATAACACCGCTAAGTGAACAGAACACAAGACAGCACTGGGTTTTTTTAGCAGGTATTTTTGACACTTATCAATCACATGTACCAAAAGAGCAAATAAGAGAAAATCATTGTTAATCTTCGGATACACTTAGCATTCTACAGAAACATACAATTGTATATCAAACCATAAATGACAGAAACAAGATTCAGTCAAGTCTTTCTCTATATTTGCATTGTAAGATTGTAATTGCTGACAGTTAACATTAGAGGGTAGGCAGCAGGAAAACCCCATGGTTAAGCCACGGTTTTATTGCCCCTCAACTACTCTTCTTTTAGGTGCAGAGGCAGAGGTCCAGGGAGGTACACATGCAGTGGCCATGATGGTTTGCCTCGCGGTGGCAGTAGGAATTATACTCTGTTGCTTTCAAGTAAATGGGGCCACTCTGCAACCACATGCATTGCAGGGTGCTAGTGTTAGTTCCAAGGAATTAAAGCAGATGTTGAAGAGGCAATATAATGCCACCTCATCGCCTGTCAAATGCTCTGAACCAAAGTGTGCATGGGATATACTGGGTGTGCCTGGGCACACCCTAATCAACCTTTGTGGCATAGAATCCCCCTGCTGCCCAGGGCCCCCCATATCATTTACCGACCCCTTCCTTTTCTGAATGAACACATTGAGTGATCTGTTCCAGTCACTCTCTGTGTTCATTCATAACTGAAGCATAGAAAACTGTGCTTACTATGCTTCAGTTTATGAATGAACAGGAGGCCACTAAGCACAGAGCACTTCCTATTCATTCACTGTCCAGTGCAGCTGAGGCTGCAGAGAAAGGGACTGGGGAAATCTCTGTCCTCAGTCAATTTCTCAAAAGTGAGACATCAGGGTTTGTTTAGACCCCCTGGTATTTCACAAGAGCCCTCAACAGGGCTCCTAAAAAAAAAAATAATAATAATAAAAAATAATATTGTAAAAAAGAATTAAATACAATTGTATGTAGCACCCTCCTATGTAGGTGCTAGGCAAAAACAATATGTGACCCTGTTCTGCTTATCAGGAAGGTCTAATCTGTTAGTTAGCCTGTCACATGCTTCCCGGTGTGACCTGTTGAGTCTGGGGAGTCTCCCCACTGTATCCAATGAGGGACATTGTTGGACAGTGGAGGAAACCTAGCCAATAGCACACCAGGGTTTATGACTGTCCCAGTGGGTGGGCATTGTTGCAATGCATCCTGTTATTGGAAATAAATCCTGAGGGGGCATGTGACAGGGTGTCTTTTGGCGGGAGTAAAGTCCCAGGAGGAGGTGGACGGCTGTCACCCCTCCTGCTGAAGTGAGGAAGGTGGTCCAGGCAGTTGGCCTAGGGACCAGGGGTTGAGCTATACTGCAGAAGGATCCAGTGTGCTGACTAAGTGGAGCTGCTGGGCAGAAAACTTCTGGAAAAAACAGTATTGTGAGTACTCAAGAATCTGCCCAGGGGTCTGCCTAAGAGAGGGGACCACTCCAGAGGGGTCAAGGGGATCCAGAAGTCAGATAACCCTGAGTGATACAGTAAAGAGGGTGCCAAGTTGTCAAGCCCTGAAGATTAGGTGGGTAAAGGGGGTGCCAGGAAGAGTCCTGGAGTGGCTCAGGAGTACAGTCTCCTTTAAAGTATAGCTACCTCAGGAAAGAAGTACCTCAGGAAGCTAACAGGATTCTTTCACAGCCAAGGGCAAAGTGAAGCAGCTAGGTCAGTCAGCATTAACCAGCGTCAGTCAGCGTCAACCAGCCTCAATCAGAATTTTCCATATCATCCCTGCCTATTGTGGATAGTTCAGTTCAGTTGGAGTATCCCACTCATCTCTTCTCCTATCCAAGTTCCTAATAAAACATAAAAACCTTGTCTGAGGTAAAAACACTTGGAAACATGTCAGAATGTTCTATTGTTGCTAATGGTATTCCAGGGGAACCCACACTCAGCAGCTCCCATGGGAGTAGTGCTACATTTGGGGGCTCGTCCGGGATGTTGCCCTGGGTTACCGGCCCGGTTGCTAATGGCAATGGCCGAAGAAAATTTTCAAAATCTCCATTTTTGTGTCCGGGACTTTGTTCTAATGCTCAATCCAAGTGTGAGGCCTGCTCTACAGGAGATAGGGAGAGTGGGATGAAGATAGAAGTACACCTTGAAGGTTGCCAGTGGCAACGTCAAAATTTCAGTCAGAACTGTGATATGTGTTCATCAATGGCGGGAATCTTTCACTTCAGCTATGAAATGTATACCACTGTGAAGTACTGAGAGGCAGGAAAAAGGCCTCGAATAGTGAATAAAGACTGTATCTGCCTGACAAGAAAAGGTGAATGGAGAAAATGGCGGCAAGGGGCATGTGGATCGGTGTGCCAGGGGCCGCGTGTGTGTCAAGGCTACATAGAATGATGTTGACCATGCATGCGACAGCGGGACATTTATTCTGTATATCGACAGTTTCAATACTGTGAAGATAGCCGTCGGCCATGCCGGGAAGGGCAGTGGAGCTTTCTTTGGAGACAGTATGGTGACGGGCCTTGCTTGTACATGTGCTGGGAGGAGGACTGTTGACTGTGCATATGACAGCGGGACAATTCTCTGGACTGGCAAATAGGGACAGCTGGCTCAAGGTGATGGAGGTGCAGATGGGGCCCTGCTACAAGCAAGATGCATGTCTGGCAAGGGACATGGTCCACTTTGCAGTAACTTCTGTGTCGGCTAAGGTGAGAGAGCGCGGCATTGGTAGGGTTACTGCACCGTGCAGGAAAGCGTGAGCTAGAAAACTCTGCCTAGCAGGAGGAGCCACTGCCAAACAAGGAATGTGTGTGGAGACGACGGTCACGTCCAGCCAATCAGGAGTGACAAGGGAAGTCTAAAAAAGACTTCCTCCTTTGGGTGTGGCTGAGAGGGAGACACGTGCAAGAGGAAGTAACATGGAGGTTACCAGAAAAAGAAAGTGCACACCAGCGAACGCTTCACCTGCTGGCGGAGAACCTGCTGGGCAGACCCGGGAGCAAACCAAAGAGCCTAAGGTGATTGTCCTGTGGGATACAGGAGTATAGATGGTGCCCGATGGAGGACTGGCGCTGTGCATCGGAGGAGGCGTGGAGCACTTAGGCCTGGTATGTCCCCCAGTGTATGAGTGTGACTATGCAGGTGTGGGCGTGGAGCCAGTGTGGGCACTGCGGCTATCTGCTGCTGTGGGCGGAGAAGAGAGAGGGTTGGCCCAGACAGCTGTATGTGTCATGGGAGACAGGAGTCACTAGGGTCATGTCAGTTCTGGAATCGGGACCTCTCCGCGGAGGTGGGAGAGGAGTCATCAGGGTGCTAATGCAGCTGGAGGCTATGCAACCTGGCAGTGGTTTAGACTGTACAGCAAGAGAAACCCGATTGCCAGATAAAGGGTGCATGCAGGTACTGAGGGCCGGGAAGTGGCCACCTCATGTACCGAAGGTCACCGCAGCAATGACAAGGTCTACTCCCACCCCCATTAAGGAGGAAGCATGGCCAGCGGCAGTTGAGGCTCCTGCAGCTAGTTGTGAGCAGTGAGGAGGAGGCCGGGGTCATCAATGTGGGGTCTCCAAGCTTCCAAAACAGATTTGGGTCCATTGAAAAAGAGATTGACAATTGGAAGTCTGAGGATGAGACAGAATGGGACTGGGGATCTGAGGCCAGAGGCAGTCCGCCATGTCCTGATACAGTAGAGGCGCCTGACGAGGAAACCAGGGATTCTGTAGTGAGAGGAGAGCTGGCTCAAAGTTTGGGGTTCCTTTGAAGCCTATTCCAGTAGGGTCCCAGACCTAACTCCACCCACTAACTATTCCCGGGATCGGGATCAAAATGAGGCCTATAGCTCCCTCATCAGGTGTAAGGAGATTCCATTTTCTATAGCTGGGAGAGGAAACAGAAAGACCCTCCCCAGGTTTTCCAGGATGCAGCGGTGGCTGCAGCGAAAAGTGGCAATGGAGTATGGGTATGATTACCCATATGCTCCCTGGGAGGTTATGCTCGAGATTGAAACTAAAAGAGTCTTGGTGTGACGAAGCCATCTGGGACTTTCTGTTTGTTCCAAAGCCCTATTGGAACTCAACTAGAGCAGATCTACAGTATGGGAGAAATTTACAGTACTTCAGTAAAGACACAATGGTACTATGGGCGGTCCATATATGTGGATCGGGTGGAAGTCCTCTGCCCAAACGGATCAGGCCAGGCTTGGTCATTCTGTGTTCGGGACAGGGGAACCTAGTAAGGATCCCCCACCCAGAGTATTACATTTGAAGAGGGACTACTTCAAGAGAGAAAAATAGCTGGCTAGCTTACACAAAGAGCACACACTGCCGGGTCAAGAGTTGCTGTTGGGGCTTGTACCCCCTTTTTCATTATCTTCACATGCTTTTGTTGTTCTACAGACCCCTTGGGCCATCGGGCCAGGGTCATGCTTTGTTGTTCTACAAACCCTTTGGGCCATCGGGCCAGGGTCATAAAGGAGAACACCAACTTTTATGGATCCTTTTGGCCATCAGGCGGGGATCACTGGATTACAAATGTTATACAGCTTCACTATGCTGTATAACATTTGCGGGTGGCTGTAATATGCGGGTGGCCGTTACAGGAATGGGCGGTGCATCCAGGAAATCTGGTGGGGGTGCTCTGGTGCGAGAGGCCCCCAAAGAAGACATCCTTGACTATGGGTGACCTATCCTGTCTCAGACTAGGAAGAGTGCTATTGGATTGCTGCAAAGGAATGCTGCACTCACTCTTTTCTATTGACTCTGCATTAGGTAGTCAGTGAAAGGACACAGACTCACCTACCAGGAGGATGTGGGACGTCGTGTCAAGACTACAGCAGAGAAGTCAGGGAACAGGATGAGAAGGTCGCCTCTGCAGAGAGGGTCTTCTTATCACAATTACAGAGACAAGATAACCCATGTCAGTGTTAATGTGTATAGCATTCTTAACCTTTTGCTTTCTCTTCTACAGGTGATATCAACCTTAGAGGTAGTCAGCTAGGCTGTATATATTTGTTGATTTCTTTCACCAAACGGAGTTTGTTTGGTGGGGGGTGCATCCTTTTAATGCACCCCACCTGTAAATTTGTATAGCAGGTGTATACCTATATTTTTGCACGTAAATTATTATTTGTACATTCGTTCTTTTTCCCCCTTTCCAAGTTAGTGGGATACTCCTGATTCTTGGCAGGATTTTTTGTAGGGGGCGGGCTGATCCAGAGCCAACGGGATGTGGCTCATTTTGGTGGGGGGTGGATGTAGCACCCTCCTAGGTAGGTGCTAGGCAAAAACATACAGTATGTGTGACCCTGTTCTACTTATCAGGAGGGTCTGATCTGTTAGTTAGCCTGTCACATGCTTCCAGGTGTGACCTGTTAAGTCTGGGGAGTCTCCCCACTGTATCCAATGAGGGACCTTGTTGGACAGTGGAGGGAAACTAGTCAATAGCACACCAGGGTTTATGACTGTCCAAGTGGGTGAGCATTGCTGCAATGCATCCTGGGATTGGAAATAAATCCTGAGGTGGCATGTGACAGGGTGTCTTTTGACAGGAGCAAAGTCCCAGGAGGAGGTGGACGGCTGTCCTCCTGCTGAAGTGAGGAAGGTGGTCCAGGGAGTCGGCCTAGGGACCAGGGGTTGAGCTGTGCTGCAGAAGGATCCAGTGGGCTGACCAAGTGGAGCAGCTGGGCAGAATATTTCTGGAAAAACAGTATCGTGAGTACTCAGGAATCTTCCCATGGGTCTGCCTAAGAGAGATGACCACTCCAGAGGGGTCAAGGGGACCCAGAAGTCAGCTAACCCAGAGTGATACAGTAAAGGGGGTGCCAAGTTGTTAAGCCCCAAAGATTAAGGGGTAAAGGGGGTGCCAGGAAGGACCCTAAAGTTGTTCAGCAGTACAATCTATAAAGTATAGCTACCTCAAGAAAGGAGTACCTCAGGAAGCTACTGTAAAAGGATTCTTTCATAGCCAAGGGAAAAGTAAAGCAGCGGCCTATCTGTGACTAGCTCAATCAGCGTTAACCAGCATCAGTCAGTGGTAACCAGCGTCAATCAGCATTTTCTATATTGTCCCTGCCTGTTGTGCATAGTTCAGTTCAGTTGGAGTATCCCACTCATCCCTTCTCCTATCCAAGTTCCTAATAAAACACAAAAACCAAAGAAACTGGACTGGTCCTTGTCTGAGGTAAAAACACTTGGAAACATGTCAGAATGTTATATTGTTGCTAATGGTAACCAGGGGAACCCACACTCAGCAGCTCCCATGGGAATAGTGCTACATGTAAAAAATATGAAAAAAGAAAATAATAAAAAAAAAAAAAAAACTACTGACACCATCCACTGCTATACTGACTAACGCTGTCCACTGCTCTACTCACTGACTCCATTCACTGTCCTACTGACACTGCCTATGTTTAAAAACATTTAATATGTGACAAAGGATTCCCAAAGCTCTATGAGTTAGCTGAACAAACAGCACAGCAAGTAAAACTAGCCTTATTAAAATCATCTCCTAGCCCTCTCTGTGTGGGCCAAATCATCACTCCCAGGACTCCTAATCTTCTTTACACTGAAGATATTTCTTAATGACACTGGCTGTATGTTTGGGTTAGTTGTCCTGCTGCAGAATAGATTTGGGGCCAATCACATGCCTTCCTGATAGTATGGCATGATGGATAAGCATCTACCTGTATTTCCGAGCATTGAGAACACCATTGATCCTGACTCCATTTGCAGAAATGCACCCCAAACTTGCAAGGAACCTTCACCATAACTCACTGTTGCTTGCAGACACTCATCATTATACTGCTCTCCAGCCCTTCGGTGAACAAACTGCCTCCTGCTACAGCCAAATAGTTTACATTTTGACTCATTAGTCCAAAGCACCTACTGCCATTTTTCTGCTCCCCAGTTCCTATGTTTTCATACAAAGTTGAGTCGCTTAGCCTTGTTTTCTATCCAATGCCCAGGCTGAAGCCACTCCTTATCGTTTATTCACCTTGGCTACTCCCGACCATCCTAGGTGAATGAACAATAAGGAGCAGCCTCAGCCTAGACATAGAGTGCAAAACAAAGCTAAGTGACTCAACTGTGACTATGACTAAGCTCTGGTGGGCGGGGCAAAATGCATCAGGGTGTGTGATTTGGTGGAGACATATAGGCTGAGGCCGCTCCTTATCGTTTATTCACCTTGGCTGGTCGAGAGTAGCGGCAATCCTTTCCTCTTTTCAACACAATGTAATCACTTTAAGCTGCAAAGTCAGCAGATGGTGGTGTACACATGCCGCAGCCGCATGCAAAAATTATCCCCCTGTTGTGTTTATCGGGCAATACCGCCTGCCAAGCGCAATCTATTCAAATGAATGGGGCTGCACTGCAACTGCCCCCCCCCCCCACCATGTGGAATGCATGCACTTGCGGTTAAGTGGTGCATGTTTTTAGGGGTTAAAACAGACAATGACCAGGCGGCATAACGGCTCGCTCTTCAGAGGTGCTAATAGGAATGTAAATAAGCCCTTTAGGCTGCCCGCTTCTTTAGACAATATTGAAGAAGCCAGCGTGCCTCAAAAGCTTGCACTGCAGTCTGTTTAGTTAGTCAATAAATGGTAGCAACTTAAATTTAAACGTCTACATTTGTTGATGGCTAACAGGGTACAACACTGCTAAAGCAAGTTCATGTACGTCGCCTGGTATTTTGAAGCTGTGACCTGCCATTTTTACAAGCTAAAAACCTCTATGAAAACCACTGAGCTGTGAAAACCTGCCAATAAACCACAAGCTGACATAGGGACTTTCTATCATTCCGACAGCAATTTCAGGCGAGTTGACTAAAGTTGTTGAGAATCTTCGCACAATAAAATGAATGAATATTCACTTATATTATCCAATCATGTGAAGAGAAAATTTCTATTTGCATCTGTACAATTGAGTATTCAAAGCGAACAGAAATTTGCTTTTGACGATTGGATAAATCAAGTGAATATTAATTCAGATTATTAAAGTGGAACTTTAGTCAGAAAATGAAGTCTTGCTAGATTACTTCAGGCTGGCCCATTTTGCAGGTATTGCTATGTAAAACACTAAAAAATAAGTGTCTATACTGTTTATAATCCAGTAATAAGCTGCCTCACCCTGCTCTGCGCATGCTCAGTTGCTCTCCATTTTTAGGCACTACTGAGTTTATAGAGGTCGATCTGCTGACAGCCTTAAAACAGAATTAAACCCTGCTATCCTTTATAGCCAAGGACACTGCTTCTGTTTAATCTCCAACTGCCATGGTGCTTTACAAGCAAATGTGACAGTTAGCAATCCAGACATTCCAGGAATGTAACTGTAACGGAACCGCAAACCACACTGTACTTGTGGACTTTCGTCAGTATACGGCTTCCTCCCAGTCGTGAACATAGATATCAGATTTTCCAGCTGATTTTACAAAGTTAGCCGACAACTTAGCTTGTACTGGAATCTTCTGTTTATTGAACAGTCACACAGAATTTATATACAGCATGGACCTCTCCCTCCTGATCAGATTACCACACACAGGTCAGGGGTTGCCTGATTACATTATCATATGCAGATGAAATTGTATACAGAAATAGAATTAACCTGAACTAATTATCTAGCCATCTGGACAGAAACAATATGTGAGTTCATTATCATTTAACAATGGGACACACAGGCTTAACAGAATACACATCACATCTCAATACACAAACAATAGGGGGAGCCTGTCTCTGCCATTGAAGTACAATACACATTAGCATAAGTGTAAATACAGACATTTGAATCCAAGCCATATTCTCAGTGTCCATTAAGTATCTGTCTTTCACTCCCAGTGACGGTGAGTACCATCACATATCTTTCCCCCAAAAGTAGACTAACCAGGTACCAGAACCTCCAATCGGTCTGTGCCTGAGTTAGTCAGGTAACAAGTCCCAAAGAGTCAATCCATCATGGCAGCTTCCTTGACAAAGTTCCACATAGTTTGTAAGTTTGTCCCGGGAGGGCGCATGGAGCTCTCATAGTCGATCAGTCTGTGGAAGTCTGATTTGAGCAGGCCAGACTGGGCTTCTTGGTCACCCTGTGTCCCTAATAGACACAGGGTGACTTACACATAAGAGAGGCCTAGGGGGCTGAGAGAAGTATTTCCCAACCTCTCTAAGGTAAGCTGTGTTCCATGGGCCCCCCAACCAAAGTGACTCCCCTCACAGTAACTGTTTTTTGAAACCGTTATATCCGTAGGTTTAGTCCTTCTTTATGATTTATGGCTGCTCAGGGGCTCTGGGCTTCAACAAAATGGCAGCCTCCAGCAAGAAGAAACAGTAGCAATGCTGGAGGCAATTTACAGCACACACTAATTTTGGTAGAATAATTATTAATGTGAAATGTATGTTCCTTGCTAAAGAACATTATTTTTTATCAAGTTATGGGTAAAATGCAGCTTTAATGCATTCTCTGAATTAAGATAAAAAAAAAGAACTTCCAATATCAATTCCCCTCAGACCCCCTAAAGACTTGCCTGGCTTCTCTTCTCTGCTCTCTCTCTCCGTCTTCTATTGTCAATAGAGCATCTGAGTATGATGTAACGCCCCTTGGGGTCCAGTATAGCTTCGTGGTGCTGGAACACCAGGGAGTGCTTGACGGCCAGCAGAACTCCCTTACGTTTCTTTTTCCCAGATGCCATATAGATGATAGGAAAGTTCTCATGGCTACAATGTGGAGTAGCAGAGCTAGCAAAGTGCGTTTCTTGTACACAAAGGATATCTCCCTTAAGCGAGCATGCCGTGGACCACATAGAGGCCCGTTTGGCGGGGTGGTTCAAGCCCCTGGCATTAATGGATACAACGGAAAACGACATTGCTTAAGGATTGCGGGAGGCCGAACCAGTGACAGGAAATGTAGGTACACACGCCAGTCAATAGTTACAGGTACCTTACCGATATGAGTGATGCTGGGCGGGAACAATAATGTTACTGTAGGAAGATGTGCAGGACCAGAGGAGACGATGAGCACTCAGCTGGAGTGGGATGGTGGTCACTCCTAGATCAACACACTGGGTATTAAGAGGTAGTCGCTGAAATACTGCGGTGAAGCAGAACGTACGACACAGCGAAATTCGCTTCTGGTGGCAGAGATAAACAACAAAAAAAAAAAAAAGTTATAACAAGAGAAAACTTGCACAATAGTGCACCGGCACTGAAACTGAGTACAATACTTTGCGGTTAAGAACAAAAAGTGCCAATACTCAGCAAGTGTAACCCTATGTCAGGCTTGCTGAAAACAAAATGGGGGTTTTCCACACAGGTGAAAGAACAGAACGTGAGGTAAATCAGGTAATCACACATTTGTAGCCCGGCCGGACTAAGTGAAGCTATGGAGGGGTAGCTCTGAACTCATGTTTAAAACCTGAAGTTTGGGGACCCCTGATGCGGTCTGGATCTAGGCGGAGGGGGTAGCCTTGCACCCTCTTGGGAACCTTTAGGAAGCTCTGGAATGATACCCCAAGAGTGAAGTAGCTTCATTCCACCTTCGATAGTGGAAATAGTGTGGGGAATGCCGTTATGTGTGACCATAAGCGTGGCAGGATGACGCCATTTGTAGACGATTTTATGGTTGAAGAGAGCTTTGGTCAGGGTCTTCAGTTGCCGTCACTGTTGGAGAGTATGTTGAGACAGATCTGCATATAGCTGGATAGCTTCGTATGGAGCTGGCAATGTGCCCATTTTCCTAGACACTTGAAGAATCTGTTCCTTAGCCGGGTAAAAATGTATACGCAAAAGTACATCCCTGGGAACAGAGTCTTCTAGGTGGCGAGGCCTAGGGAGCCTGTGGATCCGATCAATAGTCAACTCTATAGGTGACAGCCCAGGAACCATAGCAGAGAACATAGTAGTTGCATACTGTTGCAGGTCAGCAGGTTGCACAGACTCAGGGATGCCTCTAATTTTAATATTATTGCTGCGAGATCGGTCTTCAAGATCCGCCAATTTATGCTTAATCCAGTCAGTATCATCTCTCTGTTCATTGTAAGCATCAATGAGATCGTTTACTGTGTCAGTGCATTCCTCCATTTTATCTTCTATATGTGTCACCCTCCTGCCCATCTGCAACATCTCACTAGAAAACTTCTGCATGATGGTAGATAAGTTTGCCATTAGAGACGATTGGAATGTCATCAACATATTTTTCATAGTGGTGTCTAGCACCGGTTGTCCCGTAGTAGGGAACGCAGCTATGGAGGATTGTAGCGCTGCCATGGCACACAGTTCTGGGAGCGGTGTACTCACTGCGGGATCAGACATGTCCTCCGGTTCCATTCTCATGCGGGTCTTAGCGGGGCTGCCCGTGACCGGGGTCGCTGGAGAAGCAGTCGCTCTGTCATCCGGGAGCAGCGGCAGCGCGTCAGGTAGATCAGTGTAGGCTGCGGCATCTCCCCCCTCAGCAGGCGCGGCGGCGCCATCTTGGGATTTCCCGGGCCTCGCTGGTGGCCGAGAGAAGAAGGCCGTAAGTTTAGTAGGTCCCCTCTCATCTTTTCGTTTGCGGGACGACATCTTTCTAAGGGGTCAGGAGTGCCAGTAGATAGATTCTGGAGCGTCGCTGTCTGTTTGCTGCCCCGATGCTGGTGGATTGTCCGGCCGGTTACAGGGAGCTCTCAGCTCAAGCAGCCATTTAGCTCGCGCGCAAGCCACGCCCCCCCTCTCTCCGTCTTCTCATAGGACACAGAGGCAGCTGCAGGTCCTGCTGCTGTCAATCAAATCCTGTGAGGAGGGAGTGTATATTGATACGCACAGCCCAGCTTGGGAGCGCACCTGCACACAGCTTGCTATGGGGGCACTTGGAGATAAGGAGTAGTGGAGAATGCCAATAAGGGACCTTAGAAAAGGAGGTAAGAGTCTGAAGGTCAGAATTGTTTGTGGTAAAACCTGGTGGCAAGGATTGTTTGTGTGTGTAAAGGGTTAGCTGTGAAGTTAACCAACCCCAATGATGATCACTCTCAGTCTGCTGGCACATAGATTGTTCCAGAAATGCAACTGTTTTTTGAAACCATTAAATTAGTGGGTTTAGTTCCACCTAATGATTTACTGCTGTTTGGGGCTCTGGGCTTCAGCAAAATGGCAGCCTCCAGCAAGAAGCAAGTTTTTAAGGATAAAGTTCTGCTTTAAGTGAAGATTCTTGACTTCTTTTGTAAATTAGCCTCAGTGTTTGGTGTAGCCTAAACCTGCTACTTCTGCTTTCTATTTGATGCAAATCTTATCCAAAACATAATTATTGTTTTGTCCATCTTGTTTGTGCACTATTTATTAAAAAGGAGCTCTAGTCTCTCTAGTTTCACCTTCCGTTTTCATTCCACGGTGCTGGCATCTTAACTGTGGGCACCCGGCTGTGACAGTTTGTGGCTTCACAGTCAAGTGCCCACTGCACATACGCAAACCGTGCTGCATATTGTGAAGGGTCCTGCAGTCTTCTGGGATCTGTGACATGTCCCAGAAAACTGTGGGGAGGGAGGGGGGAAGGAAAACATCCGCTCTGATCGCCTAAGAGGTCAAAGCTGAAGTGGTAGCGGGTACTCCCAAAAGTACCAGGTTATAAGGGAGGGGAGGAGGCCTTAAAGTGGAACTTCCCCTTGTGGGGAAAAATGGTTTTGATCAGAACTCAAAAATGGGTGTTAGACCTGAAGGTGGCCCTATGTGGAAATTGCACAATCATATTGTGTAAAAAAAAAAAAAATCCTGATCACTTCCCCAGAGAAGTACAGTGGTACTATGGTAACCCTTTTTTCTCCGGTCACCGGGTTTGTTTACTAAAACTAGAAAACTAGTCACAATTATGCAGAGAAATCAATCAGCTTCCAGGTTTTATTGCTAAAGCTTATTTAAACAAGCTAAGGATAAATCTGGTTGTGACTAATTTTGCCCTCTCTAGCTTTAGTAAATAAACCCCAGAGTGTTAAAAAACAAAATCGTAAAAAGAAAAAAAAAAAATGTAACAAAAAAGAAAAAAAAAAAAGAATTAAAAGAAAAAACTATTATTATTATTATTTTTTTTACATACTGTCACCAGTCAGTGTTCCTGATCACTGCCACACCAGTTATATGTGAAGATTTTTTTTTTAAATTTCATAATTTTCCAAAAAAATACAAAATACTTACCTTACTAAATAGCTTGGACTGTTTGCTTTCCAAAAAGGGAATATTTGAGGGATATGTGTACTGTCCTGGTGTTTACGACCATCAAGAAATGAAATGGGCCATCAGTACATCAGGATTGATCAATTTTCAGATATATGTACCATAGTTTGTGGACTCTAAAACTTTCCTACGTGCTAAATTTATTTAGATTATTTATTTGAAAAATGTTATAACAGAAACAAAGAAAAATGCGTTTTTTTCATTTATTTAGCAAAAATTAAAAATCCATTGGTGATTAAATACCACCAAAAAAAAGCTCTATTTTGTGTGAAAAAATTATAAAAATGTCATATGGGTACAGTGTAGCATGACCGCACAATTGTCATTCAAAGTGCGACAGTGCTGAAAGCTGAGAATTGGCCTGGGCAGGAAGAAGGTAAAAGTGCCTGGCATTGAAGTGGTTAAAGTGGTTTAAACCTTTACATATACCAAATGATGTGACTGGATACACAGAAATGAAATAAATCCTTCCACAAAAGTTGTTCCTGTTTATCAGCAGCCCTCTCTTTTTTCTAACCATTGAAAGTGCACAGTTTACATATCATTTCTCAGCTTCAGGAGGCAGGGGGCGGGGATCTGACATCACACACTTTACAGAATAGAGAGGAGAGCTGAGTGTAGAGTGAGACGTGAGTGGTGGGAATGGACAAACCTCCCTTTACATAGTCTAATAGGTAAGCATGTACAGCAAAAGCTGTCAATCACCTTCTGTGTGCTGGGGGGGGGGGGGGGGTGACATCTCCCAGGATTGCTTGTTGTTGGCATATAGACTGTCAGAAGAGACTTATGCAGGTAGCAGAGAAATGACAGAGCAGACAGATATCACAGTAGGTGCATTGGGTTGAAGCAAATACACATTATAAAAGGATATACTTTGTTAATTTTTTTTGTTAATTTTTTTATTTTAGGGGTTTACAACCAATTTAACCACTTCTGGACCGGGTGACCAGGCCATTTTTTGTGATTTGGAATTGCGTTACTTTACCTGACAATTGTGTCGTGCAACACTACCTAACAAAATGTATGTCCTTTTTTTCCCACAAATAGAGCTTTTTTTGGTGATATTTGATCACCTGTGGGATTTTTATTTTTTGCGCTATAAGCAAAAAAAGAGCAACAATTCTGAAAAAAAAAAATATTTTTCCCTTTCTGCTATATAACATTCCCAAAAAAAATAATGTAAACATCTAATTTTTCATCCTTTTAGGGCATTTTGTATTCTGCTACATATTTTTGGTAAAAAAAAAAATCCCAATAGGCATATTTTGATTGTTTTGCGCAAAAGTTATCATGTCTACAAACTAGGGGAAAGATTTTTGTCATTTTTTATTTATTTATTTATTTTTACTAGATTTTTAGCAGGATGGCAACATTTGCGGTGGACAGATCGGACCCCTGACATTTTCAACACTTTTGGGGGGAACCAGTGACATTACTACAGTAATCAGTGCTAAAAATATGCACTGTTACTGTAATAATGAAATTGGCAGGGAAGGGGTTAACCAAAGAAAGGGGTTAAATGTGAGCCTAACTGTGAGGGGGATGGGCTTATGGAATCAACACAGAGGCCTGTTTTCCTAAATAGGAGGAACACAGGAGCTCTGTATTGATTCCTGAGAGAACAACGGTCTGCTGTGTTTACAACAGCAGACCACTGTTCCCTCCACGGGGAGCGATCGCTGGTGCCCGGCGACAATCGCGGCCGCCTGGCTCTGTGAATCAGCTCCCCCCGCTGGCAAATGGGGGCACGTGCATGCCCTCAGGATTGCTCCCGCGAACCACCGTACAGATACGGCGATTCACGGAAACCTGCTGCCATGCCGCGGTATATCAACAGTGGCTGGTCGGCAAGTGGTTAGGGAAAATCTCCAAAAATGATCTCTAGAAAGGACTTTGAGTAGTAAGTGTAATGCAATAAATACAATTACCTCCGTGTTGTTCTGAGATACAGCTCTCTGAAATTTTTGCCCGGTATGTTAGAGTACCTGCTATGTTCTGAATGGAATTAGTTGTTGCATTAGTGGCCCCATAGACCTCCATTGGGACGACTAAATTCTTTTTATTCGCAGACAACAATCATTGTTCCTTAAAAGTAAGAACAAGACGTGCTGCTATGAAAGTGCCGATCACCCTGAAGGTTACATTAGATCATGGTTCATCTCCTAGTACAACATTCCCATTGGGCTTCCCATATCATTCTGTTCTTCCCCCATTCTGTAATCCCTTTAATCCAATCTGGAAGGAATCCAATGAGCTGTCTCTTTTATTACCCTGGCAAATAAATGGATACATCAGAATGTTGACTACAATTATCAAAGCGGGTGATTCATCAGCAGAGAACAAGTGGTGTAACATCATAAATAGTGAATGAAGTGATGTAAGAAAGTTGCTACAATGCTTCCGAGGAACAGATGCTTCCTGGGAACATCTCCTCTGTTTTCCAAGGCTCTTACAGCTTTGCCAAATGTATTTTACTTTTGCTTACAAATAAATATGAAGTTTGCTCTTTGCATTTTGAATGTTTTTATTGTCTCTGCATTACTGAGCTGCAATGCATTTAAAAAATACTTTAATAAAATACATACAGTGCTCAGCATAAATGAGTACACCCCAACAGATTTGTCAGAAAACCTTTAATTTCTTTTTAGAATCAACATTTTCTATGGGACACTAGACTACAAAATACTCCCACAAATGCGGGCCATTGATTGCAACCAAGATTTGCGCACACTAAGAAGTAATTTTCCTAACAAATTCATTCAAGACCATGCTGCAAAAATGAATTTTCCCCAATAATAGTCTTAGGAGCAAAGCTAAATTTTAGACAACAAAATCCTAAATAAAGTCATTGTAAAGTCTCATTTTAACAACAAAAAAAAAAATACTGTTCTGCTCTATGCAGTTGGTTTTGCACAAGGCAGCCTGGATTCTTTTCTTCTTGGGTCACTCTTGCTGCCAGTGCTGTCTCTGTATCATTGAGTCATTGAAAGCTGCTCAGCACTGGTAAAAATGGAAGGGGACCCTGTGCATCGTGTGACTGACCATTACCAAAACATCTAGGCATGGACAAAAAAAAAAAGAAAATCCAAAAAATATATGTGTTGGTGGGGTTTATGGCTGGAACTGTGTAACAATCAAACTTACTTATCAAACATATGAAGTGAAAAGCTATTTAGTTGCATCTGCTATGAAAGAAAATAAATTAAGTCTGCATGCAACATATTGCTGTTCATGTGAGATCATGAGACCATCTAGCCATTACACACAGTTCAGGTCTATTTATTTACCAGTAAACTCCTCCCTTGATACCTCCTACAAACTGCTGCACGAAGGAACAAATAGCTGCAAGGAGTTATTACTGCAATTCTGTCACATAAAGGAACTGTCAAGTGCACGTAACATGATCTTGATAATTGATATTGATTTCAAGCTGATCCATATGTTTTTTTTCCTGTATTGAGTCTGAAAATTATAAAATGTAAGTTTTCTTCCAAAATGACAACTTTGTAAATTTTCCAGCACCATTCATAGAAAAAAAAATTTGTTTTAGAAGGAAAAAATGAACATTTCTGGACAAACAAGCACAGATATCTGAGCAATCACTGACGTGCGTTAAGCAATATAAGCAAGAAGAAATGTTTTCCTTCTATGTATGCTTAGTGCAAAAATGTTACAGGGTTATTTTAACAAAGGGCATTCATCCTGAGTAGATCAGGATAAAAATGGCATTCACCCTGAGCTCATCAAGACAAAAGGAGGATTCCCCCTAAACTCACCAAGACACAAGGGCATCGCCCTGAGCCCATCCAGACAAAAGGGGCATTACCCAAAGACCATCAAGATACATGGAGGATTTGAAACAAAACCAAAGAAATTCCAAGCTCAATTTACTGACCAGCCTGCTAACCAACTGAATTGTCCTGTCTAAAAATATATGGTAACAACTGGGGTTTGGTTTTCACACATTTGCAAATACATACATAAGCTACAGAGCACCGTCAAGGTACCCCATTCATTTCTGTAGTTCTTACCCTAAATTTGAGAGCCTCCACAGTGGAAGCACATGCATTATAATAGATGGAAGGGTCCTGCCCTCTGCCTTTCCAATAAAATGCATGTTCTTCCACTGTGGAGGCTCTCACATTTAGACATAGGACTACAGAAGATACAAGGGTGCCTTGTCGGGGCTCTGAAGCTTACACATGTATTTGCAAATCTGTGCAAACTAAACCCCTGTTTTTAACGCATACTGTTAGACAGGACAACTTGGTTGGTTAGCAGTCTGGTTGGTAAGTTGAGCATGGAATTTCTTTGGTTTTATTTTGCATGCATTGCCCTTCCATGAGCTCCTTGCTGCAAAGGCCAGTTAAAGGTGAGGGCAGTGGCCATTTGTTTGTACAGGGAGGATTCACCCTGAACTTATCAAAACACAAAAAAGGGTTAGCCCTGAACCTACCAAGACACAAGGAGTATCACCCAGAGCTAATCAAGACACAAAAAGGATTAGCCCTGAACACACCAAAACAAAAATGGAATTACTTAGAGTCTAGCAAGACACAAGGCAAAATTACCCTGAGCCCACCAAGACACAAGAAGGCTTCACCTTGAACTCATTAACACACATGGAACATCACCCAGAGTGTAAACCCATCAAGACACAAGGAATAATCCTCCTATGCCCATCAAATCACAAGGAGGATTCACCCTAAACTCAACAAAAAAACAAGGGAAATCACTCAAAGCCCATCAGGACACATTGGGCATCACCCAGGGAAATCAAGACAGAAGAAGGATTCACTCTTTACCCATTAAAACACCAGAAGGGTTAGCCCTTCTGCCACCAATTCACAAGGGGCATCACCCACTGCCCATCAAAACACAAGGAGGATTCACCATGGACCCATCAAGAAACATGCAGGATTGGACCTGAACCCACCAAGACACAAGAGGGAATCCCACAGAGCCCAAAAACACAGAAAGGCTTCAGCCTTGACTCATCAAAACACACAGGGCATCACCCAGCACTGAACCAATCAAGACAGAAGGAGGATTCATCCTGAGCCTACCAAGACACAAAGGACATCACCTAAAGCCTGTCAAGACACAAGGGGCATTCCCCATGAGCCCATAAAGACAAGAGTCAAACCAAAAGGCTTTCAGGTGATGGAGCCTGAAATAGGGAGGCATGTTATGTACAGACTACGTCACAAGTCTATTTTTTATACTTTTTATAACCTACACTGTATTTCCTCTAAAATACTGATTGCTTTATGTGTCAATACATTCAAAAAAAATACACAGTGTTTTCAACATATTGCATTATCTTGTCTAGAAGCATAAAATGGCATTCAAAATGCAAGTAAATGTGCTAGTTTGATGTATCTGAAAAATTAATTGTGGTAAATTACAGAATTGCAGAAATAACCATTCCAAAATGTTTCAAATACGTGTGGTTAAAAACCTGGGGCAAAAGAAAATGGGGGTCTGTAGAGATGCTAAAATCAGTTCTCTATGTCATGCTTAGCCCGACCCCTTAGTTTCACCTTGCCTGTGCTCCCTCCTCTGCAGTTGTCCACAATAACCAAAGCTTCAGGCGTATTATAAAGCAGCGCAAGCATTATTGGCATATTACCTTTTACCATCATACAAATCATCTGCAAATAGCATACCATTGTATAAAACTAATTTAAAACACTGTGATCCAAATCCTGAAGAAATGTTCCATAGACATAGGCCCATATCAGAAACAAAGCAGAAATGTCCTATGCATTATACAATTCCATTGCTAGGGGACCCATGAACTGAAAACACCGCAGGGCCCATTGCACAGTGATCCCACTGCTGATACAGTTTATAATACAAAAGTAATGCATTGAAAAAAGCCATGTTTGGCAACTTTTACATGTTTTATGAAAAAACACATGCAGTGGTCTGACTAACCTTATTAGGGAAGGGCTGGGAATCTTTGAAATGTCAAGCAGAACCAACTAGTCCCTTTATGGTGGTTGGTAAGGATTTATGTGGACTAAAGAAAACGATATGTAGCAGGTTTTCCAGGCATTGGGCCTGATGTGGGTCTGCCATTGTTACCGGTGATACCTTCAGCGCATTTAAACTGAAAACCCAAGTGTGCGATTGGAGACAATGACCATTCCGGCATCTTTGGTTTGTTTTGTTTATTTGATAATGGGGATGGGAGAAGGAAATGAGTGGGATACTCCTCTGGCTCAACTAGGTACAACTGGGGCACTTTGCAGAAGAAAATGCCCTTCAGCGCTGTCTTGACGCCTGCTGGATGCCGACCAAAACGCTTGTTGGCGCTTGAAGAATGCTGACTTGCTGAACTGTACTTGAACTTGACTTTTGACACTCTGGTTAGCTCAACAAGTCCTGGACTATAACTGCGAACTGACTCTTGACAATCTGGTTAGCTCAAAAGTTCTGTATACAGCTCCCTCCAGTCCTTCCTGACTGAGGTAGCTCTCTGTAACTGCTTGTGCTGCTGCAACTCTCAACACTGTACACGGCACACTACACACTGCACACTTTAGCTCTTCGGGGTCCAACCGCTGGTGCCCCCTTTACACTTCAGGGTCCTCTCATTAGGCACCCCCTCTATACTTCAGGGTCAACACTGGCACCCCCTTTACCGCTAGCTAGCTCCTGGATCCCTTGGACCTTCACCGGAGCGGTCCCCTCTCAGCTAGGCAGACCCTCAGGGGTAGTTTGCAGTACTCACAAACTGGGAATGCTTTCCTGAAACTGGACCCCCTCTACTCCGCTGGTCCTCGGCACACTGGATCCTCTCTGCATCTCAGCTCAGCTCTCTGTCCCCTCAGGCAAGCTGCCTGGGACACCTGATCCTTCTGACAGAAGGAGAGACAGCCGTACTCTCCCTCCTGGGACTCTGCTTCCCCCAAAGACGCTGCGTCATGCACTCCCCTCAAACTTATACCCACTCCCAGAATCCTGTGCGGCAGAATCTGCCTTTCTGGGGTAGATACAGGTCTCAATGTGCCATTGATTGGGTTTCCTCCACTGCTCAATGAGAGCCCTCTCAGGAGCACAGTGGGGAGACTCCCTAATTTCAATAGCCACACCTGGGAGATATGACAGCCTAGCTGAAAATCATGGCCCTGCTGGTAGGCAGCCAGGGCACACTATACTTAGCCTAGCACCTATCTTGTAGGGTGCTACACATATAAATGATGCCATAATGCCACAGTGATTGGTGGGGATGGTGACACATTTTCACATCATCAAGTATCAGTTTATTTTGTGGCTTTTAGCATTTGGTCACATGACTCCTTGTCACCATAAAGGAAGTTTGTTTTGGAAGACTTACCTCTGCTACATTGTGCAATTGCAGGTCTGAACAGGGATTGGGGACCTATATAATGCCCAGCAGCTGTCATTAACTAGTGGGCTGATATGTCCACATGGAGCCACCAACCTAACTTACACTATATTGTCAAAAGTATTGCCTGCCTTTACACGCACATGGACTTTAACCACTTTACCACCGGAGGATTTTGCTGTCTTACGTCCAGGCCACTTTTTGCGATTCGGCACTGTGCAATTGCACGGTCGTGCGATGCCGTACCCAAACGAAATTTACGTCCTTTTTTTTCCACAAACAGAGCTTTCTTTGGTGGTATTTGATCATTTTTACTTTTTGCGCTATAAACATAAAAATAGCATAAATTTTGAAAAAATAACAATATTTTTCACATTTTTTTATATGAAATTCCCCCCAAAATCAAAATTTTTTTGAATTTTTGCCCAATTTTGTTTTCTGCTACCCATTTTTGGTAAAAAAAAAATCACAATAAGCGTATTTTGATTGGTTTCGCAAAAGTTATTGCGTTTACTAACTAAGGGAAAGATTTCTGTCATTTTTGGTGGGTTTTTTTTTAACGAGTAATGACGGCGATCTGCGATTTTTTTTGTGGGACTGCGACATTTCGGCGGACATATCGGACCCTTGACTGACATTTTTGACACTTTTGAGGGTACCAGTGACATTACTACAGTAATCAGTGCTATACATATGCACTGTTACTGTAAAAATGACACTGGCAGGGAAGGGGTTAATTTTATTGGAGAGGGAGGGGTTAATGTATGCCTGGTGCTTACTAACGTGTGTGGGGGGAGGTGACTGAGTGACACAGGGACAGATCGCAGGTTCAGCTATGCTGAACCCTGCAGTCTGTCACTGTCTGTCACTTAGGAGATCCGCCCGCTTTGTTTACACAAGCGGGCGAATCTCCAAACTCGATTCTCCGACGATCGGGGAAGAACGGCGGTAATCACCGCCGCTCCTCCCCTGGCCCGACTCCCGCTGTGACTGAATACAGTGGGAGCGAGCCTTCGGGCCCCGCGCGTGCGCCGCCCACAAGGGGAGGAGTCGTAGGTCTACATCGCTGGACGGGAACGAGCCACTTTGCCGCAGTACCAGCTCAGTGAGCGGTCGGCAAGTGGTTAATGGCATCTCAGTCTTAGTCCATAGGGTTCAATATTGAGTTGGCCCACCCTTTGCAGCTATAACAGCTTCAACTCTACTGGGAAGGCAGTCTACAAGGTTTAGGAGTGTGTCTATGAGAATGTTTGACCATTCTTTTAGATGCGCATTTTTGAGTTCAGGCACTGACTTTGGAGGAGAAAGCCTGGCTCGCATTCTCCGCTATAATGCATCCCAAAGGTGTTCTATCGGGTTGAGGTCAAGTTTCTCCACCTCAAACTCGCTCATCCATGTCTTTATGGACCTTGCCATATATGTAAATACCCTAGTATTTACATACTATAAATAAGCTCATATGCCAATTTGTTGGTCAGATTGTAAAGAAGGGAACCACTTTTAAGAGCAGGACTGTAATGTGAGTGATCATCCAAACAATCAAACAAATAGTGAACTGTGTGGTCTTTTTGGAGTGCCTGAGCATGGGAAGCATCAGGATTTCTATCCCCTTGGTGTATCCAGAAGTCCAGGGGATGTTGGGAGCCCAGGGAATTGTGGGGAGCAACTTGTTCATGCCACCAAAGAAGGTGGTCAAAGAGGGATTCCGCTATAGTGCTATACTCTAAAAACATGTGCCATTGTGCTATTCAGAAAAGCGTGAATGGCACAAAAAAAGTCTCACTGTAACTCTTGGCAGTAACTGTTCAAAAATTGTCCCCCCCCCCCCCCCGGTACAACCCTTAGGAGTAGGGGCATACACATTCCTCATAAGGCTACCCCTTGGGATGGCTGTAAAGTACCTGGTGCCTGATTAAAAAATATAAGCCAGCTAAAGTTGGGGCCCGTCTGTACGGTGGTGCACATCTTTATACTGTCTGCAGTGAACAACTGTCGGCCTGCTAAGTAAGGACAGTCTCTTCTAGTATTAACTGTTGACAGTGAGGGGATAAGTACAGTTTGTTCTGCTCACCACTCCTGGTACCCAACAGATCTAGTTCAGAACACTTGGCGGTTTTGTTGTCTCCGATGGTTGGGTACTCACAATCAGGTGCCCACACAGCTCTGTTCTGGCTTATGTAGCCACTCACATGGCCACAGGTCTCTCCAGCTCTGGTCCCAGCACAAGGAAAGATCTTTCTGTGGCTCAGTCCTTAGGCTCTATGGACACAGCGCAGCACTCCGGTCCCCGTGCACCAGCCGTTCATGGCTGTCTTGCAGGTTCCAGCAGCAGGTCTGCACTACTCCAATCCCAAGATTCAGTAACTCTCTGTGGCTCAAGCTCTCAGCTCTTTGGGGGCTCAGAACACAGCAGGGGGTTCACTAGTCTTTTGTGTTAAAAATAATATTTTTTAAAATTCCTTATCTGAGCTTTATGATCTCAGCTATTGAATATACTGCACTCGTGAATCTTCTTTATACCCTTAATGTATTTAAAGGTTTCAGTCGTGTCCCAGCTTTCCTGTTCTTCCTCAAGGTGTACATATTCCATTCTTGAAATGTATTATTTTACATGTTTTAACCCTCAGACCTTTCAGGATTTTGAGGTCCACCTTCGACTTGTTCTAACTTATCAATATCTTTTAGTAACTGAGGCATCCAGAATTGGGCACAGTAATGACATCTCTGTAAAGATCAATAAATCAGGACCTCTGGTAGTGATCTCTCAACTGATAACTAAAGTTCAGTATAGAGGTAGTAATCCCTCTAATAATAACTAAAGACAGGGCCAGGACAAGGGGTGGGCAGGAGGGGAAGCTGCCCTGGGCACTGTAGTATCATGTGAGGTGGGTGCCACAAGGACATTGGGGCAGAGGGGACTGGGAATTTGGGTTGCGGCAAGGGGTAAGTATTGTTCTAGGAGGGGAAATTTGGGGGAAGGGTGATAATAGTGTTGGTTTATGGGTATTTGTGTTGAGAGGGGGGGAGAAGACTTGTGCTAAGAGGGAAGATTTGGGGGGAATTTGTGCTGGAGGGGGGGGATTTCAAGTGGGGGAGAAGATGTGTACTAGGAGGGGAAAGTTTTGGGGAAAAGGATTTGTGTTAGGAGGGGTGAATTTTTTTTTTGGGGGGGGGCAAGGACTTGTGCCAAGGGGGGGGTATTTATGCTTGGGGGAGTTTCTTTGTGGGGAGATTTTCTTCCCCCTGCTGGTGGTCCCTCTGATGATAACTAAAGATCTATATAGAGGAATCAGACCCTCCTTCCTCCTGCTGGTGATCCCTCAATTGATAACTAAAAATCTATTAAGAGGAATCAGGACCTTCTTCCTCCTGCTGGTGATCCCTCTATTGATAACTAAAGATTTATATAGAGGCCTCAGGTCCTTCTTCCTCCTGCTGGTGATTGCTCTGGTGATTAGAGATGGACGAACATCGGCCAGGGTGGTTCGTGAACGTCAGCCGCAAATTTTCTCAAAAGTCCGAACCGCAAGTTTGCGGCGGGCCCCATTGATTTTAATGGGAGGCAAACTTTAAAAACCTTTAGGTCATATTTACAGCCACAAAAGACGTACTAGCTGTGCACAAATAGTCCCAGCAATTTTTTTTTTTTACAGCAAAAAATTATAATTTTTTTTTTTTTTCATAAATCAGCCAGAACTGACAGCAGCTGGTAAATACATGTCTAATACATATAGGGTCCATTGACAGATCTGTAAAATGGGTCCGCATCCATTCCACAATTTGGCGGAACCTTTACAGACCCATTGATTTTCAATTCCAGTCTGAAAAATTAGGCATTTACAGGATAAAGAAGTAAGTGTCGGCCATTCCAGGTCCCAAAAATTAGCCCACATGCGTTTACCTGACAGCTAAGAACGTAGTATTCTGTGGCTGAGGGTACATTAGGCATTCACAGGATTCAGAAGAAAGTGTCAGCCAGTATAGGCCCCAAAAATTAGCCCACATGGGTTTACCTGCAGCTAAGAACGTAGTATTTGATGGCTGGAGGTACATTAGGCATTCACAGTATACAGAAGAGTCGGCCTGTATAGGCCCCATAAATTAGCCCACATGGCTTTAGCTGACAGCTAAGAACATAGTATTTGATGGCTGGAGGTACATTAGGCATTCACAGGTAACAGAAATAAGTGTCGGCCATTCCAGGCCCCAAAAATTAGCCCACATGGGTTTAACTGAAAGCTAAGAACGTAGTATTTGATGGTTGGAGGTACATTAGGCATTCACAGTATACAGAAGTAAGTGTCGGCCTGTATAGGCCCCAAAAATGAGCCCACATGGGTTTAACTGACAGCTAAGAACGTAGTATTTGATGGCTGGAGGTACATTAGGCATTCACAGGATACAGAAATAAGTGTCGGCCATTCCAGGCCCCAAAAATTAGCCCACATGGGTTTAACTGAAAGCTAAGAACGTAGTATTTGATGGTTGGAGGTACATTAGGCATTCACAGAAAAAATAATTGTCGGCCCTGAAAGGCCCCAAAAATTTGCCATTCAATGGACATGAAATGCCTTTTATGCCGCTGTATGTAGCGAAGCCAAGGACCGGGAATTGCTGTGGGTGGATGGCGGTCTGGCGGATATTTGTGGCCTGGCATGAGGAATTTCAATGAAACATGGTCTACTGGTCACATGTGTTGAATTCCTCAGAGATTCATGCCTCATTTATTTTTATAAATGTGAGGTAGTCTACACTGTCATGAGCTAGGCGAGTGTGCTTATGGGTCACGATTCCCCCTTCTGCGCTGAACGTCCTTTCGGACAGGACACTGGACGAGGGGCAAGCCAACATTTCCATTGCAAATTGCGCAAGCTCTGGCCAGAGGTCAAGCCTGCCCACCCAGTAGTCCAGGGGTTCATCACTCCTCAGAGCGTCCACATCGGTCGTTGACCCGATGTAGTCGGACACCTTTTTTTACGCTCAAACATTTGGGCCACAGAAGCCTGCCTTTTTCCAGAACAACGTGACAACGGCCTCATGGAAGGTGGAGTGGAGGACAAATGTGTGGAGAGAGGAGAAGGAGAAGAGGCTGGATGGTGAGAGCCTGGAGTGTGGCTTTGTGGGTTCTGACGGTGTTGCTCCCACTGGGCTCGGTGATGGGAGCTCAGGTGCCTTCTCAAGGCGGTTGTCCCTAGTGAGTGTTGGGCTTACCACGACTTATGCGTTGACTGCAAAGGATGCAGACGGCAACACTGTTGTCAGCAACGGACACATTAAAAAAAAGCCCACACTGCGGAGCCATGTGCCGGCGTCCTGGGAGCGCCAGATGTGACTGTATATGGTTGATTGCTCCTGATACATTTGCAGTCTGCTTTGTACCTCTTGTGCAATGCAAGTTCTGCCTGCCTCTCCTCCCTATCTGCCGGTCCGTTTCTCCCTCTGAACTCCCCTCCTCTTCCTCTCTTGTGGCCACTCACATGACATCCATAGACACGTCATCATCCACGTCAACTTCCCCACCACTAACATTCGAGATCTTGGAGTAGGCAACAACAGCAGGGACCAACCTCCTTGGGCTGATCTGGGTACTGTCGTCAGACTGCTGAGTGGCGGCTGTTGCTATCTCCTCTTCCTGATCCGATGCCAATAATGGCTGCGCATCGCAAATGTCTTGTGATGGATCGGAAAATAATTCCAGTGACTCAAGCGGAGGGTATGTGGTGGTATTTTTGGGGGTGCACACAGCAGAGAGTGAAGAGGGTGCAGATAGAGAAGATGAGGAGGGTGCAGAAGAGGAAGGCTGAGTGAGCCACTCAACCAAGTCTGGTGCGTCCTTTGACGTAATTGCACGCGGCTTTTGAAACTTCACACCTTGGCTCCAGCCTACTGCTTCTGCCCTAACCCTACCACCCCTGTGTAAGTGTCTGCCTCTTCTTCTGCCTGTCATGTTTTTTAATTACCTTGTGACAAAAGTCTCTAGAGAATCGCAGTATGTCTGTAAAAAGGTATATAACACCGCGCTTCAATCTGTGGTATTGGGGGGCCACAGGTTTATCACACCAGTTCTACAAATAATTGGCCAGTAACTGTTGTCACTGTGTGTAGCACAGTTAACACAGCAAAAGAGGCCACATTTTGCAGGACTGAAATACAATCTTATAAAAGTATACTGTTAAATAACACCCCACTTCAATATGTGGTATTGGGGGGCCATTGGTCTATCACACCAGTTGTTCAAAAAATTGGCCAGTGAGTTTGGCACTGTGTGTACCAGACTAAACTCAGCAAAAGAGGCAATATTGCTGCAGAACACAAATACACTTGTAAAAGTATACTCAGATAACACCCCACTTCAATATGTGGTATTGGGGGCCACTGGTCTATCACACCAGTTATAATACATTATAAGTGCTTTTGTCACTGTTTGTTGTATTGCTGCAGCAACGCTCAGTCACCACACCTGTCAAAATGCTGCACAGTGCACAATAATACTACTAATCCACTATAATATGCTTTCTACAAAGTATATTATACCGTGGATTACCCCCCTGCCCCCCCCCCTATATAGTGCACTGCACAGCAATACCAACAAAAAAAATTGCAGCCCTTTAAATTACTTTTGTGGACATTAACAGAGCGATTTGTGTCACTGCTGCCGATCGCTAACTGCCCCTAAAGCACAGACTGGATATCTGTCCCTAACCTGAAAAGAGACTGGACCTATACCCTAATACCAGCCCTGAAAAGGACTTTTGTGGACATTAACAGAGCTATTTGTGTCTGGCGATCTCTCCCTCATGAACACAGCAGACCTTTCCCTACACAGACAAAAAGCAGAATGTGAAATGGCCGCCAGCTCAGGTCTATTTATAGGGTAGGGGGCCTGTCCATGTGCTGAAATGTTTCAATTGGCTGTCCCGTTCCACCTGACGGCTGTGTCATGGGTCAAAGTTCTCCCCAATGTAAACTAATATGGCCACCGCGAACAACGCCATGTGTTTGCAAAATTGGCGGGTAGCGAACCAGAACTGACCGCCGGGCGAATCGCAAGGCCATCTCTACTGGTGATAACTAAAGATCTATATGTAGGAATCAGGATTTCCCTTCTCCTATTGTAATGACAGCTAAAGATCTATATGTAATTTTAACAAAGGTCTCAAGAACTTGACACAGTTATCTAGATGAGGCCTAAATAAAGCTCAATATAGTGGATTTAGGACATTTCCTCCTCTGCATAGTAATCCCTCTAGAAATGTCCTCCAGATTTTTTGTATTTTCCACAGCCTCCACAAGCCACCATGTCTGCTCATTTTGCAGTCGTTTGAAATTATAACTTCCAAATCTTTTTCTTCTGCCCAATATTATACCCTGTCAGATGATTCTTATTTTCTTAAATGCATTATTTTGCATTTAGAAATGATAAACAGCAGTTTCCACTGCTTTGATTTAGCATTTCCCATAGCTCCTAACTTTCCCTAATTGCAAGGGACTGTCCCTGATTTGGAACAAAGTCCCTCTGTCCCTCCTCCTCCTTTGTCCCTCATTTTGGTCTGATCTATATAGTTGTATAAAAAATGCAATATTTATGCAAAATGCAATTTTTATCATTTAGAAAATGTTTCACGGTGCTAAAGCTTTCATCCAATTTCTTAATTTCTGCATTTATCAATGTCACAAGCCAGTGTAAAAGAATAATAGTTGTAAAAAAAAAAAAAAAAAAAACCCTAAAAAATCCTTAAATCCTTTTTTTTTTTGTTTCAATGGTTTTTATTGAATTTTCAACAAGAGAAAAGAAAAGATTACAAACAATAACAGCAGTGCAGTATTAATGTAACATTCCATCTAGAATATAGAACCATGAGAGGCATCCATATACATATTAAACTAGTCAAGCAGATCCGTGTCAAAGGCATATCATGGTGGTAACGACAGACAAGGTATCCGATACTCCCCTATCCCTCCCGGGACACCCCAGTGGGAACAAAAACTGCATCCCGGGGGGAATGGCATTCTAATTTCAATGAATTTTGATTAGGTGAAGAAGATACTGCCGCAGAAGTGCAAGACAGTAGCATGAATGCCGATACCACAGTAGGAGAATGGTATAAATCAGCTGTGAAGTATATTCAGCCCATTGGCACAACTAGAGCTTACCGTAGGATAGAGGGGCGATATGTGCCACACCCCTCACTAAACTTGAATACTGTAGTGAGGTTCTTAACCTAGTATAAACAGCCTTATTGGCCTAGATAACATCCTGGTCCTGACCCTCAGAGCCCTATTGGGAAGAATGGTAACAACAACAATATCTAGGTGCCAGGGAAGTCAGGAACCGCTTTAAAAAAATAAGGATTGGATAACCTGGGGAGTGAGGAACTTCAGACCCATCTTCCCCATGTATGCAACATATACCAAGAGGGACTATACCATTGACAAAATCATAACCCCTCATCGTATGGTTCACAATAGGAAGTGATAAATAACTCAATGAAGTCAAGTAAAAGGGCCTGCTGGCCTAATGTAGTCATAGAGAGAAGACAGGGTGGAAATAAAAGGAGGGTAAAGAAGGGAAGAAGAAAACCTGCAGGAACGCTGAAGGACAGTCGGTCTCCAGGGCCGCAAACCATTATTATTTAATTCAGGTTCACGCCTGGAACCAAGGAGATTCCCACATACGTGGCCCAAGGTTCCCAGATTCTTTCAAATTTCGTCACAGTGTTCGTAAGCACACTTACCATTCTTTCCTGGGCCATAACCCATGTGATCTTATTACGAATCTTCCGGATGGAGACAGTAGATTTTTTCCAAGCTCCCGCAATAGAGAGCTTAGTACCGAGTAAAATGTACAGGATCAGCCTTTGAGTGTGTTTCGGCACTCCAGGAATTCGTTTATTAAGTAAGGCTATTTGGGCCGATTTAGGAATTCTATGGCTAGTGACCTTGTAGATCATATGAAAGATCCGATCCCAGATGCCTCTTATACGTGGACATTCCCACCAAACGTGGATCATGGACCCCCAGAGCTGACATCCCCTGAAACAAAGGGGTGAGGAGGAGGGAAACATTCTGTGCAACCTCGTTGGCACCAAGTACCAACGGGTTAGGACTTTTAAGCCAGCTTCCATTAAAGACACGCTACCTATCCCTTGAAAAGATCGGAAGCATGCTCTGCCCCATTCCTCCAAATCCCAAGATTCCGCCAACTCCGATTCCTAAGCCTTCATATAAGATAATTTGTCCCGCCTTAAATCCTTTTTTGTATAATCTCCCTTTAGCGGGCGTGGAAGGGGTGTGTCCTAAGTCTACATACTTTTGCTTATAGGTGATCCTCGTTCCCATCTCAAAAAGTTGGAAGGTATGCATTTCCAGCAATGCCAAATCATGTTCCATGTTACAATCACTTCCATGAATAATAACCCTATTGCACACATTTGTGTCATCAGCAAAAAGACACAACTTACACACATCCATGTATATTCAGTGACAATTTACCTGCATGTAAGGTGCCTTCAGGTGTCACCTCTAAGCCCCCTGCTGAACTAATTTCCTCTGAAATAATAAAGCACTAGAGGATGTTGCCAAGTAAACCTAATGTAATTCTTCTTCAGTTATTGTGTGTCACTGACAGTAACAATGAGAATGTTGTGTAGTGTTGGTATTATCAACACTATTATTATGGAAGAACAACACTCCATTAGGAGGGAAAATTGGATGTCTGTATAACCCCCCAGGGAAGATCATGGGTGTGAACAGGCCTATTAAAGATAAAATGCACCTTATTTAATTAAAGGTCACGGCTGCAGGACACAATAGGCTGTTTACTAATTCAAACCGAAGCAACAATATTGCACTGAACAGCCCTGTTGGTCACTCTGCTAAATTCAAACTAAATAAATACCTATAGAGGTGACACACAGGAAGCCACATCAGCAGAACACATGATAAAAGAAACCATCAGCAACCGTAATAATCACATTATATTGTTGATTTTATAGCAAAAGCTTTCATATACAAAAAAATAATCAGGCACATAAGGATGGTTTGGACATAACATGTTGATAGGATGGTTGAATCTGTCCGGGTTTTTATTCAACAAGAGTTCGGCAATTCCAATTTAAAATCCACTAAACCCAAACTTTGTAACGAATCCCACTGAAATCTATGAGGGGGTGAATCATATCATTTTTAGGGCCAATAGGCAAACTACTGTAAAAAGGCTTGGGAAGGAAACTGGGCACTGCTATGGGGGACATATACCGATGCAACTTTATTTTTTTTTTAATTAATACCGTACAGCAAAGAGCGTAGCTTTTTATGCAGCTTCAAGGGCAACCCCAAATCCTGTAAAAAAAACATACGTGTGTGATCCCTTAACCACTTCTCGACCACCTGTCGCCTTTTAACTGCGGCAGGGTGGCTCTCCTGCGCAAACCGACATAGACCTAGGTTGGTCGTGCGCGGGAAGCTAGGAGGCGAGTGGCACGCTCCCGCCCCCACTCGGCAGCGGGGAAGCCGATGCACGGGTCAGGCAGCTCCGATTGCCGCCTGACACCTGCGATTGTTCCCCGCTGATAGAGAAGAACGGTCAGCTGTTGTAAACACAGCTGACCGTCCTTCTCCCTGAAATGATCATACAGCCCATGTGATCCTTCTATATAGAATCACATGTCTCTATGATCATTTCAGAAGCCACACACAGTTAGAATCACTCCCCTAGGCTCACATTTAACACCTTGATCACCCACAGGGTTAACCCCTTCCCTGCCAGTGTCATTATTACAGTAACAGTGCATATTTTTAGCACTGATTACTGTAGTAATGTCACTGGTACCCCCAAAAGTGTCAAAAATTTCAGTTAGGGGGGGCGTGGCCGGAACTCGGATGTGAAAGCAGCGCGGCTCCGGAGCTCTGTCCTATCTGCCCTGATCCTTCCGTGATCCTGCTGGAACCCGACATCCTACTCACCTGATTCCGACGTCTCCTGTCTCCTGATATCCCGGTGCACCCGCGGCGATGGTCAAAATCGGTCCTCCCGGTCCAGAAGCACTCGGTATCCGCCCGCCGGACCTCACGCTGCCACGATCCCAAGATGGCGCCGGCCCGGCGCGTGCTGCGGGCCCTTCCTCCCAGGTCGCTCGCTCCTCGGCTGTGCGGATGGCATCGGCCTCTGTGGAGGGGGAAGCGATTTCTCCTGGATCGTCTCGGCTGGCGGTGACTGTAAGTGATGCCCTCTCTCCTCCCCTGGGCTCCCCCGTACCCTCGGAGCCTGCTCTGTCTGTGGATAGGCCCGAACCTACCCTGTCTGCCATAATGGACGCTATCCAGCACTGTCAGACCTCGCTTGCCTCACAGATTGAGTCTGTACAGATGGACATGTCGTTTCTCAAACAGGATGTGCACAACCTTCGCCACAGGGTGGGCAACGCGGAGCAGCGTATTAGTGACATGGAAGATGCCCACCGCCCCATGCAGTCCACTGTGTCAGAGTTGCAGAGGGGCCATGTCGCTACTACAGACAAGCTAACGGACATGGAGGACCGCCTCAGGCGCAATAATTTGCGTTTTTTGGGCTTTCCGGAGGGATCGGAGGGTAAAAATCCTGAATCATTCATGGAACATTGGCTTATCGATACTTTTGGGAAGGAAGTTTTCTCCCCCTTGTTTGCCATTGAAAGGGCGCACAGAGTGCCATTGCGCCCCTTGCCGCCCGGGGCCCCACCCCGTCCTCTTCTCATCAAGCTTCTGCACTTCCGTGATAGGGAGGCTGTGCTCCGGGCCTCTAGGGACAAGGGCCGAATCCTGTATAATAACCACGCTGTATCTATCTTCCCGGACTTCTCTGCTGCGACCCAGAAACAGCGGGCCTCCTTCATGGCAGTTAAGAGGAGACTGCGGGATTTACAATTGCCGTATAGTATCCTGTACCCGGCTCGTTTGAGGGTCATCTATCAAGGTAAAGCCCACTTTTTTCAGGATCCTCAGGACGCTGCGCAGTGGGTGGATTCCCTGGGACGCCGCTCCCCTCCCTCCCAGGATCATAGGTCTCCTCGTCGGTGATCGCTGGCCTGTGTCTTGCAACTGCTGCTAGGTTTCCCTTTCTTCCTCCTGGATGTCGTTGGGATGCACCTTTATATTCTATGATCCTTCTTACAACTCCTTTTTTTTGTGATTGTCGGGTGTCCTCCTGAATGGGGGGACCCCCCCTTGTTCCTCTGGAAGGGCATTTTTGGGGATGGTTGCTCCCCTTCACCCCCTTTTTTCCTTTTTTTGCTACCATTCCTGTCCGCTTCAGGACGAGCAGATCCACGTTTCCCTGAACTACACTGTTTTCTGGTTATGGGATTTCAAGCTCTCAACTGTTGGGGACTGAGGGCCGGGTGGGTTAGGGTGGGATGGGTGTTGGGTTACTACTGTTTTTGTGTTTATCTGGGATTGTGGGGGTCTCTCCCCCCTTTTTTTGATTTGCGTTTACTCCGTCATGTCTTCTTGGACTCTTATCAGGGATTTTTTTTACGCCTAGGTGATACGATTTTTATTTCTGCCTTGCTGTACTTGATAATATTTTGGTTCTTGTCTGTGCCTTCTCCTCCTATGCATATTGCCTGCCAGTGGTTTTGCCTGCCATATTGTGAGGTCTTGGTGCTCGGGGGGGGGCCTCCCCCTTTTTTGGGACCCCCCCGGTCACCAACGCTGATTTTTAACATATCACTATGTCTACTCTCCGTTTAGTCTCTTGGAACGTCGGGGGGCTAAATTCTAAAGTCAAGCGTTCCCTGGTTTTCGAATATTTAAAACGTCATAACCCACACATTGTTTTATTGCAGGAAACCCATCTCCAGGGGTCCAGGGTGATGGCCCTAAAGAGGGCGCATGTGGCGTACGCGCTACACTCTACGTATTCCTCGTATGCTCGCGGTACTTCGATTCTAATTGCAAAATCAGCCCCTGTCACCATCAAGCATTTGAAGACTGACCCTTCGGGGTGTTTTATTATTCTTGTCTTCGAATTTCTGGGTAAGCCCTATACCCTGGTTAACGTTTATGTCCCTCCGCCGTTTACTAGACAGTTTTTTGACCGTATGCTGGGTCTGGTCTTGGAAATGGCTGAGGGTCCCCTTATTATGGCGGGTGACTTTAATACGGTCCTCGATGCTGCTCTGGACAGGTCTGGAGCTGTCTCCTCCGCACCAACTCCTTTATGCTCCTACTTGGACAAATTGGATCTCCTGGACGCCTGGAGATGGAAACATGGGGGGATTACTGAGTATTCCTGTTATTCCAGCTCCCATAATACATTGTCCCGCATTGATCTCTGCCTGCTCCCTCGGGAACTGCTAAGTCTTCTTTCGGGTGTCAGGTATCTGCCCCGCGCAGTATCGGATCACTCCCCTTTACTGGTGGATCTCGCCTTGGGGTCCCCCCCTAATTATAAACTCTGGAGGCTCAGCCCCCTGTGGCTGGCGGACCAGGCAGTGACTGACCAGGGGTCGGCGGAGATGAACTCATATTGGGCACTCAATAAACAAGCTGGATCTGAATTGTTGACCTGGGAGGCCTTTAAGGCGACCATGAGAGGTACCTTTTCGTCTGCCGTGGGCGGTGCCAGGAAGGCTCGCCAGACTAAGTTGGTTGACGCCGAACTGGCGCTGCATGCGGCTGAACGACAATATACTGATGACCCTACTCCCCAGCACCATGCCTCTTGGCGGGCCAGGGCTCGGGACTTGGATCTGGTGGTTGTGGAGCGTACACAGAAGAAACTCCTTTATCAAAATCAGCGCATTTTTGAACTGGGCGATAAGAACAGTCGCCTCTTGGCTTATTTGGCTAGGCCGGAATACCAGCCCTGTGTCATCCCTCGGATTACCAGCCACGCCGGTGTCATTGTGGAACAAACCCCCGATGTTCTGGCCAGTTTTGTTGCTTTTTATTCCTCCTTGTACCAATCTAGAGCTCATTATACCATTGTTGAACTTGATGATTTCTTATATGATATTACTTTGCCTAAGTTGTCGGCCGGCCAATCTAGTTTTCTGGATTCGCCCCTGACTGCGGATGAGATAAACAAGGCCCTAGCCACTTTCGCACACAATAAGACACCTGGCCTGGATGGTTTTCCTATCGAATGGTACTTGCACTATAGAGAATTGCTGGTCCCCCATTTACTGACTGTGTTCAATTGTGCTCTGAAGGAGGGACGTCTGCCACCCTCTATGACAGAAGCTCTCATTGTGCTCATCCCCAAGCCACGTAAAGACCCCCTTCTCTGTGAGTCATACCGCCCGATCTCGCTTATTAATACTGATGTCAAGATTCTCGCCAAAGTCCTCGCGAGGCGTCTGAATACGGTTGTCACGGACTTGGTGGGTGCGGATCAGTCGGGATTTATTCCTGGCCGTTCTACATCGATCAACCTGCGTAGACTTTTTACTAACCTTCAGACGACTCATGCCTCTGTGGGGTCCAGGGTCGTTGTGACCCTGGACACTCATAAGGCTTTCGACTCCGTGGAATGGCCTTATTTATTGGAAGTGTTGGCGAAATTTGGCTTTGGGCCCGGATTTATAAATTGGGTCCGCCTTCTGTATTATCTACCTCGTGCTCGTCTTCGGGTGAACGGTTTTGTGTCGGACCCCTTTCCCATTTTTCGGGGCACCAGGCAGGGGTGTCCGCTATCTCCGCTGTTGTTTGCCCTGGCCATTGAGCCCTTGGCTGCGCAGATCCGCCTTTGTGAGGGTATTGCGGGCTTTGTGATCAATGGCTTGGAAGAAAAGGTCTCCCTGTACGCGGACGATATGTTGATATATCTGGCGGATCCCTATCAATCCCTCCCTATTCTGTTGAATGTTATCGAACGCTTTGGTCACTTCTCTGGTTTCAGGGTGAATTGGAGTAAGTCCACGCTGTTCCCCCTGGATCCCCAGGCTCTGCCCCCTTCCCTTGCCTCTTGTCCCCTCCAGGTTGTGGATCGGTTTCGATATTTGGGGATTGAGATTCAGCTCCCCTTGTCTCGATTCTTTTCCAACAACCTGGATCCCCTGGTTGCCCGTCTTAGGTCCTCGCTGCGGCTTTGGTCTACGCTTCCCCTCACGGTGCTAGGCCGGATTAATATTTTTAAAATGATCTTTCTCCCCCGTTTTTTGTATGTGCTCAGCCATTCCCCGGTATATGTCCCTAAGCGCCGCTTTCAGGCCATTGACTCGCTCCTGACTTCCTTTATTTGGGGGGGTCGGGCGGCGCGTGTGGCCAGGGATGCTCTGCAGCTGCCGGTTCTCGCGGGCGGGCTGGCTGCGCCTAACTTGCGTCTATACTACTTCGCGTCTCAATTGGCCCATGCTCATTGGTGGTTCCACCCGGAGGATGCTAATGCTGCGGCTTCATTGGAAGCGGCTATTTTCACCTCCTATGAATCACTGCGAAACTTGGTACATCGAAGGTCCGTTATGGGCAGACCGAACACTGCTCTTGTTTCTGTCACCCTGCGGATTTTCGCGGCTGCGGCCTTGGATGGTTCCGACCCTCCAGAGCTGCATTCCCCCAATGCCCCCCTTTGGAGCAATCCGCGGCTGAAGGAGTTCTTTAGTCGGGATGATGGCCTTTTCTGGTCCCGCCTAGGGGTGAAATCTATTTCTCATTTGTATGTCCGGGGAACCTTCAGGTCCTTTGCGGACATGCAATCTACCTTTGGTCTGCCCCCCACGGCTTACTACCGATACTTGCAATTGAGACACACGGCGGCCGCACAGTTTGGCCTCCGTGATGTCTCGCTTGAACCGACCCCCTTGGAAAACCTTCTTTCTGACTCTTCACATGAGAAGCTGGTCTCTACATATTATACTCGACTTTTACATTCTCACTCCAAACGGCTCGCGGTGGTTGAGTCTCAGTGGCGGGAGGATATTCCGGAATTGTCGGATGAGGTGTGGCAAGACGTCCTTCCGGAACAAATACCTGTTGTTATCTCCTCTAGGGATAGGGTTATCCAATTGAAGCTTCTTTACAGGGCGTACTATACCCCAGTACTCCTGCACAAAATGGGTACATTGCCTTCTCCGCTATGCTCCAAGTGTAATGCTGCTGATGGTTCATTTTTTCATATGTTCTGGGACTGTCCACCTGTCCGGGCCTTTTGGTCGGAAGTCACAGCTTTTATTGCAGATATCTCTCAGTTATCCAATATTTGTAGCCCCCTTCGTTGTCTGCTGGGTTATGTGGATGACGAGGACGTCCCTGCCCGTACTAAATTGTTTCTCCGCTTGACATTCTTTTATGCTAGGAAGACTATAGCTACTAGATGGAAGTCTACTGCTCCCCCTGACGTTCCATTATGGATTGCTCTCATTAATCAGGCATTGCCTCTGTATAAAATGACGTATGAGGCCAGAGGCTGCCCCAAGAAGTTCCGGAAAATTTGGTCTTTTTGGGTGGACTCTGACCGGACTGCTTCTTCAGTTTCTGACTAGGGTTCTATACTAATGGTACGGCTGACAGCTATGTATGTTATTTTGGTCATGGCTTTTGTTGTGAAATGGAGTCTTGTGTGTGTCTTTTTTGGCTCCTCAATTGACATGGTTCTGATTATTTCTCTGTTCTGTATTGTTTTGTTTGTTCAATAAAATACCTTTAAAAAAAAAAAATTTCAGTTAGGGGCCTGATCTGTCTGCGGCAATGTGGCAGTCCCACAAAAAATCGCAGATCGCCACCATTACTGGTAAAAAAAAAACAATAAAAAATGACATAAATCTTTTCCGTAGTTAGTAGACGCAATAACTTTTGCGCAAACCAATCAAAATACGCTTATTGTGATTTTTTTTACCAAAAATATGTAGCAGAAAACAAATTGGCCTAAAATGTTAAAAAAAATTAGATTTTTACATTTTTTTTTTGAGGATGTCATACAGCAGAATATGAAAAATATTGGTTTCACTGGAGGGGAGGAGCCTGGAGTGCCAGCAGCGGACCCGAAAAGAGGAGGTTCAGGGCTGCTCTTTGCAATTCCATTGCAGAGAGCAGGTAAGTGTTAACCTGTTTATTATTTTTCAAGAAAAAAAAAGAAGCTTTACAATCATCTGTATGCATGGAACAGTACCATTTTCACAGACAGTATCAGCAACAGCATATAATGGCAGATGGACAATTTCTATCAAATTCTCCTTAAGAATCCACAATTTCCCATCTTTGCCAAAGCCTCTAGCTTGAGGAGGACTTCAGGCTCTGATGAAAAAGGACATACCTTCAAAACGCATCATCCAGACTGGTCCCTGGTGAGGTCCTCCTCAAGCTAGATGCTTCAGCAAAGCTGGGAAAGTGTAGCCACATGCAGTAACTGGATGAACGCTTTCAAAATCTTTGTGAGTAGCCATATTTTATACTTCATCTCCAATAAAATTGTCGTTGGTTAATGCACTAGGCCAGTGCGCCCTCTGTTTTTATCTATTTTCCATTGTGATTTGTGCTTGGCTCTTCCAAGGGAGTAGCTTCAGGAACTCACCAGCACTCCCACAGGCACCACCTGGGCCCAGGAACGGGGGCTACGTCCAGAGAGAGAGAAGAGTAGGGGTGGGTTGCCTGAACGCCTTTCTTTGTACACACCAACTGCCAGCATCAGATGATAGCTGCTCACCTCAATCTGCCTATGTGTAACTGCCTAACTGGAATATCCTCCAGCCAAATATATATACAGTATACAGTGCCTTGCGAAAGTTTTCGGCCCCCTTGAACTTTGCGACCTTTTGCCACATTTCAGGCTTCAAACATAAAGATATAAAACTGTAATTTTTTGTGAAGAATCAACAACAAGTGGGACACAATCATGAAGTGGAACGAAATGTATTGGATATTTCAAACTTTTTTAACAAATAAAAAACTGAAAAATTGGGCGTGCAAAATTATTCAGCCCCCTTAAGTTAATACTTTGCAGCACCACCTTTTGCTGCGATTACAGCTGTAAGTCGCTTGGGGTATGTCTCTATCAGTTTTGCACATCGAGAGACTGAAATTTTCGCCCATTCCTCCTTGCAAAACAGCTCGAGCTCAGTGAGGTTGGATGGAGAGCGTTTGTGAACAGCAGTTTTCAGTTCTTTCCACAGATTCTCAATTGGATTCAGGTCTGGACTATGACTCGGCCATTCTAACACCTGGATATGTTTATTTGTGAATCATTCCATTGTATATTTTGCTTTATGTTTTGGATCATTGTCTTCTTGGAAGACAAATCTCTGTCCCAGTCTCAGGTCTTTTGCAGACTCCATCAGGTTTTCTTCCAGAATGGTCCTGTATTTGGCTCCATCCATCTTCCCATCAATTTTCACCATCTTCTCTGTCCCTGCTGAAGAAAAGCAGGCCCAAACCATGATGCTGCCACCACCATGTTTGACAGTGGGGATGGTGTGTTCAGGGTGATGAGCTGTGTTGCTTTTACGCCAAACATAACGTTTTGCATTGTTGCCAAAAAGTTCGATTTTGGTTTCATCTGACCAGAGCACCTTCTTCCACATGTTTGGTGTGTCTCCCAGGTGGCTTGTGGCAAACTTTAAACGACAATATCTTTAAGAAATTACTTTCTTCTTGCCACTCTTCCAATAAAGGCCAGATTTGTGCAGTATACGACTGATTGTTGTCCTATGGACAGAGTCTCCCACCTCAGCTGTAGATCTCTGCAGTTAATCCAGAGTGATCATGGGCCTCTTGGCTGCATCTCTGATCAGTCTTCTCCTTGTATGAGCTGAAAGTTTAGAGGGACGGCCAGGTCTTCGTAGATTTGCAGTGGTCTGATACTCCTTCCATTTCAATATTATCGCTTGCACAGTGCTTCTTGGGATGTTTAAGGCTTGGGAAATCTTTTTGTATCCAAATCCGGCTTTAAACTTCTCCACAACAGTATCTCGGACCTGCCTGGTGTGTTCCTTGTTCTTCATGATGCTCTCTGCGCTTTAAACGGACCTCTGAGACTATCACAGTGCAGGTGCATTTATACGGAGACTTGATTACACACAGGTGGATTCTATTTATCATCATTAGTCATTTAGGTCAACATTGGATCATTCAGAGATCCTCACTGAACTTCTGGATAGAGTTTGCTGCACTGAAAGTAAAGGGGCTGAATAATTTTGCACGCCCAATTTTTCCGTTTTTTATTTGTTAATAAAGTTTGAAATATCCAATAAATTTCGTTCCACTTCATCATTGTGTCCCACTTGTTGTTGATTCTTCACAAAAAATTACAGTTTTATATCTTTATGTTTGAAGCCTGAAATGTGGCAAAAGGTTGCAAAGTTCAAGGGGGCCGAATACTTTTGCAAGGCACTGTATATATATATATATATATATATATATATATATATACAGATTTCCACTTTTTTTTTGATTTTTCTGGTTTATGTGCATCAGCCCAAAAGCAAGCAGACAGATGTGCACACATAAGGGGAAATTGTATATTCAAGCATTTGAGAAACACTGAAAGTATCTGAGCAGGTAGATGAAAAGTGACCTGCACCTTCCTAGGATATGAAAGCTATTACAAAGCACGTTTCCAGAAAAAATGAAGTGACTATTCTTTGAGTAAATAATATTGGCTTTCTAGATGCCAGCAGCTGACAGTTGTGACATTTGGAAAGCCTGCTAAATGTAACTTGATTACAGAATGAAAGGATCCTTTAACGATGAGAGCCTACATGACGACGCATTCATGCATAAACCCTGTAGGAAATAGGCAGGTATCTCTTCTACCTCGAATAAGAATCCATCTCACACCTCAATTTCTGACATTAAAAAAAAGGTTATTTAGGTAAACAGTAGCACAGGAATTGCCAAGCCTTAGGCTTTCCCATTACACTCTGTTACATCATAAAGGGCACCTGGGTGTTCTGACTTTCTGTTGAGACATGTCCTTGAATTTGCATCACACTTTATAATGCACACATAAAGCAAAATATAAAATAAAGCATCATTTTTTTTTAAACTATAGCTAAGAATTGAATGTGTTAAACCATAATGAGAAATTATTAAATTTCAAGTATGAGTGATTGTTTAAAATTCCTTGAAAAGACATTAAGGTTTATTTACTTAAACAAGAGAGTGCAAAGTCTGGTGCAGTTCTGTATAATAACCAATCAGCTTCCAGTTTTTTTTTTTTTTGTCCAATCTTAATTGAACGAGCTGAAGTTAGAAGCTGATTGGCTGACATGCCGAGCTGCACCAGATTTTGCTGAAATTAGAGATTTTAGTGGCAGCTGCATCAGAGAAGAGGAAGCATTAGCAACATGAGTATCAGAGGTTTGTAGGGGCCCGTTACAAAGGTACTGTCATTTTGCTTTGAATGGAAAAGGTGACAGTGTTCTTTAAACCCATCAATTTACCAAAAACAGTTACATTCAAGGCTCTTGGCCTCTGGTCCGTCTACTACTAGGCTCCTGAGGATGCTTTACATGCATCATTGTTTTTTTTCCCAGAGACTACATGGTGTCCCAAAACCTGGTTATGCCAAAGCTTGCATGGTCACACTGTGGCCAAACACTTCACACCCCTGTATTGACTAACGAAGCAACCTATCAAATTCAGTTTCCAGTAAGTTGGCATGCAATTCTGGACTGGAGCGCGACTGTGCAAGCTTTAGTCAGATTTTTCATAATGGTAATTCCGGGGGTTTGGGGTTCCCAGGGCATTCGGTAAACATATTGATTTTGCATACTAGAGTCAAAACCCAATAATTTAACAAAAACAATTACATTCAAGGCACTTGGCCCCTGGTCTGGAAACATATTGATTTTGCATAAAACCAGAAGGTGACTTTTATGCAATCCAGGAAACAGTGTATGATTTTTAAAGATACTGCAGGTTTGATTTAAGAAAATCAATCAACAATTGATCAAGCTCAAGAGTCCACGATGGCTGGTGTTCTATGAATTCTGGTGCAACCAGATCACTCTGTGCGCCTCCTTCCGTACCATTGAAAGGGTAGTAAAATTCTAGCCATAATTATGAAGGGTCAGCGTCATGCTGGGTATGAAGGCATTTACTACCAGAGATGTTGTAGCCCCAAAAACTACACTAGATTGCTGGTGTTCCCTGTCCCACCCATCATGAGGCCTTGCTTCTTTCTTACTTCTAGGATTCTTCTGCTGTTCACCTCTACTGTTCCCTATTTATCCACCTAGTCTTTCATGCCCTGAGTACGTCCACTATCATCCAAAGTCTTCCCCTGTCTGCTTCTAGATTCCTTAAAATGTCACTCCACAGCCAATCACTTTGATTAATAGCATGCTACAATCCTTTAACCACTTGCCACCCATGCCAATTCTGGCATTTCTTTCCTACATGTAAAAATCATAATTTATATAATAAAAATAATATTAATAAAAAAGTACTAAGAACCCCCAAACACCATATATATATATATATATATATATATATATATATATATATATATATATATATATATATATACAGTGCCTTGCGAAAGTATTCGGCCAGCTTGAACTTTGTGACCTTTTGCCACATTTCAGGCTTCAAACATAAAGATATAAAACTGTAATTTTTTGTGAAGAATTAACAACAAGTGGGACACAATCATGAAGTGGAACAAAATTTATTGGATATTTCAAACTTTGTTAACAAATAAAAAACTGAAAAATTGGGCGTGCAAAATTATTCAGCCCCTTTACTTTCAGTGCAGCAAACTGTCTCCAGAAGTTCAGTGAGGATCTCTGAATGATCCAATGTTGACCTAAATGACTAATGATGATAAATAGAATCCACCTGTGTGTAATCAAGTCTCCGTATAAATGCACCTGCACTGTGATAGCCTCAGAGGCCTGTTTAAAGCGCAGAGAGCATCATGAAGAACAAGGAACACACCAGGCAGGTCCGAGATACTGTTGTGGAGAAGTTTAAAGCCGGATTTGGATACAAAAAGATTTCCCAAGCTTTAAACATCCCAAGGAGCACTGTGCAAGCGATAATATTGAAATGGAAGGAGTATCAGACCACTGCAAATCTACGAAGACCTGGCCGTCCCTCTAAACTTTCAGCTCATACAAGGAGAAGACTGATCAGAGATGCAGCCAAAAGGCCCATGATCACTCTGGATGAACTGCAGAGATCTACAGCTGAGGTGGGAGACTCTGTCCATAGGACAACAATTAGTTGTATACTGCACAAATCTGGCCTTTATGGAAGAGTGGCAAGAAGAAAGCCATTTCTTAAAGATATCCACAAAACGTGTAGTTTAAAGTTTGCCACAAGCCACCTGGGAGACACACCAAACATGTGGAAGAAGGTACTCTGGTCAGATGAAACCAAAATCAAACTTTTTGCCAACAATGCAAAACGTTATGTTTGGCGTAAAAGCAACACAGCTCATCACCCTGAACACACCATCCCCACTGTCAAACATGGTGGTGGCAGCATCATGGTTTGGGCCTGCTTTTCTTCAGCAGGGACAGGGAAGATGGTTAAAATTGATGGGAAGATGGATGCAGCCAAATACAGGACCATTCTGGAAGAAAACCTGATGGAGTCTGCAAAAGACCTGAGACTGGGAGGGAGATTTGTCTTCCAACAAGACAATGATCCAAAACATAAAGCAAAATCTACAATGGAATGGTTCACAAATAAACATATCCAGGTGTTAGAATGGCCAAGTCAAAGTCCAGACCTGAATCCAGTCGAGAATCTGTGGAAAGAACTGAAAACTGCTGTTCACAATCGCTCTCTATCCAACCTCACTGAGCTCGAGCTGTTTTGCAAGGAGGAATGGGCAAAAATTTCAGTCTCTCGATGTGCAAAACTGATAGAGACATAACCCAAGCGACTTACAGCTGTAATCGCAGCAAAAGGTGGCGCTACAAAGTAGTAACTTAAGGGGGCTGAATAATTCTGCACGCCCAATTTGTCAGTTTTTTATTTGTTAAAAAAGTTTGAAATATCCAATAAAATTCGTTCCACTTCATGATTGTGTCCCACTTTTTGTTGATTCTTCACAAAAAATTACAGTTTTATATCTTTATGTTTGAAGCCTGAAATGTAGCAAAAGTTCGCAAAGTTTAAGAAGGATGCCGAATACTTTCGCAAGGCACTGTGTATATATATATATATATATATATATATATATATATTAGCAGAGACCCTAGGGAATAAAATGGCAGCTGTTGCAATTTTTTATGTCACATGATATTTGCGCAGCAATTTTTCAAACGCGATTTTTATGGACAAAAAAAAAAACATTTTCAATAATTAAAAAAAAATATATTATATTACGCCAAGTAAATAGATACCAAACATGTCACGCTTTAAAAAATGTGAAAACTCGTGTAATGGCGCCAAACTACAGTACTTAAAAATCTCCATAGGCGACGCTTTAACATTTTTTACTGGTTACCCGTTTAGAGTTAGAGAGGAGTTTTAGCACTAGAAATATTGCTCTTACTCTGACAATCGCAGTGATACCCCACATGTGTGGTTTGAACGCATATGGTGTACATATGTGGGCGCAACCTACATATGTTTTTGCTTCTGCGTGCAAGCACCAGGGGATGGGGGCACTTAAAAAAAAATATATATATTTTTTATTTTTACACTTTCCCTTTAACTATTTTTTTTTTATTACTTTTATTCCTATTACAAGGAATGTAAACATCACTTGTAATAGGAATAGGGCATGACAGGTCTCTTTACAGAGAGATCTGGGGTCTATAAGTCCCCACATCTCTCCTCTATGCTGGAAAGCCTGAGATAAATAAAAGATCTCAGGCTTTCCAAAAAAAAAAATGGAAGTGTTTACATTTGCCAGCTCTGGAGGTGAAGACGTTGCTTTCAGCCTTCAAGGGTCATAGAGATGGCCGGGGACCATCCAGTCCACGGCAAGCTCTATGGTAAACCACCAGCGGCATCGGATTTATTCTCTGGCTCTCCGATTGCACGGGAGAGCCTGGAGAAGCATAATTATTTTACAACAATACATAGTTTAGTGTAAAATGCAAGCCTGCTAGAAAAATGAATTAGAACAAAAGTTACCTTGTTTATAACCTGAGCAATTTTCATCCACATCTATGTAAAAAAAGAAGCTAGTAAGGTGTAAAGCTAGTTTAATTTGGCTATAGCTGCTATTTAATTAAGGAATATGACTTTAGGAAAGTTTTCAAGTAAAACACGTTACTTTTAGTGCTCTTCCAAATGGCGTCCTTCAGAAAGAACTAAGATTAAAGTGACTCAGGAGACATTTAATAGCATACACTGTATTGTTTACACATTAAGAGAGTGCAGAATTATTACTCCATAAAACAGAATTATACATACTTTACACCATCTTCCCAGGGAGTTTGGATGACGTTGGTTTACGAAGGAAGGGAGGTGAATCCTCCCATTTAATTATACCGTGCACAGGAACCTGGAAATGAGTTCTGCAAGTCAAAGAAAGAGCATAAGGATTTATAACAGGGAAAACGTATAGGAAGTAAGTTCTGTTCTGGCCTTAACCACTTCTGGACCAGAAAGTTTTACCTCCTAATGACCAGGCCCTTTTTTGCAATATGACACTGCGTTACTTTAACTAACAATTTTAAAAATCCAATTTTTTCATCAATTTAGGCCAATTTGTATTCTGCTACATATTTCTGGTGAAAAAAATCCAAATAAGTGTATATTGATTGGTTTGTGCAAAAGTTATCGCATCTACAAATGATGCAATATTTTTATGGAATTTTTATTTATTTTTTTATACTAGTAATGGCGGCAATCAGCACATTTTAGCAGGACTGCGACATTGCGGCGGATAAATCGGACATATAACTGACACTTTTTGGGGACCCGAGACACTAATACAGTGATCAGTGAAAAAATACTGTACTAATGACACTGGCAGGGAAGGGGTTAATATCAGGGGCGATTAAAGGGTTAAGTGTGTCCCTAGGGGGTGCTTACTAACAGTGGGGGGGGGGTTTGCACTGATTGGGGAAAGACAGAGATCCTGCTTCCTTAGCAGGAACACAAGATCTCCATCTTGTCCCCTTGCAGAGTGGCGATCTGCCTTGTTTACACAGGCAGATCGCCATCCTGCCTCTCCCAGGGATGAACGTCCATGGGTGTCCTCCCAAACCCACAACTCCCCCCGGGGCACGTATTAGGTGCGCTCCATGACCACTGAGTCCTACAGGGATCACAGATCACAGCAGCCCTTTACCATGTGATCAGCTGTGTCCAATCACAGCTGATCACATGTAAACAGACTAACTAATTATCAGCATTCCTTTCCTCAAATTGTGTCTGTGTGAAGAAAGGAGAGCCGATAACCAGCAAGGCTGACAGTACATTGTTTACACTGATAATCAGGGCACTGATCAACAATGCCCTGATAATCAGTGCAGCCCCCTCAGTACCCATAAGTGCAGGTTATTAGTGTCCATCAGTGCAGCTTATCAGTGCAGCCTTATTAGTGCTTCATCATCAGTGACCATCAGTGCAGCCTCATTAGTGCCTCATCATCAGTGACCATCAATTCAGCCTCATTAGTGCATCATCATCAGTGACCATCAGTGAAGCCTCATTAGTGCCTCATCATCAGTGACCATCAATTCAGCCTCATTAGTGCATCATCATCAGTGACCCTCAGTGAAGCCTCATTAGTGTCTCATCATCAGTGCCCATCAGTGCGGCTTCATCAGGGCACATCAGTGAAAAAGAAAAATTAATTATTTGTAAATTTATAAACAGAAATTAAAGAGGAGTTCTAGTCTCTTGTGAAAAAAATAAAATTCAGCAGCAACAAAAACTTGGTTTGAGGCACCAAACCCAAAACACAGCAGCAACAAAAACTGTAGCTGCTGACTTTTAAGAAACAGCCACCTCTCCCATGATTTAGCAGTGTGTTCACCCCAGTCAGTTTCACCCACTGTCTTCTTTCCTCTGCGCTGGCATCTTCACTCTGGGCACCCGGCTGTGACAACTTGCAGCCTCACAGCTGGGTGCCCACTGCAAATGGTGGATGCAGTCTTCTGGGACCTGTCAAGTGTCCCAAAAGACTGCAGGGGGTGAGGGAGGAAAATTTCCGCTCTGATTGCCTAGGCATTTGGAGCGGAAGTGAGAGCGGGTACCTGTCAAAATCAGGTACCCCCCCCCCCCCCCCCGCTCCTCAAAAGTGCCAATTTTCAAGAGGAGAGAGGGTTGAGTTCTAAAAGCAGTCCTTCCCCTTTTGGGTGGAGCTCCGCTTTAATATTTTTTATTTTTTTAATGTTTGGTCTTTTTTACTTTGTTTAGTAAATAATAAAAAAAAAAACCCTGTGGTGAATAAATGCCACAAAAAGCAAGCTATACCTGTCTAAAACAAATTGATTTCATATGAGTAGAGTGTTGCATGACCGCACAATTGTCATTCAAAGTGAGACAGAGTTAAAATCTGAAAATTAACCTGGGCAGGAAGGGGGGGGGGGGGAGTGCCAGGTATTGAATTAGTTAAACAAACTACTCTTAGCTTTCTCAGAATGACAATGTAACCACTTGAAAGTCTCCCAAAGTAGCCTATTCTTTTAAAATGAGCTGTTGATTTAACACAGATAAGCTTTTACTTCCTCTCTTAGCAGTAAAGATATACTAACATGAAGTGTAGAATCTAACACTTTTGTCTCAGATCCTACTTCCTTCAATACACCATTCTGTCTGTTACATAGAAGGCTGTGGCTGGACCCCTTGGATATACACTGGTCCATATGCTGCTGCCATAGTTGCTTTATGGATGATAATAGAAATAAGAGGTGATTCTTCTGTTGTATCATAGAAACAACGTATGGGCATCCTTGGGTAAGAGCCTGTCCAGATGACTGCCACATTATGGCCAAAGAAATGAGACAAGAAAGTAGGCAATGTGCAGCCATCTTGTGGTGCTGACTGCACTTTGATATTAATAGGACTGGTCACATGACAGATGTAGGGAATACATGTCTTTGCCAGGCCGGTTATTAGTACAAGTATTTCCTTGTATGCTGGCTTCTTGTCTTTCCCCTTTGGTGTGCTTGACGGCTGAAGATCACAGCTCAAGACATCCCACTCATTCCATGACACGTGCAGTATAGATATCTGCCAGCACTACCCCCAACCTGCTAGGCCCAGTGCTGTATCCTGGCCTAGGCCAACAAGGCCCAGGCCTAGGGCGGCACTTTGCAGGGGGGCAGCAAAAAAAAAAAGCTGCTCCCCGCATGAAAAAAAAACAGCCTCCTCCTGGCTCCCGCATGAAAAAATGGTCCCCGCCCACTTGTGGGGAGGGCAGGATCCAGGAATCAAATCAGTCTGGCACTCCCCATTAAGCGGTCACACTGCTACCTGCCGGCACGAAAATACCTGCGGGTGAGGACATTCGGACAGACCACAGACCGCCGACCACACCTAATACAACTGGCCCAATGGCCGCCAATGCTAATAAGTGTGGCACTGCAGCCTATTGCTCCTCCTACCCTCCTCCACCCCCAGGCATGGCAGGCATCATGTCAATAATATAATTTCATTTCTTTAACCACTTGCCTACAGTGCACTTTCACCCCCTTCCTGCCCAGACCGATTTTCAGCTTTCAGCGCTCTCACACTGACTGAGAATTACTCAGTCATGCAACACTGTACCCATACAAAAATTGTGTCCTTTTTTTCACACAAATAGAGCTTTCTTTTGATGGTATTTGATCAATACTGGGTTTTTTATTTTTTGTGCTATAAATAAAAAAAGACTGAAAATATCGTAAAAAAACACATTTTTCTTTGTTTCTGTCATAAAATTTTGCAAATTAGTCATTTTTCTTCACAAATTTTGGCCAAAATTTATACTGCTACTTATCTTTGGTAAAAATAACCCAAGTAAGTGTATATTATTTGGTCTTTGTGAAAGTTATAGAGTCCACAAGCTATGGTGCGAATCATTGAAAATTGATCACACTTGATCACACCTGATGTACTGAAGGCCTATCTCATTTCTTGAGACACTAAAAAGTCAGGAAAGTACAAATACCCCCCAAATGACCCCTTTTTGGAAAGTAGACATTCCAAGGTATTTAATAAGGGGCATGGTGAGTTTTTTGAAGTTGTAATTTTTTCCCACAATGCTTTGCAAAATGAAGATTTTTTTTTTTTTTTTTTTACAAATTGCCGTATTAACAGGTTATTTCTCTCACACAGCACATGTATACTTGCAACTACACCCCAAAACACATTCTACTACTCCTCCTGAGTATGGCGATACCACATGTGTGAGACTTTTTCACAGCCTGGCCACATACAGAGGCCTAACATCCAAGTAGCAGCGTCCGGCATTCTAGGAGCACAAATTACACATATAATTTCCTGACAACCTATCGCACTTTTGAAGGCCTTGGAGCACCAGGACAATGGAAACCCCCATAAAATGACCCCATTTTGGAAAGCAAACAGCCCAACGTATAATTTTTGAGGCATAATGAGTCTTTTGAATATGTCATTTTTTTCCACAAGTTTTTGGAAAATGTGGAAAGAAAATGAAAACACATTTTTTTTAAACAAAGCTGTCCATTTATGCAATATTTCTAACACATAGCATGTACATAGCAAAAATTGCACCCCAAAATACATTCTGCTATTCCTCCTGAGTATGGCGATACCACATGTGTAACACTTTTCACAGCCTGGCCACATACATAGGCCTAACATCCAAGTAGCGCTTTACACAAAGTTGTCCATTTATCCACTTTAAGACTGGGCCTATTTTTGACACTTGGTGTTTACAAGCTAAAATCATTTTTTTTGCTAGAAAACTACTTGGAACCCCCAAACATTATATATTTTTTTTTTAGCAGAGACCCTAGAGAATAAAATGGATATCGTTGCAATATTTTTTATCACACCATATTTGCGCAGCAGTCTTCCAAATGCGATTTTTTTGAAAAAAAATTACTTTTTTGAACTAAAAAATAAGAAAACAGTAAATTTAGCCCAATTTTTTTCCATAATGTGAAAGATAATGTTACGCCGAGTAATTAGATACCCAACATGTCATGCTTTAAAATTGCGCATGCTCACAGAATGGCGCCAAACATTTTTACTTAAAAATCCCCATAGGCAACATTTTAAAAATTTCTGCAGGTTACTAGCTTAGAGTTACAGAGGAGGTCTAGGGCTCAAATTATTGCTCTCGCTCTAACGATCGTGGCGATACCTCATATGTATGGTTTGAACACCGTTTACATATGTGGGCGGGACTTGCTAACAGGGACAGGGCGCTTTCATTTTTTTTTTTTCCTATTTATTTTATTTATTATTTTTTTATTTTTACACAGTTTAAAAAAAAAATGTTTTGATCATTTTTATTCCTATTACAAGGAATGTAAACATCCCTTGTAATAGAAATAGGCATGACAGGTCCTCTTTATTTTGAGATCTGGGGTCAAAAAGACCTCACACCTCACAACTACACTAAAAAAGAAAAAAAAAAAAATTTGTTGAAAGAGGAAAAAAAAAAAGAAAAAAAAAAGCGGCCCTTTAAACCGGTTGCTAGGCAACATCTTTTGACGTAGCTCCGGTCCTCCAAGACCATAGAGTCGAGTGAGGGCCATCTTGCCCTCACTCGACTTCCTGTCTCTGAGGATCCGGGACCGGATAGTTTTCCCCGCTGCCGGCGGGTCCGGTAAGCTGGGAAAACGTCTGGGACGCGGCAGGAGGGGGGGGGGCACCTCTTCCCCTGCACCGTAAGGGTAATTCCGTGACGAATCCGCCACTGGGACCACCCTTATCTGAAAGCCGACCGCCCGCCGTTTCAAAAAATACCGGGGTTATGGGGGCTATCTGCTGCCATAACCCCAGTATTTAGCTTTTAATGGCCGACGCATATAGTCGTTAGGCGGTCAGTAAGTGATTGCATGCATATGGCAAACAGGTGACGATGACTGATGGGGTGACAGGTGACGATGACTGATGGGGTGACAGGTGACAATGACTGATGGGGTGACAGGTGACAATGACTGATGGGGTGACAGGTGACGATAACTGATGGGGTGACAGGTGATGATGATTGATGAGGTGACAGGTGATGATGATTGATGAAGTGACAGGTGACGATGATTGATGAGGTGACAAGTGACGATGATTGATGGGGTGACAGATGACAATCACTGATGGGGTGACATGTGACGATGATTGATGGGGTGACAAGTGACGATCACTGATGGGGTGTCAAGTGACGATGATTGATAGGGTGACAGATGACGATGACTGATGGGGTGACAGGTGACGATGACTGATGGGGTGACAGGTGACGGTGATTGATGGGGTGACAGGTGACGGGCGATGGTCACTGATGGGTGACAGGTGACGGGCGATGGTGCACGGCGGTACTGATGGCAGTCTCTGGTGACAGGTGAACTTTAGGCTACGTTCACATGTGAATCGCAGTGATTCTGCCCGTGATCCAGAAATCATTGCAAATGGCGGGACGCCTGTGCGTTGTGCGTGATTTGCAATAGCACCCCAAACGCTGTGCGATGTTGCTGCGATTTCCGCCTGCCGAATAGCGGTAACATCGCACAAACAACGCATGACGCCCCAAAGAAACTCTTGTACCTTTTTTGGGCGTCATGCGTTGTTTGCGCGATGTTACAGGGATTCGGCAGGCGGAAATGGCGGCAACATCGCACAGCGTTTGGGGTGCTATTGCAAATCACGGGCAACGCACAGGCGTCCCGCGATTTGCAATGATTTCCGGATCGCGGGCAGAATCGCGGTGATTCTGCCCGTGATCGCTGCGCTCACATGTGAACGTTATGGGTGTCAATTTCTGGGCACTGATGAGGTGACTGTTGGGTGACAGGTGACATTGGGGGGGGCTAAGGACTGTGTGGGGACACTTATTAGTGTGCTTTTACTTAGTGTGAAATGTGTACAGAGCAGTAACTCACTGTTTCTAGCTCTGCTCCCCTCATACTGGAAACTGTATGAGGAGAGAAGAGCTAGTAACAGTGAATTACTGCTCTTTGTTTACATTTTGTGACATTGTTTACATTTTGTGATCGGCTGTGAATGGATTCACAGCCGATCACATAGTAAACAGTCACTGGAACACAGTGCCACCGACATGACCGCGCTGCGCGCTCCCGATCGCGCATGCGCGGTCATCTTGTGGAAGCCTTCATTGTGATCGGCTGTGTCATTGGAACACAGCCGATCACGTGGGAAACAGCCACGCCCATTGGCTGTTTCGCCCCTGCTGGTGACGGGGGGTGTCCCGGGGACACCCCGACACCGGCAGTGCAGGGCGGCGCGCACGCGATCGCGTGCCTGCCCTGCTTAAAGTGCCGCCGTCATATGACGGCGGCCCAGGATAATGGTCGCTCCGCTCCGCCGTCATATGACGGCGGGCGGGCGGCAAGCGGTTAAACATCCTTGTCCTTGAGCGAGCATATTGAATTGCCTCATATACAATTAAGACTTTTAATTGTATATGATGGGAATAACATTTTGGACCCGCTCACCTCATATGTGCTATCATAATATGTCACTGGATTAGTAAAATTACTCCAATCTTATAAGATATTTGGACTTGTGTTTGCTGCCACTGATTATTTCACTTATCTGTATAATGACTCTGGACTTCTTATTTATTATACAAATAAGTGAAATAAATAATCCTATAATTACAATCAGTGGCAGCAAACACAAGTCCAAATATCTTAAAAGAAAGGCATAATCTTACTAATCCTGTGACATGAGGCTGTACTAATGGGTACTGAAAAGGCTGCACTGGTGGCCACTGACAGGTCTGTACTGATGGCCACTGATGAGGTCACATTGATATGCTGCACTGATGGGCAGTAATGAGGCGGCACTGATAAGGCTGCACTTATGAGAACTGATGAAGCTACGCTGATGGGCACTGATACACTGTGGTTATGGTCTGTGGTTTACAGATGAACGGGTGGGTCATAAACAGGAAGGGGTGTGGCCTTTACAGGAAGGGGTGGGTCATATTTAAATTAGGGGGTGCGCAAATTTAGTCAGGCCTAGGGCAGCACAAAACCTAAATACACCACTGGCTAGGCCATCCCATCCAACCCCCACTTATACCATAAAAGACAACAATGTTTTGGAGTAAAATGGCCATCGCAGCCCTTTAATACAAAAACAGAAATTTCAAATAATATAACATAACATTCCTTATAACAGAAACTGAAAAATGAAGCTTGGTGGTCTTTGAGGGCAACAACACAGAAATGATTCACTGCAAAATCCTTTGCTTACACTTAGGCCCTCAGCCGCAACACACCGGCTATGAGACAATCCTCATTATTCGCAATGACCTCCATTTTACATATCCCGAGTTAACCCCTCGTTAACAGGAATGTACCCGAGAACCCCATACCACTGATGGGTCCCGACCATTCTTATTATCAAGAATTCTCTCCTCCTCCAAAGACCCACCATTGCCAGGCTGCCATGACAATCACAAGCCTTAACCACTTACCGCAAAGTGACGTAGGGGTAAGTTGGCAAACTTTGTGGTAGTATACCGGGATGATGTCTCTAGCTAGAGGCACCATCCGGGTACCGTGGTTTACAACTGACGGTCGGCTTTCCGTCAGTAATGACCGATGCGGCTCGGGAGCCGCTCGATCGTTACCCGGGTGAGCAGGAGGGGACATCCCCCGCCCCTCCCGCCGCCTTCAGTAACTTTGCTCGGGGGTTCCCGTCCTGGGTGCTCGGGGCTCTTACCGGGAGCCCCGAGCACCCAGCCGGCATGTCCACCGGCTGGATGGAGTCCCGATCAAAGCCGGAAACGGCTTCGATCGGGTCTCCGATGACGTAACCCGGAGGCGGCGTCCATGACGTCACTTCCGGGTTACTGTGCTGCAAAAGGCGGCAAATTTAAAAAACGGCTGTATGCAAAAAGCCAATCAGCGGGTCCGCCGGGACCCACCAATTGTTCCAGAGAGGGACAGAACAGCGGTTTGCCAATGTAAACAAGGCAGTTCGCCGTTCTGTGAGAAGGGAAGGCTGTGATCCTGTGTTTCTAAGCAGGAACACAGATCTCTGCCTTCTCACAGTAAAAGCACATTCCCTACAGTTGGTAAACACTCCCTAGGACCACATTTAACCATATGATCGCCCCTGATGTTAACCCCTTCCCTGCCAGTGTCATTAGTACAGTGACATTGCATATTTTTAGGACTAATCACTGTATTAGTGTCACTGGTGCCCAAAAATGTGTCAATTATTGACTAAAGTATCCACTGCGATGTTGTAGTCCTGCTACAAGTCGCTGATCACTGGTATTACTAGTAAAAAAATTGAAATAAATAAAAATTACGTAAATCTATCCCAAATCTTGTAGATGTTATAACTTTGCGCAAACCAATAAACATATACTTATTGGGACTTTTTTTTACCAAAAATATGTAGCAGAAAACATATTGTCCTAAATTAAGGGTCTTCAAACTATGGCCCTCCAGTTGTTCAGGAACTACAATTCCCATCATGCATAGTCATGCCTAAATTGATGAAGACATTTGATTTTTCCCATTTTCATTATTGGATTTGTTTTACTGTATAGCAGAAAGTAAGAAATATTGTTTTTTTATTTTTTTTTTTCAAAATTGTCATTTTTTATTTGTTTATAGCGCAAGGAATAAGAACCACAGAGGTGATCAAATACCACAAAATTTTATTTGGGTACAGCATGGCATGACTGCCCAATTGTCAGTTAACCACTTCTGGACCGGAAGGATTCGCCCCCTTAATGATCAGGCCATATTTTGTGATTCGGCACTGTGTTAATTTCAGAGGCGTAACTAGAACCTTCAGGGCCCCGATGCAAGAAACCATGAAGGGCCCCCCAGACCCCTGGCCGGGGCCCTTCCCTTCAAGCCCGGGGCTCTTCCCACTAATCCTGGGGCTCTTTAATCTCATTGCATGGCCTTTTATTATGGTCCCGCATCAGGATCCTTTCACAAGTTCTGCAGTGGGCCCCCTTCCTGCAATCTTGGGGCCTCCCCACAGTGGTGAAATGCCAGGGCCCGGTCGCAAGTGTGACCTTTGAGATCCTAGAAGTTCACCCACTGGTTTGCTACCGGGCCCCCTGGAGCATGGGGCCCGGTAGCGATTGCAACCCCTGCAACCCTTGTAGTTACGCCCCTGGTTAATTTAACGGACAATTGCGCAGTCATGCAACGCTGTACCTAAATAAAATTTATTTCTTTTTTTCCCCTCAAATAGAGCTTTCTTTTGGTGGTATTTGATCACCTTTGCAATTTTTATTTTTTACGCTATAAACAAAAAAAAACAGCGACAATTCTGAAAAAAAAAGAAAAACAATATTTTTCACATTCTGCTATATAACATTCCCCCAAAAAATTTGAAAAATCAAAATTTTTTAACATTTTAGGCCAATTTGTTTTCTGCTACATATTTTTGGTAAAAAAAAATCGCAATAAGCGTATTTTGGTTGGTTAGTTATCTGGTTACCTGGTTTGTAAATGCAGCAATACCGCCCCATGCATGCGTACGTTTTACACTGTGGCCCCATTGGCGTTTATGGGCTGTGTCCGGCAGTGGTATTGCCTGCCGAATGTGACGGGGGGGGGGGGGCATTTTGTTGCCGATGCGAAGCAAAGCATTGTAGCTGCGCCATATGAACACCTGCATTTGCTGCCTTTGCAGCTCAAGGGGGATGATAAAAACACTGCTCAACTGCATGTTTTTACTATGCCAAATTCGCAAGTGTAAACGAGGACTTATTTTTAAAACCACTTATGCAAATGTCGGTAAGGAAATACATTTTTTGGGCTCAGTTCACACTAATGCAATTCAATTTTGGCTAGATTTTTTTTTTTTGCGCGATTATGTAGTGCAACTTTTGGCTGCGATTTTGCATATTCTATGGCGCCAAGTCACACTTTGAGTCGCACCAAAGTGGCACAGGAACCTTTTCCAGAACTGCACTGTTGAATTGCATTGATGTGAATGAGCACCATTGATTGTAATGTGATTTTCCATTGTCATGCGATTCTGTGTGACACAAGACACATCAGAAATCGCATTAGTGTGAATGGAGCCTTAAAATGATGTTTTAAATGAGCCCATGTGTGTTCCTAGTGCTCCAAGCATAGCTCCTGGTCTGATGGAAGGGAACACTGTTCTATGAATGATCTCCTACATTGTAACCTGGAGGAAATGGAAGAAGAAATGAGAAACTCTTTACAGTCCTCTGCTGGAGAAGCTGCCAACATGCAGATGTTCAGACTTCAGTCATTCCAGGCTTCTCCGGATGGCGCGTGGGATTTTATTACCTGTACAATGCAGGGAAATGTCATTAAAGCTTTCCTATGAATGTGACTGTATTCCAAGCTCTGCAGATTTCTGCCCAGTTATTAGATGTGAGAAAGATACAGTGCCTGCAACCGGCTTGTTTGGGAATCTATTAGTGTGAGCCCTGATCATATCTAAGCATTGAAAGAAGGTGTGCAAAATCATGTGCATCTATACAGCGTGCGCTGGAGTGCCATTCATACCTAAATTGATAATAAACCCTAAGCAGCTGTTTTTATCTCTTACTGATTTCTTTATCTTTGATCCTTGCCTATGTTCCAGTTTAAACTGGGGCCATGATCACTGTCCCAGGCTTCCTGTTTCAGGGTGGCTCCTTTCTCTTGCTGAATTCTATGGAGTCACCCTTGCATGCAGGGACTAGAGTTCTGTCTCTCTACATTGTGGGCATCAATATGGTGGTGGGGGGGGGGGGGGGGGCTGCCTAAACCCGAAAGAGACAGCCAGCTGAGGAGACAAAGATGGGGGCAAGGGACACAGGCCATGTCCCCTGAACAGCAGATCGCTGCAGAATAACGCTGAACTCACTAGGCAGGGAAGTGTCTTTATAAAGAGATCCCAACATAACAGGTACAATAATGGGCAAAACGAAAATCAGGGGTGGGGGGATTCCTACATTTTTTTTTTTTTTAAGTGAATGACGTTTAGTGCTCTTTCACGTGGGCAGTAAAAACAGTTGGCTGAGCCGTGGTTTTACCATCACCCCCCCCCCCCCCCCCAGCTGTCCACCCAATCTGTCTCAACACAGCTGGACGGGGCTGTACAGATGCTGCAGTGATGATGCTTTGCTCAACAGCCATGGCAAATTTAACTTAGGGTGCAGAATTTGATAGGCGGTACTGCCGGTCAAACTCAGCCTTCGAGTTTATAGGGGCCACGCCGCAAACAAGTGCCATGCATGCAACTGTCTGCGGCACAGGGTTAAAAAATCGGGAAGCTTTAGAACACTCTCTGAGAAGCAATCTGAACGTAGATCGCTCTTTGGAGGGCACCTGGTGGCACAGCAAACCTGAAAAAAGCAATTATTTTCAAGCACTGTGTATCATATATACCGTATGTGTGTGTATGTATATATATATATATATATATATATATACACATACATTATTTATTTATATATATATATATATATATATATATATATATATATATACACATACATATATATATGTATATATATATATATATATATATATATAATATAATATATGTATATATATATACATACACACATACTGTATAAATGATACACAGCATGTGTGTGCGCATATTCTCTCTCTCTCTATATATATATATATATATATATATATATATATATATATATATATATATATATGTGTGTGTGTGTGTGTGTGTATACAATATATATGTGTATATATATATATATGTGTATATATATCTATATCTATATATATATTTATTTATATATATATATATATATATATATATATATATATATATATATATATATATATATATATATATAGATATAGTTATTTTTCCTACTTTGCTGCATATCAGTGCTGCTGATCTCCTGCACGCCCACAATGGCAGCATGGCGTTTTTCATGACGGGTTTCCTGACGGTGACAACAGTGGAGCAGGTTTGTGTTTAAACAGCTACTTGTAGTCTCCATCAGATGAACCTGTAATAGTGACAACACTGACTGGAGCAGAGAATTGGGAAACAGGGACAGAGCGTTGTCACTGCATAATGGAAATTGCCTAAACTCTGACCTCTGTGACAGGATCACCACCTATTGGATTAATTAGATTGTAAGCTCTTATGAGCAGAGCCCTCCCAACCCTCTGTTATTTTATTGTATTGTAACTGCACTGTCACCCTTTATATTGTAAAGCACTGTGCAAACTGTTGGCACTGTATAAATCCTGTATAATTCTATTATTGTATTGAAAAGGACTGCTTAATGGGGTAACTCCACTCTTGTGGAAAAAAATAGCAAACAATGAAAAAACAATATAGCGTATACAATTGTGACACAAGTCATATTGTAATTGAATGTTATTAAAAATTACCTTTCCTTTTCAATCTGCAGCCACTGTGATTTTCTGTAAAATGTAATATGGCTACCTGGAGGCGTTCTGTACACAGAATGTATACTGACCACACCCCAGAAACTTAAATTTCCTGCTTGTGTGATTGGCTCACTGATTTTCCCAGAAGTCTGCCTAAAATACAAGTCAGATTTCAGGCATCCTCTGCAACAAAAATGTCATTTTTAGTGAGATACTCCCAATAGGAACACATCTAAAGGGATGCAGGCCCAACAGTTTTCCTCACTAGAGCCCTACAGGTGCAGCAGCTGATTGATAATTATGAAACCACTCCCATTAGACTCACTTTCCACGTGGAGCCCCTGTTCAAATCGACGGGATTTGAGATGTCAAATCATATGTCAAATCGCAACCTGTTGCCAGCAACGGCACCGTCTGAATCGGTGTTCCTGCGCTACTTTTTGGCGACTTTAGGGGCGTCTTCAATAGACATCTGTGCAGGAACCCACACAGATGGCTTTCAAATCATCCCCAGAAACTCGCACTGATGTGCGATTTTAGCTGAATTTCGAGCCCACGTTTAGTGTGGAGGGTGGACACACACACAGGCAGGGGGCGGACTGGGCCGGGGGGCAAGGTGGCAATTTCCCCCTGGGCCGATCTGATCCCCCCAGAAAAGGCCGCCACAGCATCAGCTCCATTTCTTCTGTAACTAAAGTTTCACTATTCACTTAGAAGATTGGTGACTGGCCGGGGCAGTAACACTCCGGAGACCTGTTTAGACTGGTTGCTAGATCACCAGCTGCCTGGCGTCTAGCAACCAGTGACGTCACGGTCCCGAGGAGAAAAGAGGCAAAGGACCCAGCATGCAAAGCAGAGGAGGATCTTCCTCGTCCTCCTCCGCACTGATTACTGGCTTCATCCACCTCATCCCCCCATCTTCAACTGTGCGGTTGCTGTGGAAAAGAAGGGGAACTGCCTGCAAGAATCCAAGACTGAAGACAGCAGATCCAATATCCAAAGCACCTCTCCGGAGTTGCAGAGTCAACCTGCTGCCTGAGGTGAGGTGGTCGTGAGCAGCAGAAGAGTGGGTGACAACAAATTTGTCATGTGGAGCATTGCATTATTTCCCTGTACTTACCTACCCCATGGCACTATATACCTGTATATAGATGTCTAGCTGCTCCTGGCACTATATACCTGTCCCATACCTATATAATACAGGTATGAGACAGGTATGTAGTACCAAGAGCAGACATCAATATACAGGCTGTATACGGCCCAGTAAATGTATTGGTTCCCTGAGGTCCCATAGGGCTCCCCCTTGTGTCATGGGATCATGAGCTGGCAGCAGAGGAGGAGGTCACATGATTAGATCTCAGGCAGGACTCATGCTGGGGCTTGTAGTGCTTTGCTTTTGGGGATGCAACCCCGCAAAAGTGAAGGACTACAGGTCCCAGCATGAGCCCCTCAGACCTGACACCCCTGATCCCTCAACTAGTGAAGGACTACAGGACCCACTCTCCCAGCTTAACCACTTCCAGACCACCCACCACATATATACTGTGGCAAGGCGGCCCGGCTGTGCAAAATCACGTACTGGTATGTGCTTTTGTGCACAGGTTGTAGGGGGCGCGACACAGCAGGAGCCAATCAGCGGGTTCGAGAGCCGCGATGGCCGCTGGCCACCCGCGATCATGCAGGAGAATGACAGAATGGCGGTCTGCCTTTGTAAACAAGGCAGACGGCTGTTCTGTCACAGAGGAAGATGGAGATCTTGTGTTTCAGCTAGGCTGAAACACAAGATCTCGTTTCCTCCAGTAAATTCACTCCCCCTACAGTAAGAAAGCACTCCCTAGAGCACACTTAACCCCTTGATCACACTTAGTGGTAACCCCTTCCCTGCCAGTGTCATTTATACAGTACCAGTACTTTTTTTTTTTTAACCACTGATCACTGTATTGGTGTCACTGGTCCCCAAAAAAGTGTCAGATGTGTCGCCACAATGTCGCAGTCCAGCCAAAAATTGCTGATCGCTGCCATTACTAATAAAAACAATAAAAAAAATTTAAAAATCCATAAATGTATCCCATAGTTTGTAGACACGATACATTTAGCGCAAACCAAACAATATACACTTATTAGGCCCCTTTCACACCTGTCCACTCCGTCGGCAGACTCTGTTCTGCTCAGCGGGGATCGTTCTGCCGATCCCGGCTGAGCAGGCGGATGATAGCTCCATCTCCGCTCTGTGTGGAGACGGAGGTGTCAGATCTCTGCTGTTCTCTATGGGGGAATGGGATGAGAACGGACTGACTGTCCGTTCTCATCCGATCCGATAGACGGATGGAAAATAGGGTTTCCATCCGTCCAGATTTGATGGATCGGATGTCAGCGGACATGTCTTTGCTGACATCCGCTGCCCCATAGAGATGCATGGGGTGACCGTTCAGATCCGCCTGAAAAACTGACAGGTCTGATCTGAACGGTCCGCATGTGTAAAAGGGGCCTTAGGATTTTTTTTTTTACCAAAAATATGTAGCAGAATATGTATTAGCCTAAATTGATAAAAACATTTTATTTTTTCAATTTTTTATTGGATGTTTTATAGCATAAAGTAAAAAGTATTGTTTTTTGTCTTCAAAATCGTCTGCCTTTTTTTGTTTATAGCCCAAAAATCAAAACCGCAGAGGTGATCAAATACCACCAAAAGAAAGTTCTATTTGTGGGGAAAAGGGGACATCAATTGTATTTGGGTACAGTGTCGCACGACTGCGCAATTTTCCGTTAAAGTAACGCAGTGCCGAATCGCCAAAAAATGGCCTGGTCATTAAGGGGGCAAATAGATAAAAATACCCCCGACACAGTCAGGGCTAGTACATTCCATAATGGATAGCCTCTGAACTGTCCCGGGTCCCACTTATCTTTTAGAAGAAATACTTACCTTGATACTTTCTTCTCCAGCGCTGCCATCTGGGATGTGGGCAGCTGAAGCCAGCGCATCCTCTTCTGTGTCCTCTTCGTCCCACAATGCCCTGCACCGGCCCCCCTCTTCACTTCCGGTGCAAGCGTGTCATCCCTGCACATCTTCTGGGCATGCCCAGAAGCTGTTTAGCAGGGAATGCTGCGCCTGCACCGGAAGTGACGAGCGGGGCCGGTGCAGGGCATTGACTCCTGGGAGCGATGGCGTTCAGCTCCCAGGAATCAATGCAAGCCGGAAGTGACGGTGCGGGCCGCGGCCGCAGAGGGAGGAGGTGGAAGGAAGGTAAGTTTTAAAGTGGAGTTCCACCCTAAATTTATACTTACCTCCATCTTCTCGCTCCGGGTCACCTGAAAAACAAATGGATTTTTTTTTACTTACCTGGTTTAGAAGAAAATATACTCACCTTACTTCCTCTTCCTCCCCTCGGCGGCCACGGCCCGTCGTCACTTCCTGGCTTTGCAATGATTCCTGGGAGCTGAACGTCATCGCTCCCAGGAATAAATGCGCCTGCACCGGCCCCTGACGTCAGTTCCGGGGCGCGCGCGTTATTCCCTTCTAAACAGCTTCTGGGCATGCCCAGAAGCTGTGGAGGGATGACGCGCGCGCACCGGAAGTGACGAGCGGGGCCGGTGCAGTGCATCGTGGGACCAAAGAAGACGGAAGAGGACGCAGAAGAGGATCGCACTGGCTTCAAGCTGCCCACACCTGAGATGGCAGCGCTGGACAATACTTTTTCAAGGTAAGTATTTGTTCTAAAAGGTAAGTGCAACCCGGGACAGATCAGAGGCTAGCCATTGTGGAATGTACTAGCCCTGACTGTCCCGGGGGTATTTTTATTAAAAAAATTATTCTCGGGGTGGAACTCCGCTTTAAGTGTATTGTGTACATACATTACTTTCATTTGTTAAAACCATAGATTTTATTTTTGTTAAACCTCCTTTGTTGCTATTAACCACTTGCCGACCGCCGCACGACTATCTACGTCGGCGGTCAGCCCCTCACAGGCAAACTAACGTAGGGCTACGTTGCTTGCTTGTGAGGGTCTAGGGAGCGAGCGCGCGCCGCCGGAGGCGCGCTCCCGCGTGGTCACGGACCCCCCCGCGCGCGTGACCAGCGGACCCAATGTCCACCGGCCACTCGGCGATCGGCGGGGGAGAGGGAGAATGTCAGGCAGCTTGTGTAAACAAGCGACCTGTCATTCTCCTCGCTGTAAAGACACTGATCACATGGATCTACTATGCCACAGCCACAGCCAATCACAGTAGAAAGCACGCCCCTAGGGACACACACAGCCCCTCCCTCCCAAATAAAGTTAACCCCTTCACTACCAGTGTATTTTTACAGTAACAGTGCATATATATAGCACTGATTACTGTAGAAATGTCACTGGTAACCCCAAAAGTGTCAAAAATGTCAGTCAAGGGTCCGATCTGTCCGCCGCAATGTCGCAGTACCGCAAAAAAAATCGCAGATCGCCGCCATTACGCGTTAAATAAAAAACAACAAAAATGACAAAAATCTTTCCCTTTGTTAGTAAACGCAATAACTTTTGCGCAAACCAATCAAAATACGCTTTTTGCGATTTTTTTTTTACCAAACATAGGTAGCATAAAACAAATTGGCCGAAAATATAAAAAAATTTTGATTTTTACATTTTTTTTTGGGGGGAATTTCATATAAAAAAATGTGAAAAATATTGCTATTTTTGCAAAATTGACGCTCTTTTTTTGTTTATAGCGCGTGATCAAAAAATCGCACAGGTGATTAAATACCACCAAAAGAAAGCTCTGTTTGCGGGAAAAAAAGGACGCCAAATTCGTTTAGGTACAGCGTCGCACGACCGCGCATTTGTCCGTTAAAGTCACCCAGTGCCGAATCGCAAAATAGACCCTGGTCGGAATGGGGGTAAAATCTTCCGGGGCTTAAGTGGTTAAAAAGAAATGATCATATTTGTCTTGCTATATAACATCAATATCCATTATAAAACCAGCTGGGCATAGATGGTGAGCTGATTCGGTGGTTCAATGGGCCGCTTGACTGGACTTGCCCCCCAGGCCTAAGGCTGCCAGCCCTCCCCTGCACACAGGGATTGCTTCAGAATAACAAAAGATAGGAATCTGCAACAAAGTTTGTTATAATCCCTGCAATGCTCAGAAATGTTTTTCCTCAATAAAAGTGGAGTAGCTCTTTAAATGTAACATATTCCATCTTGCAATGGTTAGGCTTCCTTTAGGAAGTTCCGCTGCTCCAGGAAAGGTCCCGCCGGCGGAATACCTAGAAAGCAGAGATCACACCTGAGCCGCTTCACCCCCCGCGGAGGGATCCTCGCTCTCTCTCTACCCGGACAATCACAGGATCACAATGAGTAGAGGGAAACAGAATGAGATCCATGAAGCGCCGGGTAGGCGGGGCCCTCCCCTGAATCCACAGAGCGACAGGCCGCCCAGCCTATGAGCGGAGCAGAAGTAGGCGGCGTTTATCTCCCATTGGCCAGCATCGCTCAGCCCCAGCTTGTGAACGGGAGAGCCGCCGCTGACATTGAGTAGTGAGGCGGCGTAAGAGGCACACAGCACACCGCACACAGGGGGAGACCTTCCCGGCCACGTAAGTACGAGAATCCCCCCAGAGGAAGGACGACGATGGCTTGCTGAAAGGGATCGGCCTCCGCCATCCCTTCTCCTTTCCCTCCTCTACCTCTGTCCGCACAGCCGCCACCACCGCAGCAGCCATCGCTTTTGTTTGGAGCTTTCCTTTATTTGCTGCTGTGATGAGAAGAGGAAACATTGTATCATCTTTAGAGATCGCTGTCCTGGCCTGAACTCTGGATCTATCCTCCAGGATAACTTTACCATCCTTCCCTACACCACATCGAAAATTCAAGAATCATCTATTTTTAGTAAATTCTATTTTTTCCCCCCATAAAGGAGATATTTGAATTTAAAAAAAAAAAAAAAAAAAAAAAAAATATATTTTTTTTCCGGATAAAATTTTGCACATTGGACAATTCCTTTAAGACTCAACCTTGTTCCACAACTAGTTCCAATCGCTGCCTTATTTCCCCCATACCAGATCGCTGATTCTTCCACTCCTGATCGCCTACCGATTGCACAGCCCCCCCAAATCTGCACATATCCATTGGAAGGAAGACCCCCCCCCTCCCCTTCTTATCCGACAAGCACAAGTCCCCCCCCCACCCCCATTTCCCTGGGATTTGGCTGCTCTCATGAACATACAAAGATCGAACCCCATTACGATCACAAGATATGGGAGATCGCGGAATAAAACCCAGGATTTTGAAGAATTATCGTCCGTGAGGTGTACGGAGCCCAGCCAGAGCTTCAGCCCCAACCTCGGTTCCCCGAGCCCCCCAGAGACTCCCAACCCGTCGCATTGCGTTTCCTGCATTGGGAAATACTTATTATTGGAGCCTCTGGAGGGAGACCACGTTTTCCGATCCGTGCATCTGCACAGTGGAGAGGAACTGCTCTGCAAGGTATGTATATGGAGGGAGAGAGCGCCCGGCGTTCTAACCCCCCCATCAATCATTTCTTTTGTCCTGAGATAGCCTGCAGGGCTTATGGTGGCCACACAGGCTTCCATTTCTATTATCCCACTGGATCCGCAAACAGAACTTCCCTCCTCGTCTATTTACATCAGGTTCCATCCAACCTAATCGATTGGCCAGGGTGCTAAATTATCTGCTGTTTTTGCATCAATTGGCAGCACTGAGATACAAAGGGGGGAGATTTACTATAACTGGTACACACAATCTGCATAGTAACCAATCAGCTTCAAGGTTTTATTGTCAAAGCTTAACTGAACAAGCTGAAGTTAGAAGCTGATTGGCTAGCTGCACCAGATTCTGTGTGCTCCAGATTTAGTAACCCCCCCCCCCCCCACAAAGTATTTCAGTTGATCAGACTATGAGATTGTGTAGTGAAAACAAATGTGATTTGATAACTTATGATCAAAAACCACTTCCCCAGGTATTGCTAGAATGGGAAAATCAATCGAAATGTGTGTGGCCACTATTAAACAGGAACTTCACCCCAACTGACCTTTTTTGGTCCTTAGAATGTAAATATAAATTGGATACTTACTAGTCCAGGGAGTTGTCCTTCTAGCCCAGAATTGTTCATAATTTTTCTAGCCCCGCGCCAGTGCTTTGCACCTGCGCGGAAGCATGGGAGCCGGCAGGTCTGCGCATGCGCAGAATTGCGTGATCAAACCTGCTCATGCTCAGATATTCTTCTCAAAGACCTGGTTTCTATGCAATTCCAAACATGCGCAGATGCAGCGGTTCCTTTAGACCTCACGGTACATTTGCGCATGCATAAGTTTGCACTGCACGCATCATCCATGCGTGGGTGGGAATGCAGAAAAACTGACCAAGAAGTAATATAAAAAAAAACAAAAAATCCCCCCCCCCCCCCCTTAGTTGTATAAGGCCACATCCGCAGTGATGCGCAATGTCAGGTGCTTAGTATTGAATGCGCATTGCTACACTACATGCGTAGGGCAGTTCATTCATTTCAGTGGACTGCTCTAAGAATCGAATGCTTTTTGCGTTTTCACGGTTGAGCTTTGCGTGTTTTTAAACACCTCTGTTCATCATGTTCAGGCTGCCAATGAATGGCATCCAAGTGCGACAAGCGTTTTTTGTGCGTTCCATGAACATATGCCAAATTGTGCAACTTTGCGTGTGTTCATAAAACGCGATCGTGTGAACGCAGCCTTAAGAGGCAGGGGGAGGAGTCATATTTATGAGTGAAGTTCCACTTTAAGAGGTCATTGACATCTGTATTTATGAATGCCATTAAAGAGATGTAGGCATTACCCGGGGGAGGGGCAGGAGAGCAGTCAATGACCTGAGCAGAAAGCTTCGCTCCACATTTCATGGAATGATTTTGGGAAACCCCTTTTTTGCAGGTGTTCCCATAACTTCTATTTTTTTTCAGTTAGGCGAAAAAAAAAAAAAAAAAACTCTTTGATGTGTGTTCTTGCTCCTAGTTGCGTTGAATACAAAGCCCCTTTTAGCTCAGTACCTGGTGGCACCCTGACGGTCCTTGTAGATAAAACAAGCTATTGTACAAAGCCCGTCATCAATGGCTTCACTCTGCTTTTCATGTCCCGGCCTCCATTATTGCTGTGTCTGCAATATTCCGAGCCTTCCGTGAGCAAACTGCCTTGTTACCGGCTATTGCCGCTGTCCATATTGAGTTCCCCATTCATTGTGCGTTACATTTGCACTGCTCCACAATGGAGTACCTTGTGGAAATGCAAGATCTAAACCGGTGTCCTCATTCATTCATAAACAATGGGACGCGAATGATGTAATTGCAAAGTGTAGACAGCTCCATAATTCCCCATGGAGACTAATACAGCAATCCATTCTGCACGCTCTAAATGGAATGTTTTAGGTAATGCAGCTTTGTGTATTTAGGGGGGAAGACTAATGGGGATGCTGGTAGGGGAGTGAGTCATGTTTTGCGGTGTTTATGAATGTCTTTCATTCTTTCACGTTTTTTCTGAATTGAGAAGTTTTTTAGCTTGAAATACAGACCCTTCAATTGCATAAGCTGTCCTCTGAGGCCATGTGGCTCAGTCTTAAGCAAACCGCAGATTTCTGCTGACATATCCAAATTAAATTGCATGTGACAAAGCTGTAGTTTCTTATGTGCTTTGTGCAATAATAGCAGAGGTTACACTATGTGTGTGTGCGCCTTGCAATAAATGGACGCGGGGCACGAATAAAATACGTTGCATAAACCTGAACCAAATTTTTCTATTTTTTCCTTAATAAAATTTTACATTTTTATTTGATGTATTTAAGTTTTTTTTGTTTTGTTTTGTGTTTTTTTTTTTTTTTTTTTTATATAAAAATTCCTTTTTTTTTTTTTTTTTTTTTGTAATCTTTATTTCTGGTTTTCCAATACAGGTATATCAATAATATAAATTTACAAAAATAGACTCATTTGTGCTATAAGAGTTAGAGCGTGGGGGGAATTATTATTTATTCATTTTTTAATTTCATTTTATTTTGATCTATGTAATGTGTTTTATATTTGGGCTCTAACCGCACACATATTCGCTGCCATTTAACAAATTTGTCCTGTTGGTGACAATGTGGACTACTTAAATAGTACATTATGTCCAGTTCTAAATGCTCAAAGCAGCATGCATGCATTCAAACCTGTTTTGATGGCGTTGGCGCTTGGGAACACACAAAAATGCGCTGGTTATGTGGTTCATATCGAAAATAGGACGCAGTTCACATAATAGCCGGCTGCAGTCACTGTGCAGCAAGTACAATGCATAACAACTAGGCAGATGTATGTACCGGCTTTTTTTTTTTTTTTTTTTTTTTTGCAATGCTGGAATCCAAAGTACAGTGATACAGATCAGTTCATTAAAAAAAAAATGCATATCAATGTGGTCATGCTGCTGAAAAAGTGGCAATAGTTTGCAAAGGGTTACAGCACTTTAAATTTGCTCTGATGGTATGTCTATACTTGCACACGTGAGCCCCCCCCCCCCCCCCCCCCCCCCCCTGTGCTGACTTCTCTCAATCCTTTGTTCTGATGTCCCCTCTCCCTTTTTTTTTTTTTTTTTCCTTCCTTTTTAATTTTTCCTTCTCTCTCTCTCTTAGGTTTTTGACATACGCTGCTATCAGGAGTCGCTAGCTCCCTGTTTTTGTCTACCTATACACAGCAACATTAACCAAATAAGTGAAATCCTCCTCGGAGAGGCTAAAGCGTACGTGTTCTTTGAGAGAAGCCATGGAGACATGCATTCTTTTGTTCGTACCTGTAAAAAGCTCAAAGAGGAAGAAGCAGCCAGACTGTTCTATCAGATCGTGTCAGCGGTGGCGCACTGTCACGATGGCGGCGTGGTACTGAGAGACTTGAAACTTAGGAAATTTGTCTTCAATGATGAAGAAAGGTAAGGTTGATACTTATATTTACTCAGTTTATTTTTCATAAATGATATAAATTTTAAAATTCTAGAAAAAAAAATTTGTTCCACTTGAAGTTTGATTTTTTTTTTTTTTGCTACCCCCCCCCCCCCCCCTTTTAGAATTACCTTCAACTATGTAGTGCAAGACCAAGGATACAGAAAAAGTAGGGGTTTGTAAGGCCAATTGGGAGAAGGAAGACCAGGATCCAAACAACTAAAAATAAATCAGTTTATTGATACATATAAAAAATGTGTATAGATGAGGGATAAAGGAAGGAAGTGCCCCATATATTCACCAATAGATTAAAAAACGCAGCACAGAAATATATTCCCTATAGTGGGAGAAATACATGCTTCAAGCTGATGTTGACGCAAGGAGTCTCTGATGACATTCGGTTTGAGGGTCCCAATGAGCCTGACTGCATACAAATTAAAAGGGTTTAGGTTTGACCTCATATGGTTTGGGTAAATCTAATGCCCCATACACACATGCAGATTATCTGCAGACTTTTGTCTGCAGACTTACCAAAACCATATAATATGAGGTCAAACCTAAACACTTTCAATTTGTATGCAATCCGGCAGGCCCTTGCACTACATAGAAAAGGTAAGTCTGCAGACAAAAGTCTGCAGATAATCTGCACGTGTGTATGGGGCATTAAGGAAAATTTTGTATGTGTGGCCAGCCTAAGACACTAATGGGGCTATTCCTTGACCAGTCAGGTTCTTGCAGCAGATTTAGGCTGGCCATACATTATTTAATTACGTTGGAAGAATTTTCATTTAGATTTACCAAAACCATATAATATGAGGTCAAACCTAAACCCTTTTAATTTGTATGCAGTCAGGCAGGCCCTTGCACTACATAGTTGAAGATAAAATCTAAAGGAAATTGAACAAGAAAATTGTATAATGTATGGCCAACTTTTAAACTTATTTAATATATGGATAAAACATTCATTTGCAACCTGTTTTACCTTGGAGAAACCTTTTGAGATTTTCGAGTCTCGGAGAACCCCCTGCTCAAATTGATTTTATTCCTACAGCTACTGGTACATTACCATGATCAATAAGTTGAAGCAAGGTTTAATATTGTGGCATATCTAGCATATTTGACATCCAGGTCAGATCCGTTTTTAACATCCTGTTGGTTACAACAAGGTTATTTTCAGTAATAACCCCTTACATTAGTGGTTTGTTGAAAATGTTCATTGGGGCGTCAATGTAGGTGGGACATTAGTGGTCAGTGTAAAAGAAACCCCGTACATTGGTGGTTAGTTGACAATTTTCCATTTTTTTGTCAGGTAATGTAGGTGGGATATCGGAGGTTGGCAAAAAAAGACACCCCCCTTACATTGGTTGAATATTTTCCATTTTGATTGGCGATCAATGTAGGTGAGGCACCAGTGGTCAGCCTTAAAGGAGACCCCTTACATTGGTGGTTAGTTGAATATTTTCCATTTTGATTGGCGATCAATGTAGGTGAGGCACCAGTGGTCAGCCTTAAAGGAGACTCCTTACATTGGTGGTTGGTTGAATATTTTACATTTTGATTGGCGATCAATGTAGGTGAGACACCAGTGGTCAGCCTTAAAGGAGACCCCTTACATTGGTGGTTGGTTGAATATTTTACATTTTGATTGGCGATGAATGTAGGTGAGACACCAGTGGTCAGCCTTAAGGGGAGACTCCTTACATTGGTGGTTAGTTGACAATTTTCAATTTGCAATTCGAGGTTGGTTGAAACTTGCCCCCTTGCTTTGGTCATAGGTGGGATATTTATCTGCTCTTTGCTCAAGGAATCCTTTGCGACTTAAGGCCAAACCATAGAGCCCTGTTTTTTAAGAATGGCTGCTCTAAAAGCTTTATTGAAACTATTTTGGAAAAGGCAGAAGTTAGAATATTGATTCTTTCACAATGCAGGTGTTAAGAAAATGGATGTGATTTGCAATTTGTCCTTGGAGCACATGATGTGTACAGGGTGATGGCAGGAATTCTTCAGAGCAAATTTTAAAGTGAAGTAGACAATGGCATCCAGTCAGCCATTGCAGTCAGCATGTTTGAAGCCTAATCTAGTTGTAACAAGGCATTCAGGCTTATTCATGAGGTGTGAATTACAGCAAAGTTATGCTGTGTAAACCTGCAGGAGTTGACTTTGTAGTAGGAGACAATCCAAACCCCAAGAGATTTGATCATCCAACAGAGACGGCCATGGTTGGGGGGGGGGGGGGGAGAATGGGAAGTCCAGGTGGATGTCTGCTACACTACTTCCCCCCCCCCCCCCCTTTTTTTTTTTTTTTTCTGTAATGGAAACTAATAGAACTAATATAAAGCTTGTACAATAGGAGTAGATGTGAGAACCATGGGTACGCCAATGTGGCTGTAGGATCATGGCGTGTTATGTTACGATTAACCATGGAAAGTTATATACTTCAACGAATGTGTAAGTTCCTATACTGTCTTCGTCTTCCCTCCCTTCCCTTTTTTTTTTTTTTTTTTTCCCCGCATGAGTAGTGTATGTTAAGAAATTCAGGCATTGGAGGGAGGATGTAGATGCCATCTCGGATGTGTAGAATGTATGGAATGCAGTGTGCTAAACTCAAAGCCAAATGCAGGTTCTTGAATAGCTGAAATGAATGTGGTCACGTAGGATACAGGATAAGGCTGCAAGGTAATCTAATTATACACGCATCCTCTGTGACAAGAATGATACTTTCATGTGAGCAACTGAGCATACCACATCAAGATGTTTCATTTTTATGGTGTCTAACAACAAACCCCCCCCCCTCCCCCTCCCCCCAGGTAATGGAGAATGGGTCTGGGTCCCTATGTGGGCATTTAGGTGATGTTCTGTAGTGGTGGTTCATTCGTTTGCACATGACTAGGAGGTAGGGTGTAATGACCTTTCGGTATGGAAAACAAAAATTCAGGATGCACTTGGATGGCATCGAATGGACGTTTTAAAAAAATAAATAAAAAAATATATTGTGTGTGTAAAATATGAATTTGTCAGCCGTTATCGGCACTTTTTTTTTTTTTTTTTTTTTTTTTGAAGCGGTGTTAAAAATCCTGCTTCATGCATATTTGGCAAATTGCACCAAAAACACCTCCCTATTAAAAATGCAGCAAGAACACACAAAAAAAAAATGCACCTGTGTTTGATGGTGTGTTTTTTTTTTTTTTTTTTTTTTTTTTGAGCCACATGACCTATGAAAAACACCCCATAAGCACGGCAAAACCGTGGGCATTTTCGGCAGCCATTCTTGGCACTCCCCCCCCCCCCCCCCCCTCCCTTTTCGGCACAAGCTGAAAAACCTTTTCAGCAGCTGAAATTTCGGTGCATCACTAGTGTAATGTATTTGGAGCATCAGCAGGTTTATGAAATGCTAGGTGACATTTCATATGTGCTTACGGGTCTTGTCCCTTGTCTTTGCCAGGGAAAGCCGTAGATGTGTTCTGAAGAGATGCACAAATAAAGTTAAAGCATACAGTATGTAAACCTTAACAATGGTCGTCTCTTATTTGCTCCCTTTTTGGTCTGGTCAATATGATTAAAACGTGTTTTGTTATGCTCTATAAGTGTAGAAAATACCTTTTTGCAAGAAATCTTGTGAGTTGATAACTATATATACAAGGATGGGTTATGTAAATAAGGCGGGAGGAGGATGTATGTGTTCTTTTGTAATCCATTAAATATGAAGTAGGCAGGGCTGACACCCACGTGCTGTAAAATTCAAAGCCACAAATGCGCCATATTGTCAAGGAGGAGGGGGCACTTTATATCGCTGGCACACCAGGCTGTATGGCTCTGTTCTTGAAGCATGTTTAAATAGTGGTGCAGGGAAGGAATAGGTGTATGTAATGCAGAGATGTGATGACACTTCGTTGATATACTTGTAATGGGGGCAGCTCTGCATAGTGTTAGATCCAGCACTTTCATATGAGGTTAGGTTGGTTTTTCTGTATAGAAATGCTGTCTTTTACTTGTAGTCTAGAGATTAGGCTTCAGTAGAGAGCTCTTTACATGGAGGTTATCAGATCTTGGTGTAGTGGGGAATCCTCCTGGAACCTTTTTATATTTACAGCTGAGAGGTAAGGGGGATATGTTTGCCCATACAAATAATTGCTTGGGTTTACATTGGGATTCCAGTGCTAAATCAAGGTGTTGATGGAATGCTGGAAAGGAGAGACAAGGAACATAATGGCGCTTTTCCACTGCATGGAACCGAACGGTTCGGCTCGCTTTTGCGCTTTTCCACCGCATGGTACAGTGTTGGAACGGTATGGTGGCACTTTTCCACTGCATGGAACCGAGCGGTACGGCTCGCCTAAACAGTACCACCTCGGTTGTGGTTCCAAGAGGGCCGTACCGGTACCATATCCCACAATCCTTTGCATGCAGCCTTGACTGTTTGTCACTACTAGCCACTGATTGGTCAGAGAATCATTGTTATCCCACCCACTTACTATTAGTGGAAAAGCAAACCGTACCGAACCGTTCCAACACTGTACCATGCAGTGGAAAACCAAACCGAGCCGGTACTTGCAGTGGAAAAGTGCCATTATAGCGCCTCCTAAGGAACTGCTGCTTTACTTTTTTCAAAGTTGCAACTAAAGATGAGATCAGTTCATCCATACAGTAATTTTTTTTTTTTTTACCTGACCTTATTCATACTTGGACTCTGAACAGTAAGAAGGCTAAATTAACATTAATTTTCAGCTCAACTAAACCATAAATGGAGCCTGCACATGATCCAAGTATGACTGACCAAACTATGCAAAGAAGCAAGATTTCAAGTGATATTAAAGCTTCTTCTTGCTCCTTTCTTTTTTTTCTTTTTTTTTTTCTTTTTCGCTCTGCAACAGCTTTGGACAAAGCAGCCCACATCCCCTCTTCTCGGGCCTCCTGCCAGCTCTCCTGGCTCCTCCACCTTGACCAGTGCCCCCAATAGCAAGCTGATGATTGCATGCTCGCTCCTAAACCCTACTTTCTGCATCCATAGGACACACAGAGCAGAGGCCCCCCCCCCCACTCTCTCCTCATTGGCTTACTGGCTGTGATTGACAGCAGTGAGAGCCAATGGCTTCTGCTACGATCACAGCCAGTGAGAGAGACCCAGGACAGCTGAGGCTCCTGTGCACATCACTGGATCAGGAGGGGGCTCAGGTGAGTTTTAAGGAGGAGCAGCACATGGGTTAACTTTCCTGTATAAATTGCATGAAGTTAAAAAAAAAAAAAAACACAGCCTTTATAACCTCTTAAACCATTAAGGCCTGGTTCACACAGATCCGGTTGCGGTCTGCATTTCGGTGTTCCGTGCGTTTTTGTGATTACCAGTTCAGGTGCAATTTTGTCCTCCCAGGGCCCTTTTCAAGTTTGCACTGAAGTCCTCCCAGGCATGTGTGGACCGGCTCCATTGAAAGCTGGTCACACTTGCATGTTATGTGAATTTTGGATGCGGTGGAAGATGCATCCAGTTCCCATATATGTGAGCCCAGCCTAACACTCTCAAAAATGATTTACTGTTAAAGTAGACCAAAATACTGATATTCAAGAGAGTCCATCTCCCCATGTAAAGACCCTAAAAAAAAAAATGTGCTTACACCCTGGCTATCAGTGTCCCCACTTGGGCAAGGATGACATCATTTGGCCATCCAGTAGGGGCTTCTGAGAGCTGAAGATTCTAGATTTCACAAGGATATTCTATAGCCGGGATATGAAAACTGTGGCCCCCAGATGTTGCAGAACTACAAGTCCCATGATGCATAGCAAGACTGACAGCCATGATGCATAGCAAGACTGACAGCCACAAGCATGACACCCAGAGGCAGAAGCATGATGGGACTTGTAGTTTTGCAACAGCCGAAGGGCCACAGTTTGCATATCCCTGTCCTGTAGCAATGTGCAAAGTGAGGATGCTAAAAGCCGGGGCATGAAGAAAAAAAAAAAGTGTTACTTTAACTGTTTTTACATGGGAGTGATCTTTTGGGCTGTGTGTTTTTGTAATGCATCAGAAATTAAGCAGGAAGGGCTGACACCACAGGCTTAGCAATTCAGAGTTGTTGTCATGCTATGCACACTATAATACTTCCTGTCCTGTTTATGCACGCTGTAATACTTCCCTTAACGTGATCATTTAGATTTTCTAAAGGCTCCAATAACGGTGTCTATCAGTTTTTGGGTTGGGTACCTGCCTAAGATTGTGCTCATTGCTGTATCTCCAACATCTCTCAGTTGAGATATTCCTCAAGAAGAGACTGTGACCTTGTACAGTGTATGGCTTCCTGAGTTGGACTACAGTGAGTTATGGCAAATACGTACACTTTTGAGTTTAGGATATCTGCAGTGCTAAACTAGTTGTCTGGTTATCCATCTAAGAAATGGGTTTCCCATTTTGAGGCTTAGCCTTGAACTTTAATCCTAGCAGCTACAAGGCCCGTGGTTGGAGAAGCATGGATTGATGTGTGTCTGGCTTGCTTGGGAAGGTGGCAAACCTCTTAGCTTTGTTTTCTACGTTCACTTAAGTTTTGGTGGATGATAATGTGTCGAGCAATGTTTCCTGCTATACTCGCTCTGTGTAAAGCCTAGTGCTGGCAGATCTGAAAGTCCTATGGATTACTCCTGTTTAACAATGCCTTTCCTGTGTCATTTTATGGCAGTCAGCTGATTTACGTATGGTATTGCTAACCTTTCTGACCCCACTCAAATTGAATAGCCTACAAACAGGGCTCGAGGAAATTGTTAATCAGCTTTGGCAAAGAATACAATGTAATCTGGGTTACATAAAATATGATGACGTGGTTAGTGAGTAGGGCATTATGATTCCTTGCTTGTACTGTGTTCTGGATTCTTTGCTTGGTGTCTTAAAGGATCGGTCCTGCATGCAGACAACTTTACATGAAGATTTACAAATGAATTGTCCATGGCCTTATGTGGGTGGCCGGCAAGTTTTCATTACCCTGAGAAATTTATTTGCTTAAATGGGAAGACAAGATTATGCGCTTTCCTAAGACACCTCCTTTGGTCTAATGTGCTTCCTTCTAATCAGTCTCGGGAGTATGTGGGATGGATATTGTTATCCCTTTAAGGCAAAGTCAATCAAAAGGAAAAAGTGATCATAAGGCCCCACTGCATGAGTACATTTTAACAGCAGCCCTAAGTGAGGCCTTAAAGGTTACCTATTGCCCAAACTTGTGTTGCATTACAAAAATGTTTTTTTTTTTTTTATTGGATTTTACAGGGTACAGAGGAATGAGCACTGTAGAGATCATAGGAAAATACAATTACAATAATCAAACGGGAATATTCCAACTGGCCCATGTGTGCATAGGAAAAGTTTACAAGAATTCCTTACAAGCTAAGAATGGGCTGAAATATTTTAGAAATCCAGCAGCGATCTGTTTTTCAGGATGCATTAATGGGGAAGTGTGTTTAATAAGCATATATACCCTTTTTTTTTTTTTTTTTTTTTAAAAAGAAAGTGGGTACAAGGAAGGGGGGCCCAGGGTGACAAGTCCCGGCAAGGGGACAGAAGGTTAAGGAAAGGAAGGGGGAGATTGAGAGGGGCCACTTGGTGACTTGAGCAGTCCAAAGGAAGGGGAGTTGTTTGGGGTGGGGGGGGGGGGCGTGTTGTACGATACAATATATCATGCCATTCTAAGATGCCAAGAGCGGTCCAGGCCCATATTGTTGTCATAGCCAGGGGTTCCATACTTAGATTTGGTGTGGCTGTCCATGAGGATGGTTGTGAGCTTCTCATGCACTATGGTTCCCATAGGGTGCTGTTTAACCTCAGCAATGTTAAGCAACATCTAGGTCAGGGGTCTCCAAACTTTCTAAGCAAAGGGCCAGTTTACAGTCCTTTAGACTTTAGGGAGAACGGACTGTGGCCAATGGAAATAGAAGGCGTCCCAGCATCTGGGAGTAAGCAATTCCTACAGGCTTGGTGGTCAGTAGGCATAAAATAAAAATAATTACAAGGCACATGGGGTTTGTAGGAGGAACAATGCCCCATCATCGGTATTGGTGGAAGGAATAGTACCCATTCATTGGTGTCAGTGGAAGAAATAGTGCCCCATTGTTTTCAGTGGAAGAAACGGCTGCCCATTGTTTGGTGTTAGTGGGGAATGGTGCCCCAACTTTGACGGTGGGAGGAATAGTTACATTATATATATATATATATATATATATATATATATATATATATATATATATATATATGGGATTAACAGTGACCTAAGGGCCGGATAAAGGCAAGCAAAGGACCACATCTGATCCACGGGTATCAGTTTGGAGACAACTCCTCTAGAAGCACATGTTCTTGGGAAATCTCCCCAGACCGCAAAAAAAAAGAACCTGAATGGTGGGGTTTTCTGTCGCATATTGCCCTTGTGAACCTTGGTGCCTGGAACAAAAAACTTCTAATGGATCTTCTGCTTACATTTTGATGTGCCTTATTTCACAGTAGCCCATGTACTCTATTTCTTGTTCTGATATCACAAGGAGAAATCTCCTCAATGGAGTCACAGAAAACCATAAATAAATTGATATAAGTTCGAGTCCCTCCCAACTCTATCCAAAACTAAGAAAAAAAATCATGTTGGCTGGATTTTAACTGATGCATGTAGTGTATACCATTGCGTCTCCATGATTGACATGTAGTGCATAAGTATCAATTTGAAAGGCCATAGTCTAGGAATGCTTCTTAGAATTCTTTGGGAGAACCCAAGCCTAGTGCAAGTATGTTCTTTCCCACTGTGTCCCCCAACTAAGGTCCGCTCCTAGAAAAGGAATTTCACCAAAAGTCTACTCGCGGGAGCATGTGCATATAAATAGGAAAGGTTGCAGAAGATCAGCACAGATATGTACAAATAGTATCAAATTTATCAGTCCAAAGGGACTTGCAATCGAATGCACTTACCAGTCATACAATCATTACAAGGGTCAGTTTTCATAAAACCCAGTTTAGCTTATTTTTGGGGTATTTTGCTAGAGTAAACCATTGCAAACACGAGGATGACCTAAAAACACCAGGAACTCTTCCAAGCACCGTGTGGAAGGTATGTTAACAATTCATCCTTTATGCTTTCCTGGTGCAAGTCGTGAGAGTCCGTCCGGTTATATAAGCTGGTTGAAGTACATTTTGCTGACCCTACATTTACACATATTGAGACAGCAGTCCAAACTGCAATGTGTCATGTACGAATAAACAAGCATTGTGCTGGGGAAAGGCCATTGGCAGGGAAAGGAGGATATGATTGAACCTGTCACATCAGCACATTCCTATATGAGCAATGTTTAAATTTGACCATTGCTCAGCATTCTGCGTTGTATGCTTTGCTCAACATAGCAGGCATTCTCCACACTCCCCTTCTGGCCTTTCATTTAGGATCGTGCACAAGTCTCAACTGTTTTGTGTTGAGAACAGAAATGTAAATTGCTACTGTTGTCTGTTATGTCTAGCTTGGTTTGTGTGGTGGTTGTGCTTTAGGCTGGCGGGTATGTGTTTTTAAAAGTTAGATTTGTTATAAAATGTCCGTAGTAGTTGTAGAAGCGCAGAACTGATGCAGAGGAGCAATAGTACATGGTTTTAGGATGTTAACTGATGGCCTAAAAAAAAAAAATTGCCTACCCACAGGCTGCCTTTCTAAAGCAGGTCCTGCTGCATCTTGAGTTACGCACTGTTTCCTTTTCCGGTTCAGGACACCCATAAATCAAGGCACCCTCTTAAGCCCCCACTCTGATGTTTACATGATCACTGCTAAAATCTTCTCCTACACTGGCTGTGCCCCTAAAGATGTGAAGGTTGTTGTATGCCTGGTACACACTATGGGGTTGACTTTCCAAAGGAAACTCCACTGTGCACTTAGAAGTGCAGTTGCTGTAGATCTGAGAGGGGAAGATCAAAATGAGGGGACGCTCTGCTCTGATCATCCAATCAGCGCAAGTAAAAATGCTGTGTGTGTTTTTTTTCTCTTCTTTTCCATTTAGGCCAGCGGGTTAAACGAGGGGGGGTGGCTGTCTGCTCTGGTCCGAGCCGATGTACTAACAATCTGGCGTTAGTACAGCGATCTCCCCCTGCTGAGATGGATATAGATAGAGGGAGATGGGTCTGTCTTTTCTGGAGCCTACAGAGCATTGCACCCATAGATCGCAGGTGCAATTTCATGGTCCAACAGAATCTTAGTATAGGTTACAATACTAGTTATTGGAAAGCGGGAGGATCAAAAAACTATGAGAGCGCTCACCAGCACCCTCGCAGGTAATTGGGGAAGCACACGCCATCTGCCCCGGTGGACAACGGTGGTTGTAGTTTATTTAATTCACAGATCACTGTGAATAAATTAAATTTCTTCCTCCTTCGTAGCCTCCTACTAATCCCTTTAAAGCGTAGTTCCGGGCACAAAATCGATTTTTTTTTTTTTTTTTTTTTTTGTGCCCGTCCGCTAGTTCTCCATCACCTGAAAAGGAATTGGATAGTTAGGTTCTTTTTTTTTTTTTTTTTTTTTTTCTCACCTTGTAATTGAAGATCGAAAATACTCACCTCAGGGTACTTCCTCCCTCAGCGCCGCGTCTCGCAATGATTCCTGGGAGCTGAACGTCATCGCTCCCAGGAATCAATGCGACAGCACTGGCCCCGCTCGTGGGCGATGCCGCATTCCCCTTCATGCCCAGAAGCTGTGGAGGAATGCGGCGCCGCACCGGAAGTGACGAGAGGGGCCGGTGCAGGCGCATTCTGGGAGAAGAGGACGCGGAAGAAGACGCAGAAGAGGACCGCGCCGGCTTCAGCTGCCCATAAGAGAGATGGCAACGCTGTGGAAGAAATTTTATAAGTGAGTATTTCATCTTGCAGGTAAGTGCGAACCGGGACAGATCAGAGGCTAGCCATTGTGGAATGTGCTAGCCCTGACTGTCCCGGGGGTATGTTTATTGAAAAATGGTTTCTGTGCCCGGAACTCCGCTTTTAACAACACCAAGTTAGGTGCCAGCCCAGCTTGCATTCTGCACAATGGAAGACGAGGAAGATCTGGATGGCTACACTCCAACAATCCCACTTTTTTCGGTATAAACTTTAAAACCAAATGACAGATGGAACAAGTACAGTGGGGGACAAGCAGGGAGACACGTTTCACACTAAACTCAATTATTACCTATTTAGAACACTCAGGTTTTGATTGCGGTTTGTATGTTGGCTTGGTAGATTTCATTTCCTTTCCTGTCCCTGTGACAATTTTTAGACTATTAAAGGCATTCATGAGCGAGTTTGGGGGTAGAGGAACTTGACTGGCCTGCACAGTCCTGACCTCAACCCAACAGAACACCTTTGGGATGGACTGGAGTGCAGACTGTGAGTCAGGCTTTCTCTACATCAGTGCATGACCTCACAAATGTTCTGCTGGAAGAATGGTCAAACATTCCAATAGACACACTCCTAAACATTGTGGACAGCCTTCCCAGAAGAGTTGAAGTTGTTATAGCAGCAATATTGAACCCTACGGACTAAGACTGGGATGCCATTATCGTTTACGTGCGTGTAAAGGCAGGCATCTCAATACTTTTGATGATCAAGTGGCTATAACGGGCAACTGAAGTCCTACTGTATAAGATGAATGATAAATGTTATGGCACATGATATTATATTGACAAGTCCTGTTTTCAATATAAGTTGTTAGAAGGTAACTGTAGTGTATGGAGCAAGCTCATATGGAGTTTGGAAAGAACATATACAAAGTATACCTGAAATTGCATAAGTTGTAGCTACAGTATATATCTGAGCCCACAGGCTTAGGGTCTCTACAGTATGATGGTTCACATTGTTGGCCCAAAATAAAGAAACACTGGGGTTATTCCATCAATTAAACATGAAAATTACGGTTCAAACACAGCAACCCAATATATACATCCAACCTATCCTCTAGTTCTCCTGAACTTGCAAATTCCATACATTGTCCTTGTAGGACCTGCACAGGTGACCCTGGCACAGTAAGTGCTTCCCACATAGCCACTGTGCTGACATAAAAGACAGACATACCTTTATGACAGATTCCTTTTTATTAACTGTTTTTTCTATGTGTCAAGAGATATAGATGGATAATATTTTTTTATCTTTCTAATTTTGTCTTCTGTTATAAAACATTCCTCACTTGCCTTTGACTTGTTCAAAAGCTGCATCTGGCTAAGACATTACCAGGTCTTCTGAGATGAAGCTGAATGCAAAATGTTTTCCATTAGCACTGAGGGGAAACCACAGAAGTGCAGCAGTAATTCTTGGAGACTGAATCTACGTCTTCGTCTCCTTGGAAACACGCAGGGAAATCCGTTAAAAATAATTCTCCTCAGATTTCTCTCATCAAGATGCCTCCCTCGATTCCCTGTTTTTCTCACAGCGCTCTTTATTTACGTGAAAATACTGCCTAGGCGCTAGTGGGATACATTTTTCAATCTATTCATGCTCGCTAAAGCTGTGTTAATTAGTACCGAACCTGGATCACAAATACAATTAAGCTTGAAGTGTAGTCTGTGGAAATGGCAACATACAGAAGGCAAAAAAAAGGCGTTGATCTATAAAATAGTTTCCTAACCATTTATTTGATCTACTTGTTTTTGTTGCTCTACAGACGGGTAAAGAGTGTTGAATGCCATGATTGAATGCCCCTATCAAAGTCGCTTTTGTCTTGCTTGGGGTTCCCTGTCTGTTCCCATGGTGACAAAGATGCATTTCCTGTTTCTGAGGGCCATGGCTGCCTCTGATTCAGGCTTCTGTGGTTTCATTCACCACTAATGGGAAAGCATTCACAGGCTCAATTGCTTCCTCTTTTGACAAGCTCATGATTTCAGAAGAGAAACAAAATCTAATCAGGCTGTCCATGTATTGATCTTGGATATCCTTTTTAAAGTATGATCTTACATTAGGTTTTACTCCTTTATTTTTATAGAGATATATATATATATATTATCTCAAAAAGAAGTGTAGCGCTAATAATAATCATAAGAAGGTATTTTAAATTCACATCTATTCATGAACACGTGTGCAGTAACATAGAGATAAAAAAACAAAGAGTCCATAAGAGACGTGGGTCCCAGAATGGATAATTGATGGAAAGCTGTAATCCAAAGGCGGAATCCCAATAGGTGGTGAGGCAGGAGGAAAACGCCTGTGACAGGTAATAAGAGATGGCTGCTTACCAGAATAAATGGGCCTCCAACTTAATGGACAGGCCACAATAGGCTTGGTAGAAAACTCAGCTTAAACTCTTGCCTCCACAAACACAGGGATATAGGCATAGATCCATATACCCGCAATCGACTTAGGCTCCAAAGTGTAGACAGATGAAATGATATATTCAAGTAAGGCTCCTGCAAGACCTTTTCTTTGGAAAGGGCAGGGAAGGTTCAACGCCTGTCATTATTTTTTTCTTTTTTGCTGTCTTTTGTTACATTGGGGAGATTTCCCTTCACTTCCTGCTGCAGCTTCCTCCTTTACTCCTTTATAACCAGGCTATTTATGACATCCTAATCGCCAAGTTGTTTCAGCGATTTTGTTTTATTGTTTAGGATAGGGGTCTCCAAACTTTCCAAACAAAGGGCCAGTTTACTGTCCTACAGGCTTTAGGGGGGCTAGACTGTGTGCATTTGGAGTAGAAAAGGTCCCAGCATCAGTGGAAATGCCCCATCTTTGGTGTCAGTGTGAGGAATAGTGTCCCATTATTGGTGTGAATGGGGGTATTATGCCCCACGGTTGGATGAAAACAGTTCCCCAAGGGCTGGTTAAAAGCCACCAATGGGCCACATCTGGCCCCCGGTCCACAATTTGGAGATCACGGTTGTATGACCCCCTCTGCTGCCTTTTCACTAAAAGCAGGTACCTCCCCAGATGCTTACATGCCAGGTTTGCTCCACTGTACTGCACTGGAGTACCCCAAAAACTTGGGTTGTCCTGTAATGTGCAATACGCTTCAAAAGTCAGTAGTTAACCTATCTTTTCTGCCTTATTGGCTAATGAGGCCAGTATGGAGGAGGGAGAAGCCCAGAGTCAGAAACCACAAATTCTAATTGTATTACAGAGCTACCTGGGTTTTTGGTTGTCTGCCGTACAGAGGAGCAAACCTGTCATGCAGACCTTTTTGATTACATGATTTAGAACATTCAAGTTTGGCTCCTGGTCATAAGTGAGCTGGAGCTACAGCCAGGACTAATATCCACCAACCATGTAAAGTGTCGCTAATGGCTCTCAAAGGGAGAACATTTTATAAACTTCTCCCCAGCACAGGGCATCCTGCCGGGGAACATTTAATCCAGAGTACTGGTGGTAATAAGCACACTTAAAAATTGGAACATGCATGTAAATACTTTTGATTTATTAAAAAAAAGAAAGTTATTTGGGAAGGGAGGGGGGGGGGGGTAGCCAGTTATTACTACTGGAGCATCTGTGTAGGTTACCCTGCTGATGGTCAATATTGGTATTGATGGTACAATTACATTTAAAAATATTTCTAAATGCCCTTTTTGGTGGAGGATATGTTCCTTCTGAACTTTGTTTAAAACCGAGTATTTATATGAGCCATTAACCCTTCTTCTTTTTTTTTTTTTTTTTAAACCTAGGACTAAAGTCAAGTTGGAAAGCCTGGAAGATGCTTATGTTCTGTCAGGATCGGACGATTCTCTATCAGACAAACATGGCTGCCCAGCCTACGTTAGTCCAGAAATCCTGAACACCAATGGCAGCTATTCTGGCAAGGCGGCTGATGTATGGAGTCTAGGCGTAATGCTCTACACAATGTTGGTTGGACGATACCCATTTCATGACATTGAACCTAGCTCTCTGTTCAGTAAAATCCGTCGTGGCCAGTTTAACATTCCAGAGACATTGTCACCCAAGGCAAAATGCCTCATACGTAGCATTCTCCGACGGGATCCGTCAGAACGGCTTACATCTCAAGAAATTCTGGACCATCCCTGGTTTTCCACAGATTTCAATGCATTGAATTCAGGATATGGTGCTAAGGAGGTTTCAGATCAACTGGTGCCTGATGTCAATATGGATGAGGAAACGGACCCCTTTTTTAATTGAGCACAAGACTTTCCTTTTTCTTTTGGTACTTGAGCTGAACGTGGCCACATGAAGGAGTCCTTCCGGACTAAAGTATTTGAAATCCGTATTGTTTTGGTCACTTTGAAATATGCTGCTCTGGACTCCTTGGTTTTAAGAAGACGGTTCTGCAAGAAACTATTCTACAGATGTAGCATTGAGGCTGCTATACAGTTAATCTAGGTTTATTTTTCTTCTTTTTCGTTTTGGAAATCAGCATGGATCAGTTGTAGCTTCACCCTCTATGGAGCCAAGGAGACTGCACAAGCCAATTCCAGTGCAGCTTTGTCACTCCTGTTAATACAGTTTTCTAAATGTTTTGCCATGCACATCCTGGCATCGCACTGTTAGTTGTTTTTGTGCCATTGTTCAGGGAAGGTACAATTGGCTATTACTTTTTTTTTTTTTTTATACCTGTGCCAAAGTGGTACAGCGAGCTATAGAAAAGTTAAAACTTAGTTTGGGTGCACTGACATTAAAAGTAGGTGCTAAAATTTTAGAATTACTTTTTTTTTTTTTTTTTTCAGTTTTCCCAAATTGAAACACTTGTTTTGTCCAATTGCAAACTACTTAATATATTCTTGTCAGGAAATGACTTTGTTCCCTTGTAGGGAAACCATACATTTACCAAGCTGATACTGTTGTGTTTTTGTTTTTTTTTTTTTTTTTTCCATAACTGGTTTGCTATAGGAAGCTGTTATTTTAAACTTCCACATGCATTATTTTTGCAGTGCTAACACGTGAAGAATTTTTACCTTTTGGAAAGCTAAAACAGGGTTTTGATCAACTGGTTTCCATATTGGCCATCTTGCACTTATAGCCAGGATCATATTAGTAAAAGCTATATAGCCATTCTAAAGGGTGTTCTCACAGTAAACTTTAGTTTTTATGGTTTAAATCTTTTGTCTCCATTGCATCCTCCTTTTGTACCCTTGTTTTAGCTGTATTTTTTTTTTTTTTTTTTTACATTTTCTCACCCCCATTTCCTTTGTTTTCATTCCTTCTTTGAAGAAAAATGCCCTCCCTTTTTTTTTTTTTTTTTTTTTTTTTTTTTTCTACATTTCATGGGAAATAGTTTTATAAGCTCATAACTACCCTTTAGCCCCTGCGTGGACATGCATTAAAGTGCACCTTTTTGTATTGTCAAATTATTTATTTTCATGAAAATGTCACAGTTGTGATGTATTAAGCCAGTACTTCAATTAAATTACGGGTTGACTTACAATGACATATTACATGCTGCGCTTAACACTTCCTCTTTCCTGTTGTGCTTTTTTTTTTTTTTTTTTTTTTTTTTTTCTTCCCTAATTTTTTTTTATTTTAATAGCTTGTAATAACTCTGGCATTTCTTCCCACCCTCACCAACTCTCTTGCTATATAATGAAATATAAGCATAAATATTTGTGTTTTATCCCGTACCTCAGTTGTTCTGATTAAACTGCTTGTATCTGTTTTGTGAAATGGTTCAAGTTTTTTGGGTAGGTACATGTAGACTCTGTAAGTATGTAATTGTTACTTGAATTTGTGCTTAACTGTAGTATGTGGCATGTACGTACAGCTACTTGGCATTTGAATTCTGGGACACTGTTTGCCTGCCCTGTGGGAAGACTTATTTTTTATATATATATTTTCATTTTTATTTTATTTCCCCCCCCCCCTCCTTTTATTTTTTAAGGATTTTTTTTTTTTTTTTCCCCAGCTATAAAAATACAAAACAAAACTGTGGCTGACCCTGGTTTTATTTTAGTACAGATGGAGTGGAATAAACACTCAAGATGGTGCTGTATCAGAAGGACTTTAATTCTCCCCCCCCCCCCTTTCTGATCCCATACGCCCATATTTTCCCTATGAGTCCCCTGCCTTTTTTAATACCTTATACGAAGAACGACTGGTGATAAAATGCATGGTGGGGGTATTATTGCCTCTGGTGCTTTGAATGTTATGTATTTGGTTTATTGTTTTTTGTCCTAATCTCTTCAATAAATTGTGCATATTTAACTAAAAAGCTTGTTTGGTCTTTTTGACTTAAGCTTTACCCCTGAAAAGCATTGTTTTTAGGTGAATTTCCATGACGGTACGTAACCCAAGTGATTGTACTTGCCTACATGTTATAACCTCTTGGTACACGCTTGGTTTAGGGCAGGGGTGTCAAACTCCATTTCATCAAAGGGCCGCATAAGCACTATGATTGCCCTTAAAGGGCCAGTTGGATCTGGGGTGAGCTACATACACAGTGAACAGTTCAGGAGTGCATTATGTAAAGAGTGCAAGGGTTTAGGGGTGCACTATGCACAGCGTGCAACCCGATTCCCCCAAAGCTTTTTCACATTTCTCTCTGCTGCCTGGCCTGGCTCTAGTACTTACCTGTGTAGGCGGCTCTGCCTCACCTTGCAAAGAGGTTGCTCTTTCACTCAGATTCTCAAGATCTGTCCCTGCCATGAGTGTGTGCAGGGATCTGCTACTTCCGGGAGCCATTGTGCTTAAAAAGTGACAGCAGGGAGAGGAGGGCCAGAGCTGGAGGTGGTGGAATGGATTTCTACCATGTTCTGGCTGCAAAATAGGCTGCGAGGGCCACTTGACAAGGCCTGGAGGGCCAGATTCAGCCTGCGGCCTTGTGTTTGACGTGTGGTTTAGGGGATTCTTTTTCAATGTCTGTCTTCTGTCAATAGCAGGGATTATTTATATATTATTTATTTTGTGTGGTTTTTTTTTTTTTTTACATCTCCATTAAAGAGAATGAATAGCACGTTTTACAGGATGTATCCTTTTTTCCAAATGACAAAGCTCAGATTTATCTTGCATTTAATAGAGATCAGCCATAAATTTACAACCTCTGACAGGTTACATGAATAAAATTGATTACCTTGTTACAATGGCACCTAAAAGTTGGTGGGATATATTGGGCAGAAAGTGAACCATGTTGTCCCTGAATTTGTGTTGAAAGCAGAAAAAATGGACATCATAGTTGTGTATGGGGCTTCAAAGCTGAAGACTGGTCAGAGAGCCCATGCTGACCCATGTCTACAGCCAGATAAGTCTACGATGGGAACGTGAGCATCAGAACTGAACCATAGGGCAATGGAAGAAGGTAGTCTGGTCTAATGTATCATGTTTTCTTTTACATCATGTGGATGGCCAGGTGCGTGTCACTTACCTGGTTAAGAGATGGCACCAGGATGAAGTTTTGGGACGAAGGCAAGCCGGAGGAAGCAGTGTGATGGTTTGGGCTATGTTCTGCTGGGAAATCTTGGGTCCTGCCATTCATGTAGATGTTGCTTGACACATACTACCTACCTGCTGCATAAAATGGTTCAAGATTGGTATGAAGAACTCTAGATCCTAATTCAATTTAGCATCTGTGGGATGTGCTGGAAAAACAAGTCCGATCCATTATAGTCCCACTTTGCAACTTACAGGACTTAAAGGATGTGTTACTGATTGCTTGGTACAAGATAGCACCGCATACATTCAGAGGTCTAGTGGTGTCCATACCTTGATGGGTCAGGGCTGTTTTGGCAGGAAAAGGAGGACATACACAGGGTGGGTGGCTATAAAGGTATGGCTGATTATTGTACATAAGTTGCAATGAGATGAGAATTTTTTATTTTTTTGTCCATTTTTTAGTATTTTGTGTTTTTGTTTGGGTTTGTTACAGCTTGGCCATTACTGCCTCAAGTGATTGGGTTCACCACATCTTAAATCCCAAGTGGGTGGTCATAAGTTATGAGTGATTGGTGTACTGTATCTCCATCTTTGAAAATTTTAAGTTCTGAAAAGGTAACTCTTTCTGTAATTATGGCTTTGAAGGTAGAAGTTAGGATACTTACAAGGTAACTGAGAGAGAGTTTGTATTAATGGGCAGGCAGTTGCATATTATGCAGGATTCTTTAGAATATAAAGTAGTTGTTTGCTTGCCTATAGTACAGCAGGCACTTTGCAAACAGTCCTACATCTGCCAATGAGTTTTTAAGTAGTGCAAAGAACCAATGGACATTCAACACGGCTCTCTGGTTACAAAAAGAGCACGCAAAATGTGAAAGGATATACCTGTATGTGGAAATTGTATCTCTAGGCCCATTACATTCATAACAGGTAAGGTTTGCTGGAGTACATTTTTTTTTTTTTTTTTTTATTTAAATAAAAAGCTGCAACACTCTGTTCTATTAATCAACATTCAAAATCTGACAACTGCCTGTTGATCCTGCCGGTGAAGTCTGCCTAATGCAGGCTTCCTGTGATGGTGTTGCAATGATGCTGCACTGCTCCTGAATGCAGTTGCCATGCTCATGTGGACCGAGTCCCCTTGCACTACAGTGGAATGAAAAGATGTTACAGGGGTGTGGTTATCAGCATTGTCACTGCTTATTCACAAGCTTGTTAACATGTCAATCAGCACCAGGCCTCACCCAGTCTTGCCTTTGTTACTGAGACACTCCCACTGTGAGCTGCAGTGTCTTGGAGGGGGAACATGTGAGACCCAAATGTAGGATTTATCTCAGTTTTGATTTTTTTCACTCTGAAGCTTCTGCAGCACAAAGTAACTTAATTTGGTACTTAAGACCAGTGTTTCTCAACCTTTTCAGTCAAAGCACCCTTTTAAATTATGTGTAGCCTTGATGCACCCTTTAAAATTTTGGACAGCCTCGATGCACCCTATTCTAATATGGTAAAAGTATTTTTACATAATGCAGCAACAGCCATACACGTAGGATACCCAAAATTAGCGATGATTTGTTCTTCCAAAGCAAATACGCTAGTACTGACAAGTATTCCAATGTTTCTATTCTCCCTCAATTTATCTTGATCACTCAGCTAATGTGACCCCAGTTCTGATGGGGTGGGGCGCGAATAAGGGCGTTGTGCATGTGACCAACATCTTCCTTATCAACTGATGATGTTCTTGGTGGTTAGGATGCCGGCGGCTAGAAGGTCCTAATAGTGTACAATGAAAACCTGTGGCTTCGTGTAACTAAAAGGCAGGCCTAATCCACATGCTGGCTAGTATATAATTGCTGGACAATTTGCCAAGGCACCCCTAAAGGCTGGTTTGTACTGTCAAATAGAAGCCCTGCCAGTAGTGTCCTGTGTAAATCGTTTTAGTTGAACCTTCATATGACAATGTTATCAGGCGGTATACAGTGGCTAAGTGGTTAGCACTTCCACCTAGCAGCAATAGGGTCATTAGTTCAAATCCCAACAATGGCACTACCTGCTTGGAGTTTGCATGTTCTCACTGTGCCTGTGTGGGTTTCCTCCTGGTTCCACCTAAACTCCAAACACAGGTTGGCAGGTTAATTTGCTCATGTCTAAATTGGCAGTAGTATGTGCATGTATGAACGAGTTAGGAACCTTAGATTGCAAGCTTCTTGAGGGAAGGTACAGATGTGATTGTACAATATATTTATTTAATATACAACAAGTTCATCTCATAAAATTAGAATACCGTCAAAAAGTTAATTATAGGAACTGGAAAAGTTTGCATTTCATTTGGAAATCAAGGTCCCAGAGTCTGGAGGAAGAGTGGAGAGGCACAGAATCCAAGTTGCATGAGGTCCAGTGTGAAGTTTCCACAGTCAGTGATGATTTGGGGAGCCATGTCATCTGCTGGTGTTGGTCCACTGTGTTTTATCAAGTCCAAAGTCAGCGCAGCCCTCTACCAGGAAATTCTAGAGAACTTCATCCTTACCTCTGCTAACCAGCGTTATGGAGATGCTGATTTAATTTGCCGGCATGGCTTGGCACCTGCCCACACTGCCAAAACTACCAATACCTAGTTTAAGGACAATGGTATCACTCTGCTTGATTGGCCAGTAAACTCACCTGACCTAAGCCCCATAGAGAATCTGTGGGGTATTGTCCAACACTGCAGATAAGCTTAAGGCTGCTATCAAAGCAACCTGGGCTTCCATAACACCTCTGCAGTGCCACAGGCTGATTTGTCTCCATGCCACGCTGCAGTAATTCATGCAAAAGAAGCCCCAACCAAGTATTGAGTGCATACTATACTGTACATGGACATACTTTTCAGTAAGCCAACATTTCTGTATTAAAATATATATATATATTTTTTTTTTTATTGGTCTTATGTAATCTAATTTTCTGAGCTACTGGATTTTGGGTTTTCACTAGCTGTAAGCTATAATTCTCAAAATTGAGAGAAATGCTTGCAATATATCACTGTGCATAACGCATCTATATAAAATGAGTTTTATTTTTTGAATTAAATTATTGAAATTAACTTTTTGATAGTCTAATTTTATGAGATGTACCTGAATGTGAAGCTCTGCGTAAAGTGATGACACTATATATGTACCTGTAATAAATATATATATATTAGCAATACAGCACCCCCCCCCCCCCCCCCCACACACACACCTTTTATAATTCCCAACTAAAGCTCAGTAGTGTCTTCATCTTGTTCATCTGTTGCCATGACTTATATTTAGTTACATATAGAAGGCATAAATGTGGCAGGCGTATACTGCACTATACATTACACAAAACATCCTAACCACTCTGCAGTGCTCAGAATTCGTAAGTGGGTTAGGGTTCTTGTAAGCTGGCATTTTTGTCAAACATGGCAAAAATGCATAGATCAGCTTTTGCTTAGTTTCAGAAATTCTTTCTTACTTTTTAATCTTGTGTAAAAAAAAAAACAAAAAAAAAACTGTCCTGTGACCACCAATGTTCCCTCTAATTTTTTACTGTGCTGAGCAAATAAAAAAATTTCTGAGCGCAAACCTTTAGATTGAGCAATTGGGGGGGGGGGAGGGGGACGTCAATGCAGAGTGACCAGCTTGCCCCAATAAACTGCAGAGTGCCACAGCAATGCCCCCAATAAACTGCAGAGTGCCACAGCAATGCCCCCAATAAACTGCAGAGTGCCACAGCAATGCCCCCAATACATTGCAGAGTGCCACAGCAATGCCCCCAATAAACTGCAGAGTGCCACAGCAATGCCCCCAATACATTGCAGAGTGCCACAGCAATGCCCCCAATACATTGCAGAGTGCCACAGCAATGCCCCCAATACATTGCAGAGTGCCACAGCAATGCCCCCAATAAACTGCAGAGTGCCACAGCATTGCCCCCAATAAACTGCAGAGTGCCACATCAATGCCCCCAATAAACTGCAGAGTGCCACATCAATGCCCCCAATAAACTGCAGAGTACCACAGCATTGCCCCCAATAAACTGCAGAGTGTCACAGCATTGCCCCCAATAAATTGCAGAGTGCCACAGCATTGCCCCCAATAAACTGCAGAGTGCCACAGCATTGCCCCCAATAAACTGCAGAGTGTCACAGCAATGCCCCCAATAAACTGCAGAGTGCCACAGCAATGCCCCCAATAAACTGCAGAGTGCCACAGCAATGCCCCCAATAAACTGCAGAGTGCCACAGCAATGCCCCCAATACATTGCAGAGTGCCACAGCAATGCCCCCAATACATTGCAGAGTGCCACAGCAATGCCCCCAATACATTGCAGAGTGCCACAGCAATGCCCCCAATACATTGCAGAGTGCCACAGCAATGCCCCCAATACATTGCAGAGTGCCACAGCAATGCCCCCAATAAACTGCAGAGTGCCACAGCATTGCCCCCAATAAACTGCAGAGTGCCACATCAATGCCCCCAATAAACTGCAGAGTGCCACATCAATGCCCCCAATAAACTGCAGAGTACCACAGCATTGCCCCCAATAAACTGCAGAGTGTCACAGCATTGCCCCCAATAAATTGCAGAGTGCCACAGCATTGCCCCCAATAAACTGCAGAGTGCCACAGCATTGCCCCCAATAAACTGCAGAGTGTCACAGCAATGCCCCCAATAAACTGCAGAGTGCCACAGCAATGCCCCCAATAAACTGCAGAGTGCCACAGCAATGCCCCCAATAAACTGCAGAGTGCCACAGCAATGCCCCCAATACATTGCAGAGTGCCACAGCAATGCCCCCAATACATTGCAGAGTGCCACAGCAATGCCCCCAATACATTGCAGAGTGCCACAGCAATGCCCCCAATAAACTGCAGAGTGCCACAGCATTGCCCCCAATAAACTGCAGAGTGCCACATCAATGCCCCCAATAAACTGCAGAGTGCCACATCAATGCCCCCAATAAACTGCAGAGTACCACAGCATTGCCCCCAATAAACTGCAGAGTGTCACAGCATTGCCCCCAATAAATTGCAGAGTGCCACAGCATTGCCCCCAATAAACTGCAGAGTGCCACAGCATTGCCCCCAATAAACTGCAGAGTGTCACAGCAATGCCCCCAATAAACTGCAGAGTGCCACAGCAATGCCCCCAATAAACTGCAGAGTGCCACAGCAATGCCCCCAATAAACTGCAGAGTGCCACAGCAATGCCCCCAATAAACTGCAGAGTGCCACAGCAATGCCCCCAATAAACTGCAGAGTGCCACAGCAATGCCCCCAATAAACTGCAGAGTGCCACAGCAATGCCCCCAATAAACTGCAGAGTGCCACAGCAATGCCCCCAATAAATTGCAGAGTGTCACAGCAATGCCCCCAATACATTGCAGAGTGCCACAGCAATGCCCCCAATACATTGCAGAGTGCCACAGCAATGCCCCCAATACATTGCAGAGTGCCACAGCAATGCCCCCAATACATTGCAGAGTGCCACAGCATTGCCCCCAATAAACTGCAGAGTGCCACAGCATTGCCCCCAATAAACTGCAGAGTGCCACAGCAATGCCCCCAATAAAATGCAGAGTGCCACAGCAATGCCCCCAATAAAATGCAGAGTGCCACAGCATTGCCCCCAATAAAATGCAGAGTGCCACAGCATTGCCCCCAATAAAATGCAGAGTGCCACAGCATTGCCCCCAATAAAATGCAGAGTGCCACAGCAATGCCCCCAATACATTGCAGAGTGCCACAGCAATGCCCCCAATACATTGCAGAGTGCCACAGCAATGCCCCCAATACATTGCAGAGTGCCACAGCAATGCCCCCAATACATTGCAGAGTGCCACAGCAATGCCCCCAATAAACTGCAGAGTGCCACAGCATTGCCCCCAATAAACTGCAGAGTGCCACAGCATTGCCCCCAATAAAATGCAGAGTGCCACAGCAATGCCCCCAATAAATTGCAGAGTGCCACAGCATTGCCCCCCCGCGACCCCGTGCACTTACCTCACGGACGGTCACGGCACTCTGTCTTCAGTCCCCGGCTTCCAGCTTCCCGCGTCTCCATCCTCCCGAGTCCCGGTGCCTCCTCCTCGGCCAATGGCATGAAGTTGGCCTTTCGGCCAATCAGGAAGCGGGAGGACCCGCTCCCTGATTGGCCAGGAGGAGGACCCGTATGACAATAGCGAATTTTCATTCGCTATTGTCACACGATGGGCGTGCTCTCGGGGTGCACGCTCTGCTCCCTGGCCGCTCCGTCTGCGGCTGCGCCGTCTAACTAGGTGCTTGCGCGGGACGTAATTTCCACTGCGCGTCCGCGCACGCGCGCACCTTAAAGGGAACACTGGTGACCACCCATGTCTTCTATTTGGTAATGGCGGAGTGTTTCCAGGACACTGCCCACACACAATGAGCCTCTATTCCGTAGTCTGTGTAGCCTGAGGCAAGATGCAGGGTGCGTGCCAGAGGCAGGTTGTGATTGGTTGGGGGTTGAATAAGCTACCCAATGCTGGCATGCTGTGTGTCTGCACAGTGTCCTGTGCTGTTCAATGGCCAGCCAAAGGATGACAACTGACCCCGCTAACACAGATCAACTTCTTTGCTTTGTGTTGTCAGTTTATAACAAGGAAGAAAGGTGATTGGCAGGCTCAACCAGGTACTTCAGATGAAAGAAGTACATGAAAATGATAGAGACTATGATTTAAAAAAACATACACATGTGAAGAAAGGGGGAAAAAATGTTGAGTGTAAAACTCACTCTAATAGTATATCCTATGTCCAAAGAAATGCAAAGCAAGTCAAGCACTGCCTCTGGACTGCCAAGTATTAGCACTACATTAAAGTCAATGGTATTTTGCTGAAGTGCATGCCAAATGCACATGAAATGCAGGAAAGCAATGCCTGTCAGTCATTATAGGTGTGGGAATTTTGATTTTATTTTGTATGCAAGCACTTGGCTAGATTGGAAATGTTCCTAACTAGTTTAATCACTACATTTGTTCTGCAGGCTAACAAGCATCCGCATTCCCCCACCACTCATTCTTTCCTAGACAGTTGTGGCCAATTGCTTTTCAGTGGTGTGCAAAAAAAATAACCTCTCCCTGACACCAGCAGTCAAAATTCCTGAATGAAAGCTCTCTTATGCCATTTAATTGTAATCTTTTACATAATGGGAGAACAGTGTGTACTGCTTTTTTTTTTTTTTGTATAAAATTTTATTAAACAACAAAGGAGCAGTACAAGATCAAGTAAGCGCACGGATGTACAATTTCAACATATACAAGGAAATAAAGAAAAAATAACATCAAACAGCGGATAGTGGAGGGTAAAGGTGGGGACGAGGTCGGAACTCAATGACCTCTACCGGGGGGGGGGGGGGGGGGGGGAGTTCTTATAGCCGCGTCAGCATTCGGAGGCGTATAAGGAAATGTGGTGAGGGCTGGTGCAGAGTCCGAGGTTGAGGATAGGTAGAGCAACCATTTGTCGTAGAAGCACCGTCGAGAAGAAAAGGAGTTAAAGTCTGTGTTGATGCAGTCAAGTTTAACAAGGAGCACAAGCTCATTCCGTACATGCAAAAGTGAGAGGGGTTTGTCAGAGATCCAATGAGACAAAATAACTTGTGCGGCAGAGGGAGTTCTGGACCAAATCTCAAGTCGTTTGTCCCAGTATCCAAAAAATGAGGAGTAGAGGGTCTTTTGGGAGTTGGAGCAAAGTGATATCATTGATGAAGGACAGAATTAGATCCCAAATTAGAAAGTCCAAAACTTGTGTAGTAGAGACGGGCGAGTGTACTGCTTTTTAAACTATAACCACCTGTATACTCCCCTCGCACACCACACTGAAATAGAGTTTGTCAGCAGTAACAACTGTCGACTGGCGTCCCATATAGCCTAAGATGTTATGCTCTATAACAAAGAATCGCCCTACCTGATCATGCAGCATGTAGCATGTAACCACTTCAATACAGGGCACTTTCACCCCCTTCCTGCCCAGGCCAATTTTCCCCTTTTAGCGCTGTTGCATTTTGAATGACAATTGCGCGGTCATGCAACACTGTACCTACACCAAATGTATGTCATTTCCCCCCCACCAATAGAGCTTTCTTTTGGTGGTATTTGATCACCTCTGGGTTTTTTCCTTTTTGCTAAACAAATAAAAAAATACCGAAAAGTTTGAAAAAAAAAAAAGTTTTTTGTTTATGTTATACAATTTTGTAAATAAATAAGTTTTTTCCTGCACTGATGAGACTGCACTGACAGGCACTGATGAGGAGGCACTGATGGAGCGGCACTGATGGGGCGGCACTGATAGGCACTGATATGTGGCACTGATAGGTAGCACAGATATGCAGCATTGGTGAGCACTGATAGGCGGCACTGACAGGCACTGATAGGTGGCACTAATGGGCACTGATAGGCGGCACTGGTGAAAACTGATAGGCGGCACTGATCGGCACTGAGGGGCGGCACTGATGGGCACTAATGGGCACTGATAGGCAACACTGGTGGGCAATAATGGGCACTGGTGGGCGACACTGAAAGATGGCAATGATGGGCACTGGTGGGCAGCACTGATAGGGAGGGCACTGGCGGGCAACACTGATGGGGAGGGCAATGGGGGGCTCCCTGAGCCCTGATTGCCATCCCTGGTGGCCATAGTGGGCATCCCTGGGGTCATAGGTGGGCATCCCTGGGGTCATGGGTGGTTCTAGTGCCACCCCCCCCGAGGGTCTGCACTGGTAATCATCAATGATCTGATTACCAGTGCCGACCCCCCCCCCCCCCCCTGTCAGGGGAGCCGCCGATCGGCGCTCCTTTACTCGTGCCTGTCAGGCACGAACTAAGGAAAGCCAATCAACGGCTGTTCCTGTTTACTATGTGACCAGCCGTGATTGGACACGGCTGATCACATGGTAAAGAGCCTACGTCAGAGGCTCTTTACTGAGATCGGAGATGCAGGGTGTCAGGCTAACACCTCGCATCACCGATCGCCGCTCTGCGCGCCCCCAGGGGGCGCCCAGAGCTGTATTATCCTGCCGACGTCATATGACGTCCGGTCAGGATAATACAACCACATTCCCGCCGTCAATCTGCTATAGGGCGGGCGGGAAGTGGTTAATAAAACCGTAGAATAAAATATTGCATTACAAACCTGTGATTTTAGAGGATTTATCAATACGTATCTGTGTCTAAGGCCAGACCTACATGATTCAAATCTTGGCTGGTTCAGCAGTAACTGGCCCAGATTTGACCCATTAATGGCCAGGCTAAATGTGCCAAGTTGATCAATCAACTTGGGTATAGCAAGCCTGCCAGATTCTCTTGCGATAACCACTGTCTACTCCCATCCGGGACAACTTCCCCAGCCCCCTCGCCAAGAGAAGACAATGGCCCGGCAGGAGGGATTCTCGCATCAACACTGTCTGTTGATAGTGGAATTCGAGCAAATTTTGCTCCATGTATGGCCAGCCTAAGTGATTGGTTCACCTTCTGAACATGTTACTCCTGCAAATAGGGTGTGAAATGTTGCATGTTCAGGTCTCCAAAATATGGTTCCCTAGATGACCATGAGAAGGATAAAGTATTGAATCACTGAAGCCCTAATCCACTCTTTACTGCTGCCACTTTCACATTTTGGGGCTCCTGCTGTATTCATCTGATGAAGAGGGACCTTCTGCTACAACAATAGGAGCAGTGCATCTAGATTGGTGCAACATTGGTAAAACCTTGGAACCATTCTCAGAAACCACCCCTCGGACAGGCCAACCTGTAATGTTGCTTCTGCCACTTTTCTATTACCCATCGCTAGATGATGTGGCTGATATATATTTTTTTTCTTTTGTGAGACCATTTGGTTTTCACTAAGGTACAGATTAAGGCATCCCCAGCAAGGCTGCTGTGAGCTAGGCTGATCAGGGCCCCATGATTTCTAACAGGAACCAAGCCCAACAGGGGGCTCCAGCCGTATAAACAAATTACTCATTCATGTAACCAGAATGCCTGTGAGACTGAGCCCTTAATTATGTTATTTTTTTATTATTATTTATTTATATATTGTTAAAGGGGGCTTCCAGATTCTGATAAGCCTCCCCCCCACAGACCCCCACAACCACAGCCCATGGTTGTCGGGAAGAGACCCCTGTCCCCATCAACATGGGGGCAAGCTGCTTTGGGGGGGGGGGGGGCTGGGGCAGAACAGTATACATTATTATTTTTTTTTAATCAGAAAAAGAACTTTATTGAGAATGGCATAAGTCAATAAAACATTGCACAAGAGATACATAAAATAAAATAAAATACACAACCATACAGGATTCTGGAATACAATGTTGGCTGGTGCAAAATGAACTCAACAGAAAAGAAAGAACAGCAATGCCATTCCATACGCATCAATAAAAGAGACAAAAAAAAAAGAACAAAAACAATTAAAGCAACCAAACCCTCGTTGCTGCTAACAGTTCCTCTACCAAAAACATTCCATCACCTACATAAGCAACCGATTTAGGACAAGTTGAGGAGGAGCCACCGCTGGGGAAGCCAACCAGGAGCCCCAGATGTGCTCAAATTTCAGAGGAGTTTTTCTATGATAATAAGTGTGTTTTTCACGTATCAGAATAGAATTCACAGTTTGGATCCACTGCTCACCAGCAGGGGGTCTGGAAGACATCCACACTCTAGCGATCAGCTTTTTAGCTAAGTATAGAAGTCTGAGTAGAGCTACAAGAACATGTGGATGGTAAAGCGTTTCATCCAAGCCACCCAACAAGCACACCAGCGGATCCAACTGAATCTGAACTTGGTATACACTATTAAAAGTGGATACTACAAACTGCTAGTATCGCACCAATTTGGGACATTTCCAAAGCATATGGATAAAATCACCGGTATGTAAAATACATTTGGGACATAGGGGTGAGGAACGTCTACCCCACGCATGAAGCTGTGCCGGGGTTCTATAAGTGCGGTGCAGCACAAACAGGTGGGACAGTTTATGGCTAGCAGAGACAGAAACCAAAGGGCCTACCTCAAGGATCTGTTCCCAGCGGTCACCATTAATGGGGCCAAGATCCCTCTCCCACTTCGCCCAACAGGGAAGCAGGGAAGGATCCTGTAAAGAGGATAACAAGGTAGTGTATATTCTAGAAATTATACCCTTCTTCTCACTGTCCCTAAAAATGGATTCCAAGAATGGAGATTCAATCAATCTCAGAGGGGTATGGCGGCCCTGACTCCGGAGTGCATGAGATAAGCGCTTATATTGATAACGACAATTGCTCAGCTGTGGGTATTCGGCCTGCAGCCGAGCCAAGGGCTTAACAGCAGGGCCACACACCTGGGAAAAATATTTAACCCAGCCCGGATCCACCCAGGGAAGGAACCCAGCCTAGCAACCCCACCATAGAAACGATTATTCCACAGAGGGGTATGGGCAAAGAAACCAGAGAGACTCAGATTCGTCTTCACCGCTTTCCATAGTCTAACAAGAAGGTGGGAGGTAGGGCAGTGGGGAGGCAACCCAGGGAATCCCATTTCCATCAACGAGAAGGAGGTGTATTCCGAGGCAGACAGTGTGAGCAAAGGTGAGGGGTCCACACAAGAAGGGAGGTCTCAGCCTGTGAAGTGCTGTAACTGTGATGTACAAAAGTACATCTGGATATGAGGAAGGGCCAACCCATCCCTATCTTTAGGATATTGCAGGGTAGCAAGCTTCAACCAAAACCCCCCCCCCCCCCCACCCTGCCATATAAGTGCCCGGAATTGGGAGTCTATCCTATCAAACCAGTATCTAGGTATCCACATCGGGGAGTTGTGAAGGACATAGAGTAGTTGAGGAGCCCAGATAATTTTGATTAAATGTACCCGTCCCGTGACAGTGAGGGGAAGTTTACACCAGCTAGCGCAGTTAGCATGAAAACGGAGGAGGAGAGGTTTAAGATTCAGGGAAATATAGTCTCTAGGGTTAGCAGAGACCACCACACCAAGATACCTGAAGGTGGAGACCACCTGCAGCCGAGAGACAGCAGGCGGCATAGTCACTGGAAGAGGGTCCAGAGGTAGCAGAACCGATTTGTCTCAATTTATGGCGAAGCCAGAAAATGTGGCAAATCGCAAAATGAGGGACATGACCTCCTGTAGGGAACCCTCAAGATCCCCCAGATACAGTAAGGCATCATCCGCATAGAGGGAGATCTTATCCTCCCTGTCCCCGCGGCGAAAACCCACTATAGAGGGGGAGTCTCTAATCATAATCGCAAGAGGTTCAATCGCTAGGGCGAACAGCAAGGGGGAGAGGGGACAGCCCTGTCTAGTACCTCGGTATAAAGAAAATGAATCAGAGAGGGACCCATTAATTCTGATACGAGCCCTAAGCTCAGTATAGAGCAACCTAACCCAGGAAATAAACTCAGAGCCCAATCCAAACCGCCCCAGCACCACCCATAAATACTGCCACTCGACGCTGTCAAAGGCCTTGGCAGCGTCGAGTGAGAAAATAGCCCTGCCTCCCGGATTATCAACTGGAATTTGAAGGTTTAAAAATAGCCTACAAAGATTCAAGGATGTTGACCTGGCAGGGATGAATCCTGACTGGTCAACATGCACTAACTTAGAGACAACTTTCGCCAGTCTGTTGGCCAGCACTCTAGCCAACAACTTGACATCCATGTTAAGTAAGGATATGGGCCTATAGGAGTCCGGATGTATCGGGTCCTTACCAGGTTTAGGGATAACCACTACTATTGCCTCACGCATGGAATCCGGCAATTCACCTACTCTGTGAGCCTCAGTCAGGGTAGTCAGCAAGGCTGGAAGGAAGGTGTCCCCATACGATTTGTAGATCTCTGCAGGGAAGCCATCAGCTCCAGGCGACTTATTATTCGACATCTGGGAGGCGGCCAGAGACAACTCCTCAACAGAGTATACATTATTAATACCCTGGTGACAGGCAGCAAAGATCACAGTTGTACACAGTCACTGTCTGCCTGACCTAATACTGGTACAGCAGTATTAGGGGTAGTAAGTGGAACAGTGTGCCTGTGCTGTTACTTAGCTTTGGCAATATACTGTATGAGGCTGGAAGGAGCATTTTATCTGAGAGAAAATGGAATCGTAAGCATTTCCCAGCATGGACCTGTTGCGTGAGAAAATTCATCAAGTAGGCATTAACTGGTTTTACACAGACCAGATCCCTTTTTGCTCAGCAGGGGATCCGTCTGCTTATCCCCTGCTGAGCTGAGTGGAGCAGGTGAATGACAGGTCCGTGTCTGCTTTGCTTATGCAGTGCGGACACGCTCTGCTCTATGGGCAGCCAGATGTAAACGGACCGTCTTTTGGTTTACACTCGACTGCCCTCAGATCCGGTCAGCCAGAAGGGAACAGATACTCTTCTGTTTTTTGTTTTTTTAGCGGATAGGATCCAGAGGTAGCCGAGTGTAAATGGACACAAGTCCTTTTACATTCTAATTTCTATAAATGGAGAATGAAGGGTCCGATTGGGTTTGGCTGAAAAACAAACAGCCAGACCCTATTGGATCTCTTGTGTCAAAGGGGCCTAACTCATTGTCAAAATTGAGCTTTGGCTGTTTTTTAATCAGGCTTTTAAAGCTGACTGTATCCCCACTGGGGAAATTTTGCCCCACTTCCTGTAAGAAAACCTATTAGTAGAGTGGAAAGGGTTGGAACGTTTGTCAGCATTTTACTACAATCTAAGTACCCTCTAGAGCAGCCTTTCTCAGCCTCCCTACTCCAAAAGAACCCTTAACATCATTTTTTTACTTTTAATAGTTTTTATTGAGATAACAATAGTACAAGACAATTCATTTACAGAATAACGTTTGCAGTAACAAGAATTGAATATGAACAAACGCTAACTGTTACATTACAACAAGCCCATAGTGTATCAGCTGGATGGGATATAGTGGGAATACCTGGCAAGAGATACCCAACCTTAATAATTGTAGAAGAGAATATTCAGCCTCCGCCAAGGCGAGACAAACCTGCGCACCCCTATTGGGAACCAGCTGTGCGCAGGAAGGTAAACCCCCAGGCTGGAGGCCTAGATAGAGATAAGTTTATGTAGAACCCATAATACGTCCCACCACAATGTGGCGGCGCTGTTCAGGCCTAGACCTGACCCAATGTTATTAAGTCCCAGCTGATGTCCGGTAACTATAAGAAGAAGCTGGAGTGAAGGCTACAGACCTCAACCTTTAATGTCCAAACATGGAGTCATCGAGAGAAGAAGGAGAGGAAAGGAAGGGATAGAGAAGAAGAAGAGAGAAAGGGAAAAAGAATATTGTCCAGGGAGAGCCTACCCACGCTCAATCTTTCTAAGAAAGGAGTAGGAAACTGCAGTCAAAAGAGCGGGACCTTCACGTAAGTTGCCCACTGCTCCCACCTAGATTCAAACCTAGCTGAAGAATTTTCCAGCACACTAACCAGCTTTTCTTGGGTCATAATCCATTAAATTTTTTCCATTTAGCCGTTGAGAAGGATACCGAGGGGCATTTCCAAGCCCCCAATTTGGCTCCTGTTAAAATGAAGTGAATGAGACGATGGTTAGATTTACTCACTGGAAAATCCTGTACATTCAATAAAGCTATTTATGGGGTTTGTGTCAGAGCCACTCCAGTTATCTTGTGAATACCATTGAAGACTT
>NC_138770.1:139292717-139349813 GCF_965119305.1 Pelophylax lessonae | reverse complement strand
ATTGAACACTTTGTATATTGACCCCCCAAAATAATACCTTGCCACCCCTTTGCCACCCCTGTTTTAAAAGTCTAGCTCCGCCACTGATCCCTAGTGACTGAGTTAGTATGAACAGCATGTAATACACCATTTACTGATAGTTTTTTTATGATGTGAGTTTAGTGATATTTCAAACTTAACCTTAAAGTGATTGTAAACCCTCACCTCGTAAAACAACTCATTCAGTTGTAAAATAGAAATGAAAGGCAAAACACTTGTGAAAAGATTTAAAAAAAAATATATATATATATACCTTTTTTCCTTTTTATAGGTGATCACATAATCTCTGTTCTCAGCTGCATAAAAGCTGGGGGAGGAGAAACAGCATTACACTGAGCTTCCCATTGAAAGGCTGTGCAGGGGTGTGTGTCAGGATGAGTCTGATGATTGAAGGGGTGCAGGCTGAGTTCCAGGCACAGCTAGAGACCTGACCACAGTTTGTTCTCCTGCTTAGTGTGGTCAGTTTTTAATAGGAAAGCGGAGGGACTGGCAGAAACACAAGGGATTCCACACAAAGACAGGGCCGGCCTTTGGAGTGTGCAAGCTGTGCGGAAGCACAGGGCGCCATGGGCAACAGGGGCGCCATGTGGCCATCACAGCTCGCAGATGATCAGGCCACACAGTGGGAGGTAAGCAGCCACTGCTTACCTCCCGTTGTGCGGCTGTGCATCGGTCTCCTACTGCTGCAGGGCTGAGCTGTGTATCTCACACAGCTCAGCCTCAGATCCGCCGCCACTGACAGATCCCTCCTCCTCTCTGCAGGGACGCCAGAAGAGAGAGATCGTCAGCTCCTCCTCCTCCCGCCCCTTCTGCCCCTCCTCCTGCCCCTTCTCCTCCTGGGTCTGCCCTGCCCACACTCCCTTGGGATGTGTGGGCAGGAAGTTTAAAGAAGAAAAGAAAAGCTGCAGACAGCGTAAGCCTCCATATTAAGGTAAATAAGCTCTCTCTCCTGCTTCAGTTTATTAAATAAATGTAAGGGGGGCTCTGTGTGGGGGTCTCTGATGTAAGTGGAGCTCTGTATGGGGGTCTCTGATCCAAGGGTGGCTCTGTATGAGGGGGCTCTTTGTGTGTGGGGTCTCTGATGTAAGGGGGGCTCTGTGGGGGGTCTCTGATGTAAGGGGGGCTCTGTGTGGGAAGTCTCTGATGTAAGGGGCACTCTGTGAGGGGGCCTCTGATGTAAGGGGGGTCTCTGATGTAAGGGAGGCTCTGTGTGGGGGGTTCTGATGTAAGGGGCGCTCCGTGGGGGGGTCTCTGATCTAAGGGGGGCTCTGTGGGGGTCTCTCATGTAAGGGGGGCTCTGTTGGGGGTCTCTGATGTAAGGGGTCTCTGTGTGGGGTGTCTCTGATGTTAGGGGGCTCTGTGTGGGGGGGTCTCTGATGTAAGGGGCTCTCTGTGGGGGGTCTCTAATGTAAGGGGGGGCTCTGTGTGTGGGGTCTCTGATGTGTGGGGGGTCTCTGATGTAAGGCGGTCTCTGATGTAAGGGGGGCTCTGTGTGGGGGGGTCTCTGTTGTAAGGGGGACTTTGTGGGGGGTCTCTGTTGTAAGGGGAGCTCTGAACGGGGGTTTCTGATGTAAGGGGAGCTATGTGTGGGGGTCTCTGATGTAATGGGGGCTCTGTGGGGGGTCTCTAATGTAAGGGGGCTCTGTGTGGGGGGTTTTGATGTAAGGGGGGCTTTGTGGGGGGTCTCTGATGTAAGGGGGGCTCTGTGTGGGGGGTCACTGATGTGTGGGGGGTCTCTGATGTAAGGGGGTATCTGATGTGTGGGGGGTCTCTGATGTAAGGGGGGCTCTGTGTGGGGGGGCTATGTGTGGGGGGTTTTGATGTAAGGGGGGCTTTGTGGGGGGTCTCTGGTGTAAGGGGGGCTCTGTGTGGGGGGTCTCTGATGTGTGGGGGGTCACTGATGTGTGGGGGGTCTCTGATGTAAGGGGGTATCTGATGTGTGGGGGGTCTCTGATGTAAGGGGGGCTCTGTGTGGGAGGGCTCTGTGTGGGGGGTTTTGATGTAAGGGGGGCTTTGTGGGGGGGTCTCTGATGTAAGGGGGGCTCTGTGTGGGGGGTCTCTGATGTGTGGGGGGTCACTGATGTGTGGGGGGTCTCTGATGTAAGGGGGTATCTGATGTGTGGGGGGTCTCTGATGTAATGGGGGCTCTGTGGGGGGTCTCTAATGTAAGGGGGCTCTGTGTGGGGGGTTTTGATGTAAGGGGGGCTTTGTGGGGGGTCTCTGATGTAAGGGGGGCTCTGTGTGGGGGGTCTCTGATGTGTGGGGGGTCACTGATGTGTGGGGGGTCTCTGATGTAAGGGGGTATCTGATGTGTGGGGGGTCTCTGATGTAAGGGGGGCTCTGTGTGGGGGGGCTCTGTGTGGGGGTCTTAGATGTAAGGGGGGCTCTGTGTGGGGGGTCTCTGATGTAAGGGGCACTCTGTGGGGGGTCTCTGATGTAAGGGGTCCTCTGTGGGGGTCTCTGATGTAAGGGGGTCTCTGTTGTAAGGGGGGCTCTGTGTGGGGGGGTCACTGATGTAAGGGGGCTCTGTGTGGGGGGTCTCTGATGTAAGGGGGCTCTGTGTGGGGGGTTTCTGTGCGGGGGAGCTCTGTGGGGGGGGCTTTGTGTGGGGGAGTCTCTGGTGAAAGGGGGGCTTTGTGGGGATCTCTGATGTAAGGGGGGCTCTGATGTAAGGGGGCTCTGTGAGGTGGTTTTTGATGTTAGAGGGGGCTCTGTGGGGGGTCTCTGATGTAAGCGGGGGCTTTTTGGGGGTCTCTGATGTAAGTGGGGCTCTGTGAGGGTCTCTGATGTAAGGGGGGCTCTGTGGGGGGCTCTGATGTAAGGGGGCTCTGTGAGGGGGTTTTTGATGTAAGAGGGGGCTCTGTGGGGGGTCTCTGATGTAAGGGGGGGCTTTTTGGGGGTCTCTGATGTAAGTGGGGCTCTGTGAGGGTCTCTGATGTAAGGGGGGCTCTGTGGGGGGTTTCTGATGTAAGGGGGGCCTCTGATGTAAGGCGGGGCTGCGTGGGGGGGTCTCTGATGTAAGGGGGTCTCTGATGTAAGGGAGGGTCTCTGATGTAAGGGGGGTCTCTAATGTGAGGGGGGCTAAGTTATTAGCGATCATAAAAAAGAAAAGTACAAAAAAGGTGTAAGAAAATGTGCAAAAAAGTACAAATAAATATTTATGGTGACAATTCTTCAACAGAAGGTGTGCGCCAAAAAAGCACCCTATGTGCTGCTTCCACCAATCACCCCAAACTGACTCACCAGACTTAAATAAAAGCCTATTTATTTTATGGACTCACGCTATGTTGATTAATTTTTTGCACATTGTAAAAGTTATGAATATTTGTTATTTATTTAGTAGTGGTATATGATCTGTATACTGTAGTAGCCATGCTGATTTAATTAATAGTTTAACACTGAGCACTTTTTACAACAGAAACAGATTTGGGTGATATATTTATATATAATTTTGGGGTAAATACTTTTTTTTTGCGCTGATTTTTTCCTGTTTTTATCTTGCTGCTGCACCCACCTGCAGTCAATAAGCAGCAATTATACTTTTAACTAGTTTTTCAATAGATACAGCCATGTTTAACCGCTTGCCGAACGCCGCAGGACTATTTACTGCTGCGGTCAGCCCCTCACAGGCAAAGCGGCGTAGTACTACGTTGCTAGCCTGTGAGGGTCTAGGGAGCGAGCGCGTACCCCCGGAGGCGCGCTCCTGCTCCCACGCGGTCACTGACCCCCCCGCGCGTGTGACCGGCGGACCCGATGTCCGCTGGTCACTCGGCGATCGTCGGTGCAGAGGGAGAAAGGCAGGCAGGCTACACCTCAAGCCACAGCCAATCACAGTTAGAATCACGCCCCTAGGGACACACATAACCCCTCCCTCTCAAAAAAAGTTAACCCCTTCACTGCCAGTGTAATTTTACAGTAACAGTGCATATGTATAGCACTGATTACTGTAGAAATGTCACTGGTAACCCCAAAAGTGTCAAAAATGTCGGTTAAGGGTCCGATCTGTCCGCCGCAATGTCGCAGTACCGCAAAAAAATCGCAGATCGCCGTCATTACGCGTAAAAAAAAAAAACAACAACAATGACAAAAATCTTTCCCTTTGTTAGTAAACGCAATAACTTTTGCGCAAACCAATCAAAATACGCTTTTTGCGATTTTTTTTTACCAAACATATGTAGCATAAAACAAATTGGCCGAAAATGTTAAAAAACTTAGATTTTTACATTTTTTTGGGAGGGAATTTCATATAAAAAAATTTGAAAAATATTGTTATTTTTGCAAAATTGACGCTGTTTTTTTGTTTATAGCGCATGATCAAAAAATCGCACAGGTGATCAAATACCACCAAAAGAAAGCTCTGTTTGTGGGAAAAAAAGGATTTCAAATTCGTTTAGGTACAGCGTCGCACGACCGTGAAATTATCCGTTAAAGTCACGCAGTGCCGAATCGCAAAATAGGCCCTGGTCAGGAAGCAGGTAAAATCTTCCGGGGCTTAAGTGGTTAAAGGGGCGAGGGGTGAGGGTGGGCACCACAGGATTAGCTCGCACAGGGCGCCTGAACACTTAAGGCCGGCCCTGCAGAAAGGAATCATGCAAAGAGAACAGGATACTTTTTTTTTTATACAAGTACATGGCACAGCAGGCACATACTCTATATTCCTAACCCGTAGCACCAACGTAAACACATAAAACCCATACTAATATTATCATCTCCAATTCTCTCCTTTTTCTGCATGTGCCACTATAGGAAGTCCCGTCCCATGGCGTGGGCTTGCTCCTGAGCTGGCTGTGTGTGTCCATTGACAATGGCTCCAGCCAAGCCTGTGAGAGAGCAGAGAAAGGAGAGAATTCCTTCAGATAAGAAAAGCACTGAAACGATACAGGACTCAGGTAAGTAAGGTAAGTTCTTCTGGACAAATTGTGGGTATCGGATAGTGTATATTGAGATTTTCTATTCATGTGTGTTGTTTTTTTCTTTTTTTTTTTTCGCTGTTGGTTGAACTGGATGGCCTTTTTTCAACCAGATTAATTGTGTAATTATGTAAGCATTTGGGAGGTAGAAACAAACACTGAAAGTTTTTTAACTAATGCATAGAATGCATTAAGTTAAAAAAGCTTATGAATTTAGAACCACTTTAAAGTTTCTTCCAGCCTTTTCAACTATGGTTCCTCCAGATATTGCTCAGGGTTCCTTCAGCACTGGCCGATTTCTTTCTTTCAGATACTGTAGTTCAGCATTACCACCAATAATCTTTTGAGCTATATGTAAGAGGGGCATTTTTCCCACTAACCATCAAAGTTAGGAGCATATACTGTATCCCACTAACCACTATTGTAATGGTGTCCATTTTCTTGTTAACCACCAATGTAGGGGGCATTGTTCCCACTGACCACTAATCAGTGGTGTATTTAGGTTTTGTGCTGCCCTAGGCCTGACTAAACTTGTGCACCCTCTAATTTAAATATGATCCACCCCTTCCTGTAAAGGCCACACCCCTTACTGTTTATGACACACCCTGTCATCTGTAAACCACAGACCACAACCACAGTCTATCAGTGCCCATCAGCATAGCTTCATCAGTTCCCATACGTTCAGCCTCATCAGTGCCGCCTCTTTACTGCCCGTCAGTGCAGCATATCAGTGTGGCCTCATCAGTGGTCACCAGTGCAGCCCCATCAGTGGCCACCAGTGCAGCCTTATTGGTGCCCATTAGTTCTGCCTTATGTCACGGGTTTAGTAAGATTACTCTTTTAAGATATTTGCCACTAATTGTAATTATAGGATTATTTCACTTATTTGTATAATAAATAGGAAGTCCATAGTCATTATATAAATAATGAAATCTTTTTTTGCTGCCCCCCTGCAAAGTGCCGCCCTAGGCCTGGGCCTTGTTGGCCTAGGCCAGGATACAGCACTGCCACTAATGCATGTGGCATTGTTCCCACTGACCACTAGTGTAATGAGGTGTTTTTTTCTGCTGACCACTTTATTCTATCTGATTACCAATGAAATGTGGTCCTTCCAATGTAAGGGTTTCGCATATAACTGAACAACAATGAAATGTGGTCCTTATTCCAGTTGACCACCAATGTAAAGGGAATTATTCCATCTGACCACTAATGTAAGTGGCAATATTTCCACTGACCACCAATGTAAGGGGATCTTTCACTCCAGTGACCACCCTTGGTTGTGCAAAGCAGGCATTTAAATAACAAAACAAAAACAATGGTGGTCCTTCTCCCACTGATAGCCAATATCAGGGTATATTTCTCTACTGACCACCAATGTGAAAACTGAATTTATGCATCTCTTCTCTGATTATTATTATTATGTGTTTGAATTCATTATTACTAAAGGAGCCCTGTGTGTTAAATACACTAACCACACCACACTGCTTTTTTTCTATTTTTTTTTCTTATATCTTAACTCACAGTTGACACTATACTGCTGTATTGTTAATGCGTTTAGACATTTTTACATGTGTTTACATGCGCCAAGCATTTTTTCTACCAATATGAAATGTTGGGTTTACATACTCTTTAATCCTAACCCATAACACCATAGTAAACACATAAAACCCATACTAATCTTGTCATCTCCAATACAATCAGGCCACCCTGAACAAGCACTGCCACTGAAACTGCTCAGTCTCTGCTTAAACAACGAACCGTATTGAGTTTTCAGCCCCAGAATCAACTGATTTGGTAAACAATGTACACGCATTACATATTAGCATGCATACAAGCAGAGGTTTAGCTAAAATCCAAGATTCCTGAAGCAAAACCTGAATAGGAACGCAATTTGTTTTTTAAAATGGTTTTACTTTTTCTCTTTGACTTTTTTTCTTTTTCGGTTACATAAAACAGAACATAACAATATAAAGATTTTTGCAATACAATTGTGTATGTTGTCTCCAAATTTCCTAAAAGAAAAATAAATTTTCCAGGAATAGTGAAGCTTGTCCCTTAAAGCTGACCTCATGACAGATATCAAAGTGAGGATAAGACAATACCCCCACCCACCTGGCCGCCTACCTCTTCCGCCCCACTGTCAGAAGCCCCCTGGTATTCTTTTAAACTGTTATACATACCTTTTTTGTTCTTGAAGTCTTCTGGTCTTTTGACATCACTTTCTCTCCTTATTCCAGCAGGAGTGGTAACGTTCCAGAGTTGCACTATAGTATTGCCTTTTAAGAGCTGCTCAGTTATGGAGAACTGAGTAACGACACAACCCCCTAGTGGGCGTGTAAAAGTCAGGCTGGGCTCACTGGAAATATCCTTCTGCCCTGAAGAGGACCTCCAAATCTGGAGAGGGTAAGAACTACTTGGAAATATTTTTCATACAGGGTTTATAAGTTTTTTTCACTACATAAAACTATATGATATATGAGAAAGTATTCCCAGAGCACTGTGGATTATTTAAAGGGACAACTCAGAAGGGCAGCTTGCTGTACAGCTCCTTTTATCTTGTAGAAACCTGATATTGAGCCATCTGATAAGGTAGGAGTCACAGTTTTGATGAGTCATTTTGGTACTGTATATAAGGGGAGCTGCTGCTCCTGGATGCACTGGCAGTGGGTTTTTCTTATATTTTTCCTGCCTCTAAACGCCTCTGCTTCTAAACTCCTCGAATAGCCTATGTTTGCATGAACACATAGGGAAACATGTAGGGGTGTTTAGGAGCAGGTAAAAAAAGCTAGAAAATCCTAGAAACTGCTGAAAAAGGTCCAGTGTGCATGAGGCCCTAAAGTGGTTGTAAACCCTCAAATATACCCAGTGAAGTGAATAGCCTCAGATGATACACAGAGATAAGACAAATCCTCCTACATAGGTTTACTTGTTTAACTGCAATCTTCTCTTCTCTAAAAGCCTTCAAAATGATAAAATCCTTATGCATCTGTGAATAGTACAGAGAAGGAAGTAGAAAACAGCAATTAACAGCTCTGAGACACTGTGTGAGAGCTTCTTTACATAGGCAGAGAAACTAAGGAACATGCAGAGCTGTATTCTGAATAGAAAATCTCTGTGCTTATCTCCCACCCCGACACATTTTTAGCTCATGTTATTTTATGTGTCGTAAAGCTTGTTATGCTGATAAAAGAGGAAAGAAGCACCAGAGAGAAATGACGCTTAGAGCTTTAGAGAGAGACAGGTAAACACTACAGCTATATGTGCTTTTCTCAAATTCCATGATTGGGTTTACAACCACTTTAAATTGCACAGGTGCACTTTAACCACTTTAAGACCAGAAGGATTTGCCCCCTTCCTGACCAGGCCCTATTTTGCGATTCGGCACTACGTTACTTTAACGGACAATTGCACGGTCGTGTGATGCTTTACCCAAACAAAATGTATGTCCTTTTATTTCCCCATAAATAGAGATTTCTTTTGGTGATATTTGATCACCTGTGTGATTTTTATTTTTTGCTCTATAAACAAAATACAGAGCAACAATTCTGAAAAAAAGCAATATTTTTCACATTCTGCTATATAACATTCCCAAAAAAATGTAAAAATTCAAAAAATCTATTTTTTTTTAACATTTTAGGCCAATTTGTTTTCTGCTACATATTTTTGGTAAAAAAAAATTGAATAATAATTTAATTTAATTTATTTAATTTAATAATTTATTTAATTTAATAAAAATAAGCATATTTTAATTGGTTTGCACAAAAGTTATCGCGTCTGCTAACTACAGGAAAGATATATGTCTTTTTTATTGTTTTTTTTTTTTTTTTACTAGTAATGGCGGTGTTCTGCGATTTTTTGCGGGACTGCGACATTGCAGTGGACAGATCGGACCCCTGACTGACATTTTTGACACTTTTGGGGGTACCAGTGACATTACTACAGTAATCAGTGCCTAAAATATGCACTGTTACAGTAATACTGACACTGGCAGGGAAGGGGTTAACATTGACGGTGATCAAGGGGTTAAATATGAGCCCAGGGGAGTGATTCTAACTGTGGGGGGGCATGGCTTTTGAAATGACCATAGAGACATGCGATCATATATAGCAGGATCACATGCGCTCTATGATCCTTCCAGGGAGAGTAACGGTCAGCTGTGTTTACAACAGCTGACTGTCCTTCTCTCTCAGCGAGGAACGATTGTGGGTGTCAGGCGGCAATCAGAGCCACCTGCCCACTGCATCAGCTTCCCCTCTGATGAGCGGCGGCGCACGCTCGCCCCCTAGCCTTGTGCTCGCGACCGCCGTACATGTACGCCAATTCGCGCAGGATCGGCTGCCTGCCGCAGTAAATCTGTGGCGGGCGGTTGTAAAGAGGTTAAAGAGAACTATTCAAGAGTCTTCAGAAATAGTCAGTCTTCTTTACCAATGATTTTGCCAGCATTGATAATGAACATGTGTCTTTTGTGTTTTAGACTTCTACTGTAATTGATTTTCTAAGGCCAGATTCACACAATTGCAATTTGCGTTTAGGTTTTTATACTTGTCAATAAATGTCTATTGATTATACCATTTCAAGATAATAGCAAAGCATCGTTCCATTACATGGAGTTTTAGAATAAAGTATCCAGGTGTAAAGATTCTTTGTATAATGTCCCTGTTTGCAACATCGATAAACAAGATGTAACACAATGCATAGTGGTCTGCAGACCCAAGGTTCCGAAGGCCAACTATTTTGTACCAGGGCTCTGAGTATTGCTTATTATTTGTTGATATAATAAAAACACACTTGTCCTAAGGCATCATCCCCCAAACAATCCACTCTACTGTAGAACTGCATGGGGTAGGAGTTTGTGGTATATATATATACATTTAAATATTGAGAATTTCTAGCAGTGCTGAATCTTCAAGCCAAAGTAAGTGTCCCCACAGGTGAAGGCACAAAGAGAGAACCAGAAGAAAAGATGAGTTAAGAAAGAGAAAAGAAGAGTAAAGGATAAGGAAAAGAGGAATGCCGGGGAAGAAGTTTACCATGAGAACCAGCCACGGGGAAACAAAACCAGTCAAAAAAAGTCATCACGCTTACTTTTTTTATAATGGATTGCTGTACATTTTTCTTTTTTTTTCTCAGCAGGAATCAAACTACTATATATTGGTTTGCAGTGCGCTGTGATGCATTTACGTGCAGAATGCCCTTTTTTCACCCAGTGCACACCAACACAGCACGTGTAAACTAGGCCCATTGAAAGTAATTTTACTTGTTATTGCTTTGCCAATACAGTCAAATTCACATGGTATGAATGTGCCCTTATACCTGCCTGGAATATGAAAGAGGACTCAGCTTAAAAATGGCATTAAAACTCAACTCCAGACATAATTGCAAGGAAAAGACGAGATGGCAAATTTCTCCAGCTGGGTGTGAGAAAAGGTTAGAACTTCTGACAATGCTTTATTACTTTCTGTGCCTTCCTCTACTGTACCTAATTTCAATGACAACTCATCCACACTAAAACCAATATACACTTATTGTCAAAAGTATTAGGATGCCTGCCTTTACATGCACATGAACTATAATGGCATCACAGTCTTAGTCTTTAGGGTTCAATATTGAGTTGGCCCACCCTTTGCAGCTTCAACTCTTCTGGGAAGGCTGTCCACAAGGTTTAGGAGTGTGTCTAGGAGAATGTTTGACCATTCTTCTGTTTGTGAGGTCAGGCACGCATGTTGGACTAGAAGGCCTGGCACGCAGTCTCTGCTCTAAATCACCCCAAAGGTGTTCAATCCGGTTAAGGTCAGGACTTTGTGCAGGTAAGCCAACTTCCTCCACCCCAAACTCGCTCATCTATGTCTCTACAGACCTTGCTTTGTGCACTGGTGCGCCATGATGTTGGAACAGGAAGGGGCCATCTCCAAATTGTTCCCACAAGGTTGGGAGCATGAAATTGTCCAAAATGTGTTAGTATGCTGACACCTTAAGAGTTCCCTTCACTGGAACTAAGGGGACAAGCCCAAGCCCCAAAAAACAAACCCACACCATAATCCCCCCTCCACCAAATGATTTGGACCAGTGCACAAAGCAAGGTCCATAAAGAGACGGATGAGCGAATTTGGGGTAAAGGAACTTGACTGGCTAGCACAAAGAACCTAAAGTTCATGTGCGTGTAAAGGCAGGCATCTCAATACATTTGACAATATAGTGTATATCCATATATTTTCCTGGAGTCAGACTTTAAAACGAAATTCTAGACAAAAAAAAAAGACTTTCATTTAAATATATTCCTCAATAGCCACAATTAATATAATTTTACTTTATGTGCACCAAATGCCTATGCATACCCAAATGTTTGTTGTAAAAAAAAAAAAATGACATCATGGCTTTTCTACACAGGCTGCCTGCAGAAAACTACACAGGAATAAGACCAGTCACTGTCCAATGAGAGAGAGTGGTAGTGATTGGTCTGTATTACAGACAACTTCTGTACAGAGGCACGGCCCAGAAGTTGCTTTATGATTAGGGTTGAGCGAACACCTAGATGTCCGTGTTCGACGGGTTCGGCCGAACTTTAAAAAAAAGTCCGGGTCCGTGTCCCGGACTTTTACCGAACTTTTCCCGGACACCGAACCCCATTGAAGTCAATGGGGACCCGAACTTTAAGGCACTAAAATGGCTCTAAAACACCAAAGGAAAGGGCTAGAGTGCTGCAAATGGCAGCAAAACGTAATTAAGAGCATGGCAAGTGCTCTGCAAACAAATGTGGATAGGGAAATAACTTAAAACAACAAAAAAAAACAGAAAAATAAAACAATGTTCTTCTTCATCTCTGAAGGACGAGGCCCATATGGAGTAGGAGGGAGGTTGAGGTGGTGGTGGATGTGGCGGTGACTAGACATATGCCGGTTTTCGGTAATTCGATATATCGCGGTATTGCATAGCCACGGTATTGTTATTGTGGCATTTTTAAAATACCGAGTTTCTCTGTCAAGTCTGCCTGACTTGTGAATTGATACATTTCAGTGAGCTGGATGACTCATTCACTCACTCAGCTAACACCTTTCAGCATTAAGTCTCCTAACTATAAACAAAAATGATTACATTTGTATCTTTTCCTTCCCTCTGCCAGGGAGAAAGGAAGTTTAACCTCTTAAAGACTGGATCTTTTTCTGACACTTGCTGTTTGCAAGTTAAAATCAGTTTTTTTTTTGCTAGAAAAGTACTTAGAACCCCCAAACATTTTATATATTTTTTTAGCAGAGACCCTACAGAATAAAATGGCGATTGTTGTAATATTTTATGTCACACTGTATTTGCGCAGCAGTCTTTCAAACGCAATGATTAGACTTTAATGAATAAAAAAAAAAAAAAAAACGTAACAGTAAAGTTATCCCAATTTTTTTTTTTTTTGTTACACAGAGAATCGTGAGAGAATCGTGATCTTTATTCCAAGCTAAAAAATCGTGATTCTCATTTTGGCCAGAATCGTGCAGCTCTAATAAATATATATATACACACACACACGCCTAGCAGCCCACATTACATTATTATATAGCCATCAAGCAGTGTCTGGCCTACCTGGTGATGACTGGTCCTGGCGCTCTGATCCGATGGCCTGGTCTTTAAAGGGGCAAATCCTTGCGATCCAGAAGTGGTTAAACCTGCAGGAGGACCGGTGTTTTTATCTATTAATGACTTTACTATTGCTTTAGGCCTGGTTCACATGTATGCGGGTTGGTGGTTCACATGTATGCGGGTTGGCGGTTCACATGTATGCGGGTTGGCGGCCCACATTTGCACAGGCATAGCAGCCCATTGATTTGAACGGGCTGCTATGCCCTCATTTTCCGCAGAAAAAAGGTGCATGCAGCATTTTTTTTAAATTCAGTGGCCTTGAAATCCATCCTGCTTTTGCACCATGCGACTAACCTGCAGTTCCTGCTCTGGCAAGCTTTCTGCATTTTTTGTATACGTGGGCACGGCATTTAAAAATAAACAGTTTGCGTGTGCAGCAACGGCAGGTAAGTCGCATGGTGCAAAAGAAGGATGGATTTCATGGCCACTGCATTTTTTTAAATTCTGCATGCACCTTTTTTCAGCTGAAAACGCAGGCATAGCAGCTCAAGCCCATTCACATCAATGGGCTGCTATGCCTGTGCAAATGTGGGCCCCCAACCCGCATACATGTGAACCAGGCCTAAAGCAATAGTAAAGTCATTAATAGATAAAAACACCGGTCCTCCTGCAGGTTTAACCAATTAATGACTTTACTATTGCTTTAGGCCTGGTTCACATGTATGCGGGTTGGGGGCCCACATTTGCACAGGCATAGCAGCCCATTGATGTGAATGGGCTTGAGCTGCTATGCCTGCGTTTTCAGCTGAAAAAAGGTGCATGCAGAATTTAAAAAAATGCAGTGGCCATGAAATCCATCCTTCTTTTGCACCATGCGACTTACCTGCCGTTGCTGCACACGCAAACTGTTTATTTTTAAATGCCGTGCCCACGTATACAAAAAATGCAGAAAGCTTGCCAGAGCAGGAACTGCAGGTTAGTCGCATGGTGCAAAAGCAGGATGGATTTCAAGGCCACTGAATTTTAAAAAAATGCTGCATGCACCTTTTTTCTGCGGAAAATGAGGGCATAGCAGCCCATTCAAATCAATGGGCTGCTATGCCTGTGCAAATGTGAACCACCAACCCGCATACATGTGAACCAGGCCTAAAGCAATAGTAAAGTAATTTATAAACAACACCTCCTTCAGGTTTAACCACTTCTTGACCACAAGGATTTGCCCTCTTAATGACCAGGCCATCGGATCGGAGCCGAGCGCCAGAACCAGTTATCACCAGTTAGGCCAGACACTGCTTGATGACCTATTTTAGGCCTGGTTCACAGAGTCTGTACTGACTGACTATATAATAATGTGCATAAGTGAACCAAAGCCCCTAAATTCAGCAATGAAATTGAAGTGAGGTGGAAATTTAATAATTTAAATTTAATAATAGAATACCGTGATAATACCGTATACCGTGGCAAAACCTTAATCAATTAATCGCAGCATGAAAATCTGATACCGTCACAAGCCTAGCGGTGACATAGGCGTGCGCACAGGGTGTGCTGGGTGTGCCTGGGCACACCCTAATCACCTAGGGCACATAGCATTGCCAGTGAGGAGATGGGAAAGATCTCCCTGGGACCTGCTCTGCTCTATTTCTCCTTGCCTACAGGTACATGGCCCCGATACATTACTCTCCCTGCTGGCAAACACATGCATGTGTATTTCAACTTTGGGGTGCACACCTTAATGCAATAGGCTGCGCACACCTATGGGCGGTGTAGGTGGAAGCGGCGGTGGAGGAGGACCAGGGCCGGATTAACAGCATCATGGGCTTGGTGCTGAGGATTTTGAAGGGCCTTAAGGGCCGTGCCTTGCCATGCACCCAGAGGAGGAAGGGTGCAGCCATGCATGCCTAATTCAACATGGGATGCTGTCTCTGAAGCCCATAAACACATCCATGCATCGCCAACTGTCCCTCCTTGTCCGGCCTTCACGCTGTGTGGGGAGGTTCTGAGGGTGCTGCCTGGGGAAGCGAGCATAGAAGCCAGACTTCTGTGTTTACAAGTGACAGAAGAGCGGTAACAGTGAATATGGCCAACCCGGGGCCTATATAAAAGGTAGGGGCCTGGAGCTGCAGCTCCAATAGCCCCTACATTAATCTGGCCCTGAGGAGGAGGACGAGGTAGCCAACACTGCTTCTTTTCAAAAATTTTAAATGAGGGTACACCCCAAAAGAGTGAGAAAGAGCAAAAATGGAACAATGGGTGGGTAAGGTCGGTATCCATTGCTATTCTGCATAAGGTACGGAAAAGTCCCGTGGGATCCATGCCTGGTTCATTTTAATGAACGTGAGCTTGTCCACATTGTCTCTGGACAGGCGGCTGCGCTTGTCTGTTATAACGCCCCCAGCCGTGCTAAATACCCGTTCAGATAATACACTGGCTGCAGGGCACGCCAGCACCTCCAAGGCGTAAAGGGCAAGCTCAAGCCATGTGCCCAATTTGGAGACCCAGAAGTTGAAGGGGGCAGACCCGTCATTCACTACATGTAGGCGTGTGCACACATACTGCTCCACCATGTTGGTAAAATGCTGCCTCCTGCTAAGACGTTCCATCTGAGCTGCTGGTGCTGCTGTTTGTTGTGGCGTGCTGACAAAGCTTTTCCACATTTCGGCCATGCTAACCCTGCCTTCTGAGGTGCTGGCGGTGCCCTGGTTGCGTTGGCGACCTCCTCCTCCTCCTCCTCTGCCTTGTGCTTCCACTGTGGCCCCGCTGTCAGATGGGAATGCCAGCAGCATGGCGTCTACCAGCGTGCGCTTGTACTCGCGCATCTTGCGATCGCGCTCCAGTGAGTGAATTAAGGACGGTACGTTGTCCTTGTAACGGGGATCCAGCAGCGTGGCCACCCAGTAATCAGCACAAGTTAAAATGTGGGCAACTCGGCGGTCGTTGTGGAGACACTGCAGCATGTAATCGCTCATGTGTGCCAGGCTGCCCAGAGGCAACGAAAGGCTGTCCTCTGTGGGAGGTGTATCGTCCGTGTCCTCTGTATCCCCCCAGCCACGCACCAGTGATGGCCATGAGCTGGCCTGGGTGCCACCCTGCTGTGAACATGGTTCCATCTCCTCCTCCAGCTCCTCCTCCTCCTCATCCTCCTCATCCTCCAGAACTGTGCCCCTGCTGGACAATTGCGTCCCTGACGTTTGCGTGTGCAGGAACCCACCCTCGGAGCCCCTTGCGAATGACTGCCCTGAAAGCCTTGGAAATGTTACCTCTTCATCCTCCTCCTCCTCCTCATCCTGTGCCACATCCTCTTCCATCATCGCCCGAATTGTTTTTTCAAGGAGGCATGGAAGTGGGATAGTTAAGCTGAGAACGGCGTCATTGCCACTGGCCATGTTGGTGGAGTACTCAAAACAGCGCAACAAGGCACACAGGTCTCGCATGGAGGCCCAGTTAAATTAAATAGCGGAATAGAAAATATGATCCCAAAAAAGTGTATGTATATCACACGTACACAACCACACTAGGCCCCAATTACTATTGTTTGTACCCCTAAAAGGCTAGGAGTAGGGGGAGTATGGAACAGGCAGCACCCTCAAACCTTCAGAAGTATGAGATGAACCCCAACAACTTGGAAAGGTGGATCTCTCTCACACGTACCGACACAGACTATCCCGCAATTCAATTGATCCTCAAAGGTTTTTATTGAATAGCGGAATAGGAAATATGATCAAAAAAAGTGTATGTATCTCGCACGTACACAACCACACTAGGCCCCAATTACTATTGTTTGTACCCCTAAAAGGCTAGATGAGGAGTAGGGGGGGTATGGAACAGGCAGCACCCTCAAACCTTAAGAAGTATGAGATGAACCCCAACAACTTGGAAAGGTGGATCTCTCTCACACGTACCGACACAGACTATCCCGCAATTCAATTGATCCTCAAAGGTTTTTATTGAATAGCGGAGTAGGAAATATGATCAAAAAAAGTGTATGTATCTCGCACGTACACAACCACACTAGGCCCCAATTACTATTGTTTGTACCCCTAAAAGGCTAGATGAGGAGTAGGGGGGGTATGGAACAGGCAGCACCCTCAAACCTTCAGAAGTATGAGATGAACCCCAACAACTTGGAAAGGTGGATCTCTCTCACACGTACCGACACAGACTATCCCCCAATTTAACTGATCCCCAAAGGTTTTTGATTAAATAGCGGAATAGAAAATATGATCCCAAAAAAGTGTATGTATATCACACGTACACAACCACACTGGGCCCCAATTACTATTGTTTGTACCCCTAAAAGGCTAGATGAGGAGTAGGGGGAGTATGGAACAGGCAGCACCCTCAAACCTTCAGAAGTATGAGATGAACCCCAACAACTTGGAAAGGTGGATCTCTCTCACACGTACCAACACAGACTATCCCCCAATTTAACTGATCCCCAAAGGTTTTTGATTAAATAGCGGAATAGAAAATATGATCCCAAAAAAGTGTATGTATATCACACGTACACAACCACACTAGGCCCCAATTACTATTGTTTGTACCCCTAAAAGGCTAGGAGTAGGGGGAGTATGGAACAGGCAGCACCCTCAAACCTTCAGAAGTATGAGATGAACCCCAACAACTTGGAAAGGTGGATCTCTCTCACACGTACCAACACAGACTATCCCCCAATTTAACTGATCCCCAAAGGTTTTTGATTAAATAGCGGAATAGAAAATATGATCCCAAAAAAGTGTATGTATATCACACGTACACAACCACACTAGGCCCCAATTACTATTGTTTGTACCCCTAAAAGGCTAGGAGTAGGGGGAGTATGGAACAGGCAGCACCCTCAAACCTTCAGAAGTATGAGATGAACCTCAACAACTTGGAAAGGTGGATCTCTCTCACACGTACCAACACAGACTATCCCCCAATTTAACTGATCCCCAAAGGTTTTTGATTAAATAGCGGAATAGAAAATATGATCCCAAAAAAGTGTATGTATATCACACGTACACAACCACACTAGGCCCCAATTACTATTGTTTGTACCCCTAAAAGGCTAGGAGTAGGGGGAGTATGGAACAGGCAGCACCCTCAAACCTTCAGAAGTATGAGATGAACCCCAACAACTTGGAAAGGTGGATCTCTCTCACACGTACCAACACAGACTATCCCCCAATTTAACTGATCCCCAAAGGTTTTTGATTAAATAGCGGAATAGAAAATATGATCCCAAAAAAGTGTATGTATATCACACGTACACAACCACACTAGGCCCCAATTACTATTGTTTGTACCCCTAAAAGGCTAGATGAGGAGTAGGGGGGGTATGGAACAGGCAGCACCCTCAAACCTTCAGAAGTATGAGATGAACCCCAACAACTTGGAAAGGTGGATCTCTCTCACACGTACCGACACAGACTATCCCCCAATTTAACTGATCCCCAAAGGTTTTTGATTAAATAGCGGAATAGAAAATATGATCCCAAAAAAGTGTATGTATATCACACGTACACAACCACACTGGGCCCCAATTACTATTGTTTGTACCCCTAAAAGGCTAGATGAGGAGTAGGGGGAGTATGGAACAGGCAGCACCCTCAAACCTTAAGAAGTATGAGATGAACCCCAACAACTTGGAAAGGTGGATCTCTCTCACACGTACCGACACAGACTATCCCGCAATTCAATTGATCCTCAAAGGTTTTTATTGAATAGCGGAGTAGGAAATATGATCAAAAAAAGTGTATGTATCTCGCACGTACACAACCACACTAGGCCCCAATTACTATTGTTTGTACCCCTAAAAGGCTAGATGAGGAGTAGGGGGGGTATGGAACAGGCAGCACCCTCAAACCTTCAGAAGTATGAGATGAACCCCAACAACTTGGAAAGGTGGATCTCTCTCACACGTACCGACACAGACTATCCCCCAATTTAACTGATCCCCAAAGGTTTTTGATTAAATAGCGGAATAGAAAATATGATCCCAAAAAAGTGTATGTATATCACACGTACACAACCACACTGGGCCCCAATTACTATTGTTTGTACCCCTAAAAGGCTAGATGAGGAGTAGGGGGAGTATGGAACAGGCAGCACCCTCAAACCTTCAGAAGTATGAGATGAACCCCAACAACTTGGAAAGGTGGATCTCTCTCACACGTACCAACACAGACTATCCCCCAATTTAACTGATCCCCAAAGGTTTTTGATTAAATAGCGGAATAGAAAATATGATCCCAAAAAAGTGTATGTATATCACACGTACACAACCACACTAGGCCCCAATTACTATTGTTTGTACCCCTAAAAGGCTAGGAGTAGGGGGAGTATGGAACAGGCAGCACCCTCAAACCTTCAGAAGTATGAGATGAACCCCAACAACTTGGAAAGGTGGATCTCTCTCACACGTACCAACACAGACTATCCCCCAATTTAACTGATCCCCAAAGGTTTTTGATTAAATAGCGGAATAGAAAATATGATCCAAAAAAAGTGTATGTATATCACACGTACACAACCACACTAGGCCCCAATTACTATTGTTTGTACCCCTAAAAGGCTAGGAGTAGGGGGAGTATGGAACAGGCAGCACCCTCAAACCTTCAGAAGTATGAGATGAACCCCAACAACTTGGAAAGGTGGATCTCTCTCACACGTACCAACACAGACTATCCCCCAATTTAACTGATCCCCAAAGGTTTTTGATTAAATAGCGGAATAGAAAATATGATCCCAAAAAAGTGTATGTATATCACACGTACACAACCACACTAGGCCCCAATTACTATTGTTTGTACCCCTAAAAGGCTAGGAGTAGGGGGAGTATGGAACAGGCAGCACCCTCAAACCTTCAGAAGTATGAGATGAACCCCAACAACTTGGAAAGGTGGATCTCTCTCACACGTACCAACACAGACTATCCCCCAATTTAACTGATCCCCAAAGGTTTTTGATTAAATAGCGGAATAGAAAATATGATCCCAAAAAAGTGTATGTATATCACACGTACACAACCACACTAGGCCCCAATTACTATTGTTTGTACCCCTAAAAGGCTAGATGAGGAGTAGGGGGGGTATGGAACAGGCAGCACCCTCAAACCTTCAGAAGTATGAGATGAACCCCAACAACTTGGAAAGGTGGATCTCTCTCACACGTACCGACACAGACTATCCCCCAATTTAACTGATCCCCAAAGGTTTTTGATTAAATAGCGGAATAGAAAATATGATCCCAAAAAAGTGTATGTATATCACACGTACACAACCACACTGGGCCCCAATTACTATTGTTTGTACCCCTAAAAGGCTAGATGAGGAGTAGGGGGAGTATGGAACAGGCAGCACCCTCAAACCTTAAGAAGTATGAGATGAACCCCAACAACTTGGAAAGGTGGATCTCTCTCACACGTACCGACACAGACTATCCCGCAATTCAATTGATCCTCAAAGGTTTTTATTGAATAGCGGAGTAGGAAATATGATCAAAAAAAGTGTATGTATCTCGCACGTACACAACCACACTAGGCCCCAATTACTATTGTTTGTACCCCTAAAAGGCTAGATGAGGAGTAGGGGGGGTATGGAACAGGCAGCACCCTCAAACCTTCAGAAGTATGAGATGAACCCCAACAACTTGGAAAGGTGGATCTCTCTCACACGTACCGACACAGACTATCCCCCAATTTAACTGATCCCCAAAGGTTTTTGATTAAATAGCGGAATAGAAAATATGATCCCAAAAAAGTGTATGTATATCACACGTACACAACCACACTGGGCCCCAATTACTATTGTTTGTACCCCTAAAAGGCTAGATGAGGAGTAGGGGGAGTATGGAACAGGCAGCACCCTCAAACCTTCAGAAGTATGAGATGAACCCCAACAACTTGGAAAGGTGGATCTCTCTCACACGTACCAACACAGACTATCCCCCAATTTAACTGATCCCCAAAGGTTTTTGATTAAATAGCGGAATAGAAAATATGATCCCAAAAAAGTGTATGTATATCACACGTACACAACCACACTAGGCCCCAATTACTATTGTTTGTACCCCTAAAAGGCTAGGAGTAGGGGGAGTATGGAACAGGCAGCACCCTCAAACCTTCAGAAGTATGAGATGAACCCCAACAACTTGGAAAGGTGGATCTCTCTCACACGTACCAACACAGACTATCCCCCAATTTAACTGATCCCCAAAGGTTTTTGATTAAATAGCGGAATAGAAAATATGATCCAAAAAAAGTGTATGTATATCACACGTACACAACCACACTAGGCCCCAATTACTATTGTTTGTACCCCTAAAAGGCTAGGAGTAGGGGGAGTATGGAACAGGCAGCACCCTCAAACCTTCAGAAGTATGAGATGAACCCCAACAACTTGGAAAGGTGGATCTCTCTCACACGTACCAACACAGACTATCCCCCAATTTAACTGATCCCCAAAGGTTTTTGATTAAATAGCGGAATAGAAAATATGATCCCAAAAAAGTGTATGTATATCACACGTACACAACCACACTAGGCCCCAATTACTATTGTTTGTACCCCTAAAAGGCTAGATGAGGAGTAGGGGGAGTATGGAACAGGCAGCACCCTCAAACCTTCAGTATGAGATTGTGTTCACTGTACCCCACAAAGATTGAGTTCACTGCACCCCACAATGATTGTGTTCACTGCACCCCACAAAGATTGTGTTCACTGCACCTCACAAAGATTGTGTTCACTGTACCCCCCAAAGATTGTGTTCACTGCACCCCACAAAGATTCTGTTCACTGTACCCCACAAAGATTGTGTTCACTGCACCCCAAAAAGATTGTGTTCACTGCACCCCAAAAAGGATGTTGTTCACTGCACCCCAAAAAGGATGTTGTTCACTCCACCCCAAAAAGATTGTGTTCACTGCACCCCACAAAGATTGTGTTCACTGCACCCCAAAAAGATTGTGTTCACTGCACCCCAAAAATGATTTTGTTCACTGCACCCCAAAAAGGATTTTGTTCACTGCACCCCAAAAAGGATGTTGTTCACTCCACCCCAAAAAGATTGTGTTCACTGCACCCCAAAAAGATTGTGTTCACTGCACCCCACAAAGGATTTTGTTCACTGCACCCCAAAAAGATTGTGTTCACTGCACCCCAAAAAGGATGTTGTTCACTGCACCCCAAAAAGGATTTTGTTCACTGCACCCCAAAAAGATTGTGTTCACTGCACCCCACAAAGGATTTTGTTCACTGCACCCCACAAAGATTGTGTTCACTGCACACCAAAAAGGATTGTGTTCACTGCACCCCAAAAAGATTTTGTTCACTGCACCCCAAAAAGATTGTGTTCACTGCAGCCCAAAAAGATTGTGTTCACTGCAGCCCAAAAAGATTGTGTTCACTGCAGCCCAAAAAGATTGTGTTCACTGCAGCCCAAAAAGATTGTGTTCACTGCAGCTCACACACAGAAAAATGGATGTGGATCACTGACACCTGCCTATCTCCAATCCCACACCACACAGCAATATCGATTGTAGTTTGTAGAACACAGTTTCCCTAAAATTCAGCAGACTCTGTCCCTAACAGGATTGAGAAGAGATCGTAGATCAGGATTGAGTGCAGACCCCACCCCCCACACAGCAATATCGATTGTAGTTTGTAGAAGACACTGACCCTATATAATTCAGCAGACTCTATCCCTAAAATGCCTACAACTCGCCCTGCCTAAACACTCCGACCTGTCCCTCAATTCTATCCGGACACAAATGGTTTTTTCCTGCCTATCTTTCCCTAATCAGCAGCCAGCACGTTGATGTGTGCTCTGTCCCTGAATCTAAGCAGCATAATGACGCCGCTGCGGCTGCCTCGAACTTATAAAGACTTGGTCACATGCTTCAGACGGCCAATCACAGCTACTGAGACATTTGCAGGCATGGCTGGGATGGCTTAAGGCACACCAGTTAAACGATTGTTGATTGGCTGTTGAAAGCCCGCCATGAAAAGAGCGCCAAAGCATGCAAAACCCGGAAATAAAACGACCGAACACGGATTTTTACCCGAACATACAGTAAAGTGTCCGTGTCCGTGTTCGGGTACAAAAAATCCAATTATTCGGTACGAACACGAATAATACAGTCCGTGTTCGCTCAACACTATTTATGATGCATTATTGTACAGATGTATTCAAAAATACACCAAAATTGAAGAAAAATTACAGATGGCTCTTGTATTTAGACAAAATTTGTTTAGCCCAAATTTCAGTTTTAAAGTGCGGAAAATAAAAGCAGTAAATGTAGTGAAACCTTCACAATAATAATCCAGCCTTGTCCATGTTGAATGTGAATGTAATACTTTGTTGTCTATACAGTATATACAGTACGTCACCTGTCTAAATTTAGCATAAAATTACCACTGTTCCAGAGCTTGTGAACTTTCATCATTTTTTATCACATCTTTATTCAATTCTCTCCCTGCTGATTATGATGATCACACATAATGAATGGTCAGTGCATTGCATGGAAAATCAGATGACCTATGTGAAGAGGATAAGTACATAACACTTTTCAGCTTCATATCACGCAATTTTAATCACTGATCGGACACGGTATAGAGAATAATGGCTAGGTTTACCAAGTCATGCATGACGGTGTTGGAGCACTTTTGCAAATAAAGTAAAAGATAAAAACTAATTATAGTGGATGCCATAGAATACCTTTCAAGGATCTGAGTCCTTTGTGACTGTAAATCAATCCTTTTGTTAGTTTGTGTTGTTCAGCTTGCATCAGATTTTGTTACTGATCTGTTTCTGTTTTGTTGACTGCAAATGGAATTTTTATAAAGCAAATGTCATTAAGTTGTGAAGGCTTTACATGTACTGTAAGCATGTTCTAGGTGGCTCCCATGATGAGAAGATGCTTTGCGGGCCTTGTTTAAATTTGAAAAATAAATTATACTTCCTAACTATTCACGTTGAAAATAGAGGTCTTACTTGCACATTTTGAAATACTGTGTATGTGGAAGCCGCTTCGCCTTGTCAAGGCAGTCTGGTCCCAATGTTCATCTATGAGAGTCTCCATGTTGGAGCTTATATAGGAGCAGAAAAATTAAAGGCAGATATGTATCAGGGATGGAGCAAGGGAGAATTATAACCCCTGTCAGATTTGTTTCACCATCTGCGTCTCATTGGCGAGATTTCCCTTAATTTCCTGTCCCATAGCCAAACAGAAAGTAAGAGGAAATCCCTGCAGATTAAGGGAATTCTTTGGGGGCCCCCTGCTCATCAGTGTCCCCATTGGAAGATTTCCCCTTTATTACCTAGCTGGGGACAACCCAATATTTGGAAGTTTATTTTACGTTCACTTTCAATGATAATGGTAAACAGGGCATATAAAGAGGTTGAATCTTCATAATGGGGGCACAGCCAGCAATAAAAACCTGACAAGTGTTCAAAACTCTCTCCACTCTATCCGAAAAAAAAATAATTGCCTTTAGTTATACTTTAAAGGTACTGAAACACACCTTAAAGCGGAGTTCCGGCCTATTTTGCAACTTTGAAAAAAAAGGAGGGGGGGTTTTGGGACTTTAAATGAGGCGAATGATTGAAAATGACCATCAAAAATTATACACAAGAGTATATGTGCATATACATCCAAACAAAAAACATGAAATGGTACACATGTAATCTGATTTATTTTTGTATGCACAGTTGTAACATCATAAATACAGTAATGCCATGCAGTGGGTCCTAATAAACATAGCGTATTAAATAGAGTATACAAGTACGTCATAATAGATATAAAATAAATTGTAAAAACATTGCGTAACAAGGTAGTATATACTCCATAGTAATTGCATCATGTATGCTCTACGCATTTCATGTATGTAACACTTCCTCAGGAGCTGGTGCAATAGATTAACTATGAAAAAGGGAAATATCATAAAAGTCACAATGCATATGACAGTATGGACACCCAATAAGAAAATGTGTTTTTTGTATGGAGTTGCTTAATATTAAGTTAGAGCTGTTGCCTCAATGGACTCGCCATGGAAGGACCTCTATACCGTCTGCCCCGGGAGCTGAGGGAGCAGTACCAGGCACGCATGGGGGTGAACAATAGAATTGCAGTAAAGAAATCTAGGTAGTAGGAGGAATAACAAGCATCTCAATATGTCATCCAATATGGTTTCCAAAATAGGATTAAATATGTATGTTGTAATAAAATATGCATTACATTATAAATAGTAATATAGTAACCAAATATAGAATTGAGAAGATTGATGAACTCCTAAAGCCAAAAATAGAAGCAGAATGGAAAAACCAACATAAGGTGCCCCAAAGATGTAAGGATACTAAGAGTATCAATGAAAATGTGGGAAAACCAAGTGAAATTGAATAATTGGTGAACATAGGGTGAGTATAGAAAATCACCAGTATAACCCAAGGTAGAGAATATATACCAGAGTGAATAAAATGATAGAATGAAACAATGTGATATTGAAGCAGCGTAAAGAAACAGACCACTGTACCAAAAGGTAAGAAAAACGTGGAGGAATAGGAATGTGAATAGAGTGACTAGAATCCAGAGTATTTACCAAGTATAGATGGTGCCTTCAAGTGATGATTCAAAGAGATAATGTTCAACCCAAAATGCACACCGGGAGAGCTCCCAGCGTCATGCAGCCACTCCAGAGAAGAAGCACCGGCGGCCGCCAGCAGTAGCCAAGCGGGAGTCGGCGCCTCGTGGAGGGACATGGATGGTGAGTCAGCGCGCCGCTCGAACGGCCAACAACGCAGCATCTTAACCAACACAGAAGAGGCGTGGCGCCGATGCGCCGTGGCCAGACCCGCCCCCACCCCCGCATCACTAGGATGAAGGAGGAGGGGGAGGGAGGCCAGAGCGCATCGCAGCTCCCGGAGCAGATAGACAAAGAGAAACAGCAACCAACTGGCGAGTACCAAGGGAAAGGGATGACACTATGCTCTAAACAGGACCTCTGTCAAATTTATAATAGTATATCTAATAGTCTAGGTCGTAATAGTAATATTGTGATTGCTGGCCACTAACAAATAGGTGCCAGTACCCTGAATGTGACAAACCGTTTGTACTGATACAGGGTGAGTAGTAACCGACCCCAAAGGTCAACAGGGCCGGCCCCCTGAATGTAACAAAACGTTTGCACTAATACAGGGTATGGTCAAAAAAGTCACACGCCTCCATCCCTAGTCATTGTGAGGAAAGCAGGGAAGGTCGGGACTTTAAATGAGGTTACAAAAATTATGTATCTCCATCCCTAATATAAATATGAAAAAAAGGAGGGGGGGTTTGGGACTTTAAATGAGGCGTGTGATTGAAAATGACCATCAAAAATTATACACAAGAGTATATGTGCATACACATCCAAACAAAAAACATGAAATGGTACACATGTAATCTGATTTATTTTTGTATGCACAGTTGTAACATCATAAATACAGTAATGCCATGCAGTGGGTCTTAATAAACATAGCGTATCAAATAGAGTATACAAGTACATGTCATAATAGATATAAAATAAATTGTAAAAACATTGCGTAACAAGGTAGTATATACTCCATAGTAATTGCATCATGTATGCTCTACGCGTTTCATGTATGTAACACTTCCTCAGGAGCTGGTGCAATAGATTAACTATGAAAAAGGGAAATATCATAAAAGTCACAATGTATATGACAGTATGGACACCCAATAAGGAAGCAGTACCAGGCACGCATGGGGGTGAACAATAGAATTGCAGTAAAGAAATCTAGGTAGTAGGAGGAATAACAAGCATCTCAATAAGTCATCCAATATGGTTTCTAAAATAGGATTAAATATGTATGTTGTAATAAAATATGCATTACATTATAAATAGTAATATAGTAACCAAATATAGAGTTGAGAAGATTGATGAACTCCTAAAGCCAAAAATAGAAGCAGAATGGAAAAACCAACATAAGGTGCCCCAAAGATGTAAGGATACTAAGAGTATCAATGAAAATGTGGGAAAACCAAGTGAAATTGAATAATTGATGAACATAGGGTGAGTATAGAAAATCACCAGTATAACCCAAGGTAGAGAATATATACCAGAGTGAATAAAATGATAGAATGAAACAATGTGATATTGAAGCAGCGTAAAGAAACAGACCACTGTACCAAAAGGTAAGAAAAACGTGGAGGAATAGGAATGTGAATAGAGTGACTAGAATCCAGAGTATTTACCAAGTATAGATGGTGCCTTCAAGTGATGATCCAAAGAGATAATGTTCAACCCAAAACGCACACCGGGAGAGCTCCCAGTGTCACGCAGCCACTCCAGAGAAGAAGCACCGGCGGCCGCCAGCAGTAGCCAAGCGGGAGTCGGCGCCTCGTGGAGGGACATGGGTGGTGAGTCAGCGTGCCGGTCGGACGCGGCGTCTTAACCAACACGGAAGAGGCGTGGCCATACTGTCATATGCATTGTGACTTTTATGATATTTCCCTTTTTCATAGTTAATCTATTGCACCAGCTCCTGAGGAAGTGTTACATACACGAAACGCGTAGAGCATACATGATGCAATTACTATGGAGTATATACTACCTTGTTATGCAATGTTTTTACAATTTATTTTATATCTATTATGACGTACTTGTATACTCTATTTAATACGCTATGTTTATTAGGACCCACTGCATGGCATTACTGTATTTATGATGTTACAACTGTGCATACAAAAATAAATCAGATTACATGTGTACCATTTCATGTTTTTTGTTTGGATGTGTATACACATATACTCTTGTGTATAATTTTTGATGGTCAGTTTCAATCACACGCCTCATTTAAATTCCCAAAACCCCCCTCCTTTTTTTCATATTTATATTAGGGATGGAGATACATAATTTTTGTAACCTCATTTAAAGTCCCGACCTTCCCTGCTTTCCTATTTTGCAACTTTAGTGATTCCTGGAGTCCTCGCTATGCTGATCAACAATTGGGCATTTTCAATTTTTTTCAGGGGTCCCTTATCTTATTTTTAGGGCATTTTTGATTGTACTTCCTCCTTCTCCCCCCTTCTGTGGCCACGGCCACCGACATCACTTCCGCCTTTGCATTGCATCCTGGGAGCTGTTTGTCATTACTCCCAGGAGGCTGGAATCAGGAAGAACTCCCAGAACACTCCCTGGAATCAGGAAGAAGGACACAACAGATTACACTGCGGTTTCAGATGCCCACATCCAAGATGGCCGCGCCCAGACAGCGCTTTTAAAAGTAAGATTTTGACTAAAATCCAATACTGTACACCTTGTAAGTATGAGAATAGCGGTTCTGTAAAGGGCGATGGATTAGTATTATAGGGGTATTTTTAGTTAAAAAAGGTATTTGAGGCCGGAACTCCGCTTTAAGCCCAGCAGAGTACAATGAATAGCCTAAAGCACCATTACCAGCAAGCACCAATCCAGCAAGCTAAACAAAAATGGTGCCTCCCCAATTTATAACTAGCCTTTACAGTAAGGTACACATTGAAGGATGCACAGCAAACAAAACAAAATGTCCCAGCATACTTATCAGCTAGCCAGCCAAAAAAAGTTACACTGTCTAAACATTTAAAAGAATAATGGAGGTTTTAGTTTTGCATTTGAAACTGCATTGTCTCATACAGGTGCTTCTGTAAAGTGCTTTCCTAACCTCTGTTTTTAATGCAAATTTCTAGACAGTGTAATTGCTTTTTTTTTTCTTTTACTGGCTATTTGATGATATGCAGTGTTAATTTTGGCGTCAAATTTCAATTTAGTTTAGTTTTAGTTTTAGTCATAGTTTAGTCATCTAAATTGTTTTAGTTTTAATCATATTTAGCCCACTAAAATCTGCAGTACAGTTTAGTCAATTAAAATCTCCAGGACATTTTAGCCAACTACAATCTAATGGGCATAGTTAAATTGTAATGCATTATTTAAAGCGTAACTCCACTTTTGTTGAGAAAAAAACATTCCCCTCTAGGTGATCTCTGTACACTGCAGGAATTTTAACAAACTTTGTTGAAGATTCCTACCTTTTGTTATTCTGACGAAATCATTGTTTGTTCCTCTGTGCTGAGTGGGTCAAATGGGAGTGGTTTCAAAATTATATATCAGCTGTGGCACCTGCAGAGCTCTAATGAGGAAAGCTGGTGGGCCAGCATCCCTTTAGATGTGTTCCTATTGGGAGTATCGCACCAAATGACATTTTTGCTGCAGGGGATACCAGAAATCTGACTTGTATCTTAGGCAGACTTCTGGGAAAATTGGTGAGCCAATCACACAAGCAGGAAATTATGTTTTTGGGGTGTGGTCAGTACACATTCTGTGTATAGAACAGCTCCAGGTAGCCATATTGCATTGCATTTTCTGATAATTACAACAGCTGCAGATTGAAAAGGAAAGGCCATTTTTAATAACATTTAATTACAATATGATTTGTTTTGCAATTGTATACGCTATATTGTTTTTACTTTATTTGCAGATTTTTTTCCCCACGAAAGGGGAGTTACCCTTTAAACATAGCTCTAGATTTTCCAAGCTCATGATATACTCCTGAACAAACTACATAAACACTCTTGACAGTGGTCTGAGGAGGCCTGTAATGCACAGTGCTCTGTATGTTGGTCTGAGGAGGCCTGTAAATGCTGCACATTGCTCTGGATGGTCTGATGAGGCTTGTAATGCACACAGTGCTCTGGGAGGTTGTATGAGAAGGCCTAGGAAGCACACAATGCTCTGGACTGTCAGGAGGTCTGTAAATGCTGCACAATGCTCTGGACAGTGGTCTGAGGAGGCTTGTAATGCTGCACAGTGCTCTGGGTGGTCATCTGAGGAGGCCTGTAATGCTACACAGTGCTCTGGATGGTGGTCTGAGAGGGCCTGCAATGCTGCAAAGTGCTCTGGACAGTCATCTAAAGGAGGTCTGTAATGCTGCACAGTGCTAAGCACGCCACACCACCAAGCACACTATAGTTGCTACCTTGCTTGCTGGGAGGGAAAGCACTCATGGGCTTTACATACGGAGCTCCAAGTAAACCGAAAGATCATGTGGGTGAACGTCCCTCACATTTTCATTTTGTTTTGTTTGCTGATGAAAATGAGAATTGATTTTCGTCATAGTTTTCATTAATTGACGGAAATGAGGGGTCATTTCTATTTAGTTTTCATCCCTGGAAACATGCTTCTGACAAAAATTATGACAAAAAATGTTTTTTGTCAAAGAAATAACACTGTTGGTAAGTGTGTTGGGAAATCCATTTTATTTTGTTTGAGGTGTGCATAGCCCTTCTATGTGCACCTTGCTATAAAGTCTAGTTATACATTGAAACAGTTGCCATTTTTGTTTAGCTTATTAGGGTCCTTTCACAAGGCGCAAGCTCCGACGAGGTCCGTTCTCTGCTCAGCGGGGGATCGGTCTGCCAATTCCCGCTGAGCAGGCGGATGACAGCTCCGTCTCCGCTCTGTGTGCAGAGACAGAGCTGTCATATTCCCCACTGTTTTCTATGGGGAGATCGGATGAGAACAGACCGCCTGTCCGTTCTCATCCGATCCCATCCGATCTTCCAGACAGATGGAAAATAGGGTTTCCATCCGTCCGGATTTCACGAACAGGATCGGAATCGGATAGCAGCGCGTGTCAGCGGAAATGTCTCTGCTGACATCCGCTTGCATTGAGCATCCGATCAGATCCACCTGAAAAACTGACAGATGGATCTGATCGGATCACCCATGTGAAAGGACCCTTATAATGTGGGAAAACATCAGATGCTTTCAGATACTATTGTGTTCTGCTGGACCTCTGGTGTGTCGCTGTAACTTTAAGAAGAAATGGGCTTCCTCCAGGAATACCTACCCTTATAATATATTATATTATTAAAATGATGATGCACTACAGTGATATTCACAAAAATCTGAATAAAGGCAGTCCATTCCTGAACTTAGCTAAATCCTGCCCATACCCTATATCCTTTGTGATTCCATACAGCTAACTGTGGAAAGCAGAATGTGCAAAGTCTTTTTCTTCCTTGTTTTTAGTAATATAGGCAGATGACAAAGATTATATTTGATTCATTTATAAAATAAATAAGATTACATTTTCAAATGTGCTTGGAACCTCTGGATATTATACAATATATACAGCTGCAAGAAAAAGTATGTGAACCCTTTGGTTTGCACTGTGATGTTTACATGGTGTGTTCAATAAAAACATGGCAACATTTCATTCTTTGAGTGTTATTAGTTTAAGCAGACTGTGATTGTCTATTGTTGTGACTTAGATGATGATCAGATCACATTTTATGACCAATTTGTGCAGAAATCCATATCATTCCAAAGGGTTTGCATACTTTTTCTTGCAGCTGTATATTTATATATATATATATATATATATATATATATATATATATGCTTTAATAGTTTTTTTGACCAACTCCTTACTGAATGTATGGGCACTAATACAGTAAAGATCTAAGGACTGTGTAATCATAAATATAAGTATAATGCTGTATGCAAGAAATTTGATTAGCTAAGTGTGTAATCCCCAGGCATTGTATAGTAGCTTTGTAAAGTGTCTTTCTATAGGATGGATGCATTTAGAATTTTTTTTATATATATATATATATATATATATATAATAAATATAAAAAATGTAGACTTTAGGTAAATTGAAAAAATATTAACAAATATGGGTAGATACAATAGGAGGGGCAAAGTGGGACTTTAAAGGTGCAAATGATGGAGAAAAATCTGGATTCTCATAAAAATCAAATTTAATTGTACACAAAGGACTAAAGACTAGTGTTGAGCGAACACGGACTGTATTATTCGTGTTCGTACCGAATAATTGGATTTTTTGTACCCGAACACGGACACGGACACTTTACTGTATGTTCGGGTAAAAATCCGTGTTCGGTCGTTTTATTTCCGGGTTTTGCATGCTTTGGCGCTCTTTTCATGGCGGGCTTTCAACAGCCAATCAACAATCGTTTAACTGGTGTGCCTTAAGCCATCCCAGCCATGCCTGCAAATGTCTCAGTAGCTGTGATTGGCCGTCTGAAGCATGTGACCAAGTCTTTATAAGTTCGAGGCAGCCGCAGCGGCGTCATTATGCTGCTTAGATTCAGGGACAGAGCACACATCAACGTGCTGGCTGCTGATTAGGGAAAGATAGGCAGGAAAAAACCATTTGTGTCCGGATAGAATTGAGGGACAGGTCGGAGTGTTTAGGCAGGGCGAGTTGTAGGCATTTTAGGGATAGAGTCTGCTGAATTATATAGGGTCAGTGTCTTCTACAAACTACAATCGATATTGCTGTGTGGGGGGTGGGGTCTGCACTCAATCCTGATCTACGATCTCTTCTCAATCCTGTTAGGGACAGAGTCTGCTGAATTTTAGGGAAACTGTGTTCTACAAACTACAATCGATATTGCTGTGTGGTGTGGGATTGGAGATAGGCAGGTGTCAGTGATCCACATCCATTTTTCTGTGTGTGAGCTGCAGTGAACACAATCTTTTTGGGCTGCAGTGAACACAATCTTTTTGGGCTGCAGTGAACACAATCTTTTTGGGCTGCAGTGAACACAATCTTTTTGGGCTGCAGTGAACACAATCTTTTTGGGGTGCAGTGAACAAAATCTTTTTGGGGTGCAGTGAACACAATCCTTTTTGGTGTGCAGTGAACACAATCTTTGTGGGGTGCAGTGAACAAAATCCTTTGTGGGGTGCAGTGAACACAATCTTTTTGGGGTGCAGTGAACAAAATCCTTTTTGGGGTGCAGTGAACAACATCCTTTTTGGGGTGCAGTGAACACAATCTTTTTGGGGTGCAGTGAACAAAATCCTTTGTGGGGTGCAGTGAACACAATCTTTTTGGGGTGCAGTGAACACAATCTTTTTGGGGTGGAGTGAACAACATCCTTTTTGGGGTGCAGTGAACAAAATCCTTTTTGGGGTGCAGTGAACAAAATCATTTTTGGGGTGCAGTGAACACAATCTTTTTGGGGTGCAGTGAACACAATCTTTGTGGGGTGCAGTGAACACAATCTTTTTGGGGTGGAGTGAACAACATCCTTTTTGGGGTGCAGTGAACAACATCCTTTTTGGGGTGCAGTGAACACAATCTTTTTGGGGTGCAGTGAACACAATCTTTGTGGGGTACAGTGAACAGAATCTTTGTGGGGTGCAGTGAACACAATCTTTGGGGGGTACAGTGAACACAATCTTTGTGAGGTGCAGTGAACACAATCTTTGTGGGGTGCAGTGAACACAATCATTGTGGGGTGCAGTGAACTCAATCTTTGTGGGGTACAGTGAACACAATCTCATACTGAAGGTTTGAGGGTGCTGCCTGTTCCATACTCCCCCTACTCCTCATCTAGCCTTTTAGGGGTACAAACAATAGTAATTGGGGCCTAGTGTGGTTGTGTACGTGTGATATACATACACTTTTTTGGGATCATATTTTCTATTCCGCTATTTAATCAAAAACCTTTGGGGATCAGTTAAATTGGGGGATAGTCTGTGTTGGTACGTGTGAGAGAGATCCACCTTTCCAAGTTGTTGGGGTTCATCTCATACTTCTGAAGGTTTGAGGGTGCTGCCTGTTCCATACTCCCCCTACTCCTAGCCTTTTAGGGGTACAAACAATAGTAATTGGGGCCTAGTGTGGTTGTGTACGTGTGATATACATACACTTTTTTTGGATCATATTTTCTATTCCGCTATTTAATCAAAAACCTTTGGGGATCAGTTAAATTGGGGGATAGTCTGTGTTGGTACGTGTGAGAGAGATCCACCTTTCCAAGTTGTTGGGGTTCATCTCATACTTCTGAAGGTTTGAGGGTGCTGCCTGTTCCATACTCCCCCTACTCCTAGCCTTTTAGGGGTACAAACAATAGTAATTGGGGCCTAGTGTGGTTGTGTACGTGTGATATACATACACTTTTTTGGGATCATATTTTCTATTCCGCTATTTAATCAAAAACCTTTGGGGATCAGTTAAATTGGGGGATAGTCTGTGTTGGTACGTGTGAGAGAGATCCACCTTTCCAAGTTGTTGGGGTTCATCTCATACTTCTGAAGGTTTGAGGGTGCTGCCTGTTCCATACTCCCCCTACTCCTAGCCTTTTAGGGGTACAAACAATAGTAATTGGGGCCTAGTGTGGTTGTGTACGTGTGATATACATACACTTTTTTGGGATCATATTTTCTATTCCGCTATTTAATCAAAAACCTTTGGGGATCAGTTAAATTGGGGGATAGTCTGTGTTGGTACGTGTGAGAGAGATCCACCTTTCCAAGTTGTTGGGGTTCATCTCATACTTCTGAAGGTTTGAGGGTGCTGCCTGTTCCATACTCCCCCTACTCCTAGCCTTTTAGGGGTACAAACAATAGTAATTGGGGCCTAGTGTGGTTGTGTACGTGTGATATACATACACTTTTTTGGGATCATATTTTCTATTCCGCTATTTAATCAAAAACCTTTGGGGATCAGTTAAATTGGGGGATAGTCTGTGTTGGTACGTGTGAGAGAGATCCACCTTTCCAAGTTGTTGGGGTTCATCTTATACTTCTGAAGGTTTGAGGGTGCTGCCTGTTCCATACTCCCCCTACTCCTAGCCTTTTAGGGGTACAAACAATAGTAATTGGGGCCTAGTGTGGTTGTGTACGTGTGATATACATACACTTTTTTGGGATCATATTTTCTATTCCGCTATTTAATCAAAAACCTTTGGGGATCAGTTAAATTGGGGGATAGTCTGTGTTGGTACGTGTGAGAGAGATCCACCTTTCCAAGTTGTTGAGGTTCATCTCATACTTCTGAAGGTTTGAGGGTGCTGCCTGTTCCATACTCCCCCTACTCCTAGCCTTTTAGGGGTACAAACAATAGTAATTGGGGCCTAGTGTGGTTGTGTACGTGTGATATACATACACTTTTTTGGGATCATATTTTCTATTCCGCTATTTAATCAAAAACCTTTGGGGATCAGTTAAATTGGGGGATAGTCTGTGTTGGTACGTGTGAGAGAGATCCACCTTTCCAAGTTGTTGGGGTTCATCTCATACTTCTGAAGGTTTGAGGGTGCTGCCTGTTCCATACTCCCCCTACTCCTAGCCTTTTAGGGGTACAAACAATAGTAATTGGGGCCTAGTGTGGTTGTGTACGTGTGATATACATACACTTTTTTGGGATCATATTTTCTATTCCGCTATTTAATCAAAAACCTTTGGGGATCAGTTAAATTGGGGGATAGTCTGTGTTGGTACGTGTGAGAGAGATCCACCTTTCCAAGTTGTTGAGGTTCATCTCATACTTCTGAAGGTTTGAGGGTGCTGCCTGTTCCATACTCCCCCTACTCCTAGCCTTTTAGGGGTACAAACAATAGTAATTGGGGCCTAGTGTGGTTGTGTACGTGTGATATACATACACTTTTTTGGGATCATATTTTCTATTCCGCTATTTAATCAAAAACCTTTGGGGATCAGTTAAATTGGGGGATAGTCTGTGTTGGTACGTGTGAGAGAGATCCACCTTTCCAAGTTGTTGGGGTTCATCTCATACTTCTGAAGGTTTGAGGGTGCTGCCTGTTCCATACTCCCCCTACTCCTAGCCTTTTAGGGGTACAAACAATAGTAATTGGGGCCTAGTGTGGTTGTGTACGTGTGATATACATACACTTTTTTGGGATCATATTTTCTATTCCGCTATTTAATCAAAAACCTTTGGGGATCAGTTAAATTGGGGGATAGTCTGTGTTGGTACGTGTGAGAGAGATCCACCTTTCCAAGTTGTTGGGGTTCATCTCATACTTCTGAAGGTTTGAGGGTGCTGCCTGTTCCATACTCCCCCTACTCCTAGCCTTTTAGGGGTACAAACAATAGTAATTGGGGCCTAGTGTGGTTGTGTACGTGTGATATACATACACTTTTTTGGGATCATATTTTCTATTCCGCTATTTAATCAAAAACCTTTGGGGATCAGTTAAATTGGGGGATAGTCTGTGTTGGTACGTGTGAGAGAGATCCACCTTTCCAAGTTGTTGGGGTTCATCTCATACTTCTGAAGGTTTGAGGGTGCTGCCTGTTCCATACTCCCCCTACTCCTAGCCTTTTAGGGGTACAAACAATAGTAATTGGGGCCTAGTGTGGTTGTGTACGTGTGATATACATACACTTTTTTGGGATCATATTTTCTATTCCGCTATTTAATCAAAAACCTTTGGGGATCAGTTAAATTGGGGGATAGTCTGTGTTGGTACGTGTGAGAGAGATCCACCTTTCCAAGTTGTTGGGGTTCATCTCATACTTCTGAAGGTTTGAGGGTGCTGCCTGTTCCATACTCCCCCTACTCCTAGCCTTTTAGGGGTACAAACAATAGTAATTGGGGCCTAGTGTGGTTGTGTACGTGTGATATACATACACTTTTTTGGGATCATATTTTCTATTCCGCTATTTAATCAAAAACCTTTGGGGATCAGTTAAATTGGGGGATAGTCTGTGTTGGTACGTGTGAGAGAGATCCACCTTTCCAAGTTGTTGAGGTTCATCTCATACTTCTGAAGGTTTGAGGGTGCTGCCTGTTCCATACTCCCCCTACTCCTAGCCTTTTAGGGGTACAAACAATAGTAATTGGGGCCTAGTGTGGTTGTGTACGTGTGATATACATACACTTTTTTGGGATCATATTTTCTATTCCGCTATTTAATCAAAAACCTTTGGGGATCAGTTAAATTGGGGGATAGTCTGTGTTGGTACGTGTGAGAGAGATCCACCTTTCCAAGTTGTTGGGGTTCATCTCATACTTCTGAAGGTTTGAGGGTGCTGCCTGTTCCATACTCCCCCTACTCCTAGCCTTTTAGGGGTACAAACAATAGTAATTGGGGCCTAGTGTGGTTGTGTACGTGTGATATACATACACTTTTTTGGGATCATATTTTCTATTCCGCTATTTAATCAAAAACCTTTGGGGATCAGTTAAATTGGGGGATAGTCTGTGTTGGTACGTGTGAGAGAGATCCACCTTTCCAAGTTGTTGGGGTTCATCTCATACTTCTGAAGGTTTGAGGGTGCTGCCTGTTCCATACTCCCCCTACTCCTAGCCTTTTAGGGGTACAAACAATAGTAATTGGGGCCTAGTGTGGTTGTGTACGTGTGATATACATACACTTTTTTGGGATCATATTTTCTATTCCGCTATTTAATCAAAAACCTTTGGGGATCAGTTAAATTGGGGGATAGTCTGTGTTGGTACGTGTGAGAGAAATCTACCTTTCCAAGTTGTTGGGGTTCATCTCATACTTCTGAAGGTTTGAGGGTGCTGCCTGTTCCATACTCCCCCTACTCCTAGCCTTTTAGGGGTACAAACAATAGTAATTGGGGCCTAGTATGGTTGTGTACGTGTGATATACATACACTTTTTTGGGATCATATTTTCTATTCCGCTATTTAATCAAAAACCTTTGGGGATCAGTTAAATTGGGGGATAGTCTGTGTTGGTACGTGTGAGAGAGATCCACCTTTCCAAGTTGTTGAGGTTCATCTCATACTTCTGAAGGTTTGAGGGTGCTGCCTGTTCCATACTCCCCCTACTCCTAGCCTTTTAGGGGTACAAACAATAGTAATTGGGGCCTAGTGTGGTTGTGTACGTGTGATATACATACACTTTTTTGGGATCATATTTTCTATTCCGCTATTTAATCAAAAACCTTTGGGGATCAGTTAAATTGGGGGATAGTCTGTGTTGGTACGTGTGAGAGAGATCCACCTTTCCAAGTTGTTGGGGTTCATCTCATACTTCTGAAGGTTTGAGGGTGCTGCCTGTTCCATACTCCCCCTACTCCTAGCCTTTTAGGGGTACAAACAATAGTAATTGGGGCCTAGTGTGGTTGTGTACGTGTGATATACATACACTTTTTTGGGATCATATTTTCTATTCCGCTATTTAATCAAAAACCTTTGGGGATCAGTTAAATTGGGGGATAGTCTGTGTTGGTACGTGTGAGAGAGATCCACCTTTCCAAGTTGTTGAGGTTCATCTCATACTTCTGAAGGTTTGAGGGTGCTGCCTGTTCCATACTCCCCCTACTCCTAGCCTTTTAGGGGTACAAACAATAGTAATTGGGGCCTAGTGTGGTTGTGTACGTGTGATATACATACACTTTTTTGGGATCATATTTTCTATTCCGCTATTTAATCAAAAACCTTTGGGGATCAGTTAAATTGGGGGATAGTCTGTGTTGGTACGTGTGAGAGAGATCCACCTTTCCAAGTTGTTGGGGTTCATCTCATACTTCTGAAGGTTTGAGGGTGCTGCCTGTTCCATACTCCCCCTACTCCTAGCCTTTTAGGGGTACAAACAATAGTAATTGGGGCCTAGTGTGGTTGTGTACGTGTGATATACATACACTTTTTTGGGATCATATTTTCTATTCCGCTATTTAATCAAAAACCTTTGGGGATCAGTTAAATTGGGGGATAGTCTGTGTTGGTACGTGTGAGAGAGATCCACCTTTCCAAGTTGTTGGGGTTCATCTCATACTTCTGAAGGTTTGAGGGTGCTGCCTGTTCCATACCCCCCCTACTCCTCATCTAGCCTTTTAGGGGTACAAACAATAGTAATTGGGGCCTAGTGTGGTTGTGTACGTGCGAGATACATACACTTTTTTTGATCATATTTCCTATTCCGCTATTCAATAAAAACCTTTGAGGATCAATTGAATTGCGGGATAGTCTGTGTCGGTACGTGTGAGAGAGATCCACCTTTCCAAGTTGTTGGGGTTCATCTCATACTTCTGAAGGTTTGAGGGTGCTGCCTGTTCCATACCCCCCCTACTCCTCATCTAGCCTTTTAGGGGTACAAACAATAGTAATTGGGGCCTAGTGTGGTTGTGTACGTGCGAGATACATACACTTTTTTTGATCATATTTCCTATTCCGCTATTCAATAAAAACCTTTGAGGATCAATTGAATTGCGGGATAGTCTGTGTCGGTACGTGTGAGAGAGATCCACCTTTCCAAGTTGTTGGGGTTCATCTCATACTTCTGAAGGTTTGAGGGTGCTGCCTGTTCCATACCCCCCCTACTCCTCATCTAGCCTTTTAGGGGTACAAACAATAGTAATTGGGGCCTAGTGTGGTTGTGTACGTGCGAGATACATACACTTTTTTTGATCATATTTCCTATTCCGCTATTCAATAAAAACCTTTGAGGATCAATTGAATTGCGGGATAGTCTGTGTCGGTACGTGTGAGAGAGATCCACCTTTCCAAGTTGTTGGGGTTCATCTCATACTTCTGAAGGTTTGAGGGTGCTGCCTGTTCCATACCCCCCCTACTCCTCATCTAGCCTTTTAGGGGTACAAACAATAGTAATTGGGGCCTAGTGTGGTTGTGTACGTGCGAGATACATACACTTTTTTTGATCATATTTCCTATTCCGCTATTCAATAAAAACCTTTGAGGATCAATTGAATTGCGGGATAGTCTGTGTCGGTACGTGTGAGAGAGATCCACCTTTCCAAGTTGTTGGGGTTCATCTCATACTTCTGAAGGTTTGAGGGTGCTGCCTGTTCCATACCCCCCCTACTCCTCATCTAGCCTTTTAGGGGTACAAACAATAGTAATTGGGGCCTAGTGTGGTTGTGTACGTGCGAGATACATACACTTTTTTTGATCATATTTCCTATTCCGCTATTCAATAAAAACCTTTGAGGATCAATTGAATTGCGGGATAGTCTGTGTCGGTACGTGTGAGAGAGATCCACCTTTCCAAGTTGTTGGGGTTCATCTCATACTTCTGAAGGTTTGAGGGTGCTGCCTGTTCCATACCCCCCCTACTCCTCATCTAGCCTTTTAGGGGTACAAACAATAGTAATTGGGGCCTAGTGTGGTTGTGTACGTGCGAGATACATACACTTTTTTTGATCATATTTCCTATTCCGCTATTCAATAAAAACCTTTGAGGATCAATTGAATTGCGGGATAGTCTGTGTCGGTACGTGTGAGAGAGATCCACCTTTCCAAGTTGTTGGGGTTCATCTCATACTTCTGAAGGTTTGAGGGTGCTGCCTGTTCCATACCCCCCCTACTCCTCATCTAGCCTTTTAGGGGTACAAACAATAGTAATTGGGGCCTAGTGTGGTTGTGTACGTGCGAGATACATACACTTTTTTTGATCATATTTCCTATTCCGCTATTCAATAAAAACCTTTGAGGATCAATTGAATTGCGGGATAGTCTGTGTCGGTACGTGTGAGAGAGATCCACCTTTCCAAGTTGTTGGGGTTCATCTCATACTTCTGAAGGTTTGAGGGTGCTGCCTGTTCCATACCCCCCCTACTCCTCATCTAGCCTTTTAGGGGTACAAACAATAGTAATTGGGGCCTAGTGTGGTTGTGTACGTGCGAGATACATACACTTTTTTTGATCATATTTCCTATTCCGCTATTCAATAAAAACCTTTGAGGATCAATTGAATTGCGGGATAGTCTGTGTCGGTACGTGTGAGAGAGATCCACCTTTCCAAGTTGTTGGGGTTCATCTCATACTTCTGAAGGTTTGAGGGTGCTGCCTGTTCCATACCCCCCCTACTCCTCATCTAGCCTTTTAGGGGTACAAACAATAGTAATTGGGGCCTAGTGTGGTTGTGTACGTGCGAGATACATACACTTTTTTTGATCATATTTCCTATTCCGCTATTCAATAAAAACCTTTGAGGATCAATTGAATTGCGGGATAGTCTGTGTCGGTACGTGTGAGAGAGATCCACCTTTCCAAGTTGTTGGGGTTCATCTCATACTTCTGAAGGTTTGAGGGTGCTGCCTGTTCCATACCCCCCCTACTCCTCATCTAGCCTTTTAGGGGTACAAACAATAGTAATTGGGGCCTAGTGTGGTTGTGTACGTGCGAGATACATACACTTTTTTTGATCATATTTCCTATTCCGCTATTCAATAAAAACCTTTGAGGATCAATTGAATTGCGGGATAGTCTGTGTCGGTACGTGTGAGAGAGATCCACCTTTCCAAGTTGTTGGGGTTCATCTCATACTTCTGAAGGTTTGAGGGTGCTGCCTGTTCCATACTCCCCCTACTCCTCATCTAGCCTTTTAGGGGTACAAACAATAGTAATTGGGGCCTAGTGTGGTTGTGTACGTGTGATATACATACACTTTTTTTGGATCATATTTTCTATTCCGCTATTCAATAAAAACCTTTCTAGGGCAAGATCTTAAATTACAGAAATATGAGGAGACCGTCAAATAAGGGCCGTGGCCTGGGTCGTGGTGCTGCTGGTAGAGCTCCTGTTGCAAGGAGAGGACATGGTCGATCTGTGCCAGCTACACGCACAAGTGAAACACCTTCCTCAAGTGTGAGTAGGCGACAGAACCTGCATCAGTATTTGGTAGGGCATCAAACGCCCCTAGAAGTGATGAGGCCAGAACAAGTTGAGGCGATAGTAGATTGGTTTGCTGCTGACAGTGCCTCCAGTTCCTTCACATTGTCTCCCACCCAGTCTACTGCAGAAAGGTCAGAGTTGGCACCTGCAGCCAATGTCCAACCGTCTTTCACCTCACCCCCTTGCAAATCAGGCCAGCAGTCTGAGCCCCAAGCCATACAGCAGTCTCTTATTCTTTTTGAGGACTCTGTCAGCAGGGTTTCCCAGGGCCATCCACCTAGCCCTGCCCCAGAAGTGGAAGAGATTGAGTGCAGCGATGCCCAACCACTTATTTCTCAAGATGAGTACATGCAAGGATCATCGCAGCACGTCTCCGATGATGACGAAACGCAGGTGCCAACTGCTGCGGCGTTCAGCATTGTGGAGACCGACAAGGAGGGCAGGGGTGAAGACTGGGTGGAAGATGATGTGGAGGACGATGAGGTCCTCGACCCCACATGGAATGAACGTCATGCAGGTGAACTGAGTAGTTTGGAGGAAGAGGCGGTGGTCGCACAGAGCCACCAGCACAGCAGAAGAGGGAGCAGGGTGCAGAAGCGGAGCGGCCGTGCCCTAGACACTACGCCCGCTACTGCCCAACGCAGCAAGGGAACGAGCGCACCAAAGTCAGCTCAAAGGAGTTCTCTAGCGTGGAAGTTCTTTAGAAAATGTGCTGATGACAGGACACGAGTGGTTTGCACCCTGTGCAATCAGAGCTTGAAGCGAGGCATGAACCTTCTCAACCTGAGCACAACCTGCATGATCAGGCATCTAAGTGCAAAGCACGAGCTGCAGTGGAGTACACACCTTCAAAACCAAGAAACGTCTCTGGCTCATCCTGCTTCCTCTTCTGCTGCAGTCTCGGCCGCTCCAGCCACATCTGTAGTGATACCGGCACCTGCCACCCCGCAAACAGACGATCTGTCAGCAACACCACCACCTGGGTCACCAACAACCATCTCCACAATGTCCCGTGGAAGCGTTCAGCTTTCCATCTCCCAAACACTTGAGAGGAAGAGGAAGTACCCCCCTACCCACCCGCGATCCCTGGCCCTGAATGCCAGCATTTCAAAATTATTGGCCTTTGAAATGCTGTCATTCCGTCTGGTGGAGACGCACAGTTTTAAAAACCTTATGTCGGTGGCTGTCCCACAGTACGTCGTGCCCAGCCGCCACTACTTTTCCAGGCAAGCCATCCCTTCCCTGCACAACCAAGTGGGGGAAAAAATCAGGTGTGCACTGCGCAACGCCATCTGTGCCAAGGTCCACCTAACTACGGATACGTGGACCAGTAAGCACGGTCAGGGGCGTTATATCTCCCTAACGGCACACTGGGTAAATGCAGTGGCGGATGGGCCTGAGGCGGATAGCAATTTGGCGCATGTCCTTCCACCACCGAGGATTGCAGGGCGCTTCAGTTTGCCTCCTGTTCCTAACTCCTCCTACTCCGCTTCCTCATCCTCTACCGCCTCCTCATCCGGACAGCGTAACACCTTCACCACCAACTTCAGCACGGCCAGGGGTAAACGACAGCAGGCAGTTTTACAACTTGCCTGTTTGGGGGACAAACCACACACCGCGCAGGAGTTGTGGAGGAGCATGGAACAGCAGACAAATGAGTGGTTGCTGCCAGCGAGCCTCAAGCCCGGCCTGGTGGTGTGCGATAACGGGCGAAATCTCATAGCAGCTCTGGGCCTAGCCGGTTTGACGCACATCCCTTGCCTGGCGCATGTGCTGAATTTGGTGGTGCAGAGGTTCCTTAAAAACTACCCCGATATGTCAGAGCTGCTGCAGAAAGTGCGGGCCGTTTGTGCGCACTTTCGGCGTTCTCACCCTGCTGCTGCTCGCCTGGCAGCGCTGCAGCGTAACTTCGGCCTTCCCGCTCACCGCCTCATATGTGACGTGCCCACAAGGTGGAACTCCACCTTGCACATGCTGGAAAGACTGTGCGAGCAGCAGCAGGCCATAGTGGAGTTTCAGCTGCAGCACGCACGCGTGAGTTGCTCTGCGGAACAGCACCACTTCACCACCAATAACTGGGCCTCCATGCGAGACCTGTGTGCCTTGTTGCGCTGTTTTGAGTACTCCACCAACATGGCCAGTGGCAATGACGCCGTTCTCAGCTTAACTATCCCACTTCTATGCCTCCTTGAAAAAACAATTCGGGCGATGATGGAAGAGGATGTGGCACAGGATGAGGAGGAGGAGGAGGATGAAGAGGTAACATTTCCAAGGCTTTCAGGGCAGTCATTCGCAAGGGGCTCCGAGGGTGGGTTCCTGCACACGCAAACGCCAGGGACGCAATTGTCCAGCAGGGGCACAGTTCTGGAGGATGAGGAGGATGAGGAGGAGGAGGAGCTGGAGGAGGAGATGGAACCATGTTCACAGCAGGGTGGCACCCAGGCCAGCTCATGGCCATCACTGGTGCGTGGCTGGGGGGATACAGAGGACACGGACCATACACCTCCCACAGAGGACAGCCTTTCGTTGCCTCTGGGCAGCCTGGCACACATGAGCGATTACATGCTGCAGTGTCTCCACAACGACCGCCGAGTTGCCCACATTCTAACTTGTGCTGATTACTGGGTGGCCACGCTGCTGGATCCCCGTTACAAGGACAACGTACCGTCCTTAATTCACTCACTGGAGCGCGATCGCAAGATGCGCGAGTACAAGCGCACGCTGGTAGACGCCATGCTGCTGGCATTCCCATCTGACAGCGGGGCCACAGTGGAAGCACAAGGCAGAGGAGGAGGAGGAGGAGGTCGCCAACGCAACCAGGGCACCGCCAGCACCTCAGAAGGCAGGGTTAGCATGGCCGAAATGTGGAAAAGCTTTGTCAGCACGCCACAACAAACAGCAGCACCAGCAGCTCAGATGGAACGTCTTAGCAGGAGGCAGCATTTTACCAACATGGTGGAGCAGTATGTGTGCACACGCCTACATGTAGTGAATGACGGGTCTGCCCCCTTCAACTTCTGGGTCTCCAAATTGGGCACATGGCCTGAGCTTGCCCTTTACGCCTTGGAGGTGCTGGCGTGCCCTGCAGCCAGTGTATTATCTGAACGGGTATTTAGCACGGCTGGGGGCGTTATAACAGACAAGCGCAGCCGCCTGTCCAGAGACAATGTGGACAAGCTCACGTTCATTAAAATGAACCAGGCATGGATCCCACGGGACTTTTCCGTACCTTATGCAGAATAGCAATGGATACCGACCTTACCCACCCATTGTTCCATTTTTGCTCTTTCTCACTCTTTTGGGGTGTACCCTCATTTAAAATTTGTGAAAAGAAGCAGTGTTGGCTACCTCGTCCTCCTCCTCAGGGCCAGATTAATGTAGGGGCTATTGGAGCTGCAGCTCCAGGCCCCTACCTTTTATATAGGCCCCGGGTTGGCCATATTCACTGTTACCGCTCTTCTGTCACTTGTAAACACAGAAGTCTGGCTTCTATGCTCGCTTCCCCAGGCAGCACCCTCAGAACCTCCCCACACAGCGTGAAGGCCGGACAAGGAGGGACAGTTGGCGATGCATGGATGTGTTTATGGGCTTCAGAGACAGCATCCCATGTTGAATTAGGCATGCATGGCTGCACCCTTCCTCCTCTGGGTGCATGGCAAGGCACGGCCCTAAGGCCCTTCAAAATCCTCAGCACCAAGCCCATGATGCTGTTAATCCGGCCCTGGTCCTCCTCCACCGCCGCTTCCACCTACACCGCCCATAGGTGTGCGCAGCCTATTGCATTAAGGTGTGCACCCCAAAGTTGAAATACACATGCATGTGTTTGCCAGCAGGGAGAGTAATGTATCGGGGCCATGTACCTGTAGGCAAGGAGAAATAGAGCAGAGCAGGTCCCAGGGAGATCTTTCCCATCTCCTCACTGGCAATGCTATGTGCCCTAGGTGATTAGGGTGTGCCCAGGCACACCCAGCACACCCTGTGCGCACGCCTATGTCACCGCCACATCCACCACCACCTCAACCTCCCTCCTACTCCATATGGGCCTCGTCCTTCAGAGATGAAGAAGAACATTGTTTTATTTTTCTGTTTTTTTTTGTTGTTTTAAGTTATTTCCCTATCCACATTTGTTTGCAGAGCACTTGCCATGCTCTTAATTACGTTTTGCTGCCATTTGCAGCACTCTAGCCCTTTCCTTTGGTGTTTTAGAGCCATTTTAGTGCCTTAAAGTTCGGGTCCCCATTGACTTCAATGGGGTTCGGTGTCCGGGAAAAGTTCGGTAAAAGTCCGGGACACGGACCCGGACTTTTTTTTAAAGTTCGGCCGAACCCGTCGAACACGGACATCTAGGTGTCCGCTCAACCCTACTAAAGACATAACAGACAATACTTTAAAATGATAAAAACACAAGAAAGCACTCGATTATGTCAACTCTACATGTTTCGCCATCTTCATAATAGCTTCTTCAGGAGTTTGATAGACATTTCTCGAGAGTGAACATTCTAAATTTACAAAAGAAAAAAATGAGAATAACAAAACAAAAAAAACACAAAAAAGCAAAAAGAGGGCATATATCAATAGTCCTGTATTGAATGCCCAAAAACCTCTAATTTCAATAAACATGACATTGAAGCATGAATAAAATGTACCTTGAGAAAACCTGGAGCCTTAATTGCCAGGGATAGCAATGACGTGGATACAAGGACAGGGGTGGGTGGAAGGGAGGAAGGCAGAGAGACCTGACTCCTAACGTTGACCCATAGAGGAGATGTGAGCCAAGCCAAAAGTAACAAAAAGGAAGACTGCGGCTGAAAGATGGAAAGGCAATTTGCATAAATTTCACACCCACATCAGCAATGAAAGAGATATATTCAAATTCTAGATTGGCAATCAATTTACCCTTTACTTTCAGAATTTTGAAAAGAAGGTATACTTGAAGAGGCCTGTTTGAGGTCATATAGGAAACAAAGCCAAAATCCCTACCAGATCAAGGGAAGATGAGCCCTTTTAAAAGAAGGGAAACAAATCTTTTAAGTATATAATCCATAGGCAAAATACCTATGGTAACACATGATAAAAAAATGTGTATATATATATATATATATATAAGATATTTACCCTGGTGGTCCGGTGTTGCAACAAAGTATGGGCATAGATATAGCATAAGAAAATCCTATATAGGTTGCCTAATTCAAGGAGGCCCCCTCCGACATTCACTCCAACACGGAGCTACAAGAGGAGAAAAAAGGCACAAATTATCCTTGGAAGGTGGTGGAAAGCAATCAAAGTGAGAGCTGGAGGAGGAAGGAAATCGCCATTACCGCATGTATGTCCGTGAGACCGTCTTGTTCCCCGGTGGTCCAGTGGCGTACTGACCATTCGCGCCGGCATTTAAGCATCTCCTCCACCCGCTCGGCGTCTGACGTCACCGAGCGAGTGAGAGCGAGGCGCTCCACGCCGCCCAAACAGAACCCTGTAATGATGCGTGTCATCAAGACGCGACCACGTCACATGATCGGACCGGAAACCGGAAGCGGGAAGAAGAAACATCCGGTCCGGTCCCCATGTTACTGTCAAGAAGTGTCTTCAATCTAAAAAAGGCAGACAGAGATTAAATCCTGGGAGAAAAAATGCAATTATGACATGTACCATTAGGAGCTGTGGTCCTTCATAGATGAACAGATCAATATTATTATTATTATTATAATGGATCTAATGGGGACTAACCCACATACATAAATCCATACATGAACATCAATTATTTGAATAGAAAAACATGTTATGTCAAAGTACACATTTCAATGCCACATATCTATCAAGAAAAGGAAATGAGGGAATTTCTTTTAGGATGATTAAGGGTTCAAGTTCAAAGGGCGGCCATGGAAAACAGGGGGCGGTGTCTCTACTATTCAGGTCGGAACCTTGGCCTGAAAGAAAACGTAGGGCACCGCGGGTGCCCATATGGGGCAACAAACTGGGGCAGGAAAAATTATACTCGACCCCCCATCCCCCCCAGAATGGAAATGTCCCCACCCAATCCAAGCATCCCAGATCATGTCCATTTCCCAGCCGAGGTCAGGTATTATAATTCAGAACTAATGTTAGAGAGGATCTTCTGTTCGGTTTTAACAGATGATAAACATCTGTAAGATATAATTGACAATGAAAGGCAATACAAAATAAACACATGCATGTATACATAATACATTGAACAGAGCTGAATATATGACAACTATCATATATCCAATTATTCAGCCTTCAACCTAGTTAAATAAGGAGAAGCTGAAGAAATTCAGTTAGACATTTTCCTAGCCAAGGAAGGGTTTGAAACATATGGACTCGTTTATACCAGGATACTGAGTGGCTGATAAATTGAATATCCATTTGGTTTCATGTTGCAATAAATTTTTATCTACACTTCCTCCTCGTTCATTGAGTGAGATGTGTTCTAAAGCAAAAAAAGTCATCATTTTATCATTGAAGCCATGGTAAAGACCCATGTGGCGACTGATGGGACTTTCAAATTTTTTGTTTTTAACAAGTTTGACATGATCTCTAATACGATTAAAGAAAGGCCTTTTGGTTTTTCCAATATAAAAAGCTTTACAATTACAATACATTATGTATACAACACCAACAGTTTGGCAATTAGCATAAAAGTTGGGTCTGTATATTTTGCCATTAAGGAGAATGATTTCACTTGTGTTTGACAAATATTTGCAAAAGTTGCATCTTTTGCAGGGATAGGTGCCTGTCAAGGATTTTTTGAGTTTTCCGGAAGAGGTGTAATGGCTATGGACCAATTGATCCCTTAATGACCGAGATCTTTTGAATGTTATTTGGGGACGATCCCCAATATGTTTGGATACTTTTTCATCAGCTTCAAGAAGATACCAAAACTTTTTTAAGATGGAACGTACTTGGTCATGTTGACCCGAGTAGCGTGTGATCAACCGCACTCCTCCAAAGTCATTTTTCTTTTTTGTACCAAAAATCAGATCATTTCTATCCGATTTTTTGGCCCTATGATAGGATTTTTTTAAACAGGCCTTGCTGTAGCCTCTACACAGAAGCCGTCTTTGCAAGTTTTTGGCCTCTCTTTCAAAGTCCTCCAGTCTGGTACAGTTACGCCGTAATCTAAGATATTGACTAAACGGTATACTGGATACCAACAGTTGGGGGTGAGAGCTGTCTGCTTTCAGAATTGTATTGCCCGCAGTGGTATTGCGGAACAAAGTGGAGCCTAGGGTACCATCATCACTAACATATATCTTGATATCTAAAAAATCGAGATATTCCTGACTATACATGAAGGTAAATTTTAAATTGAAGTCATTAGATTTCAAAACCTCAAAAAACTCCAATAGCATAGTTAATGACCCTGTCCAAATCATAAAAATTTCATCAATAAATCTTCTCCAGAGGAGTACTGTATTTTCTGGCGTATAAGACTACTTTTGAACCTCAAAAAAATCCCCCAAAAATGGGGGGTCGTCTTAAACGCCGAGTATAATATCTCCAAGGTAACCTAAGTATAAGTATTACCGGTAGATGAAAATTAGGGGGGTCGTCTTATACGCCCAGTCGTCTTATACGCCGGAAAATACGGTACCTCTGAAAGAAGAATTTCAAGATCGTCCCTGGAAAAGAGATCCCGCTCCCACCCCCCCAGGTGCAGGTTGGCATAGGAAGGGGCACACTTAGTCCCCATAGCCACACCCTGCACCTGGAGGTAGTGGGAGCCATTGAATACAAAAACATTGTTTGTGAGAATAAATCTAAGGAGTGAAATAATGAAAGCGTTGTAGTCCATTGAGGATCCACCTCTCTCGGATAAGAAGCCCTCCACAACTCTGACCCCACAATGATGTGGGATGGAGTTGTAAAGGGCTTCCACATCAATCCCTACTAGCCAGGCACCTTCAGGGACCCGGATTCCATCAATGGCCTTTATAAGGTCACTGGTGTCCCGAATATATGAGGGTAAAGCTAGTACATGAGGACGTAAATAATCATCAACCAATTGGCTGGCTCGCTCAGTCAGACTCCCATTGCCGGAGACAATGGGCCTGCCAGGGGTTTTTTTTAGGTTTTTATGAACCTTAGGTAAGGCATACATAGTGGGGGTTTTTGGGTCTTTGACATCCAAGAACTCCCAAGTTTTTTTATTTATTAATACTATAGAATAGGCTTCAAAAATAAGTTGGCGATATCTGATGACTAATCTCGTTAGATAAGTTTCTGAAATTTTACGATACCAATCTTTGTTGTTCAAGATATCTAAGACCATAGCTTCATATCCTGTAGTATCCATCACAACAACGTTACCCCCCTTATCTGATGGCTTGATAGTCAAAGAGGGGTCATTCTGAAGTGATTCAATTGCCCTAATTTGGTTTTCATTCAGATTGGAGGAATTGAAATCTCTTCACTTTGTTTTTTGTATTTCTCTGATAACTTGTTGGGTGAAAGCCCAAATATTAGGATTTGACTGCAGCAAAGGAAAAAATTGTGATTTTGATTTATATGTCGAGGGGGGTGGAAAAATAGGCTCCATAGGGAGGCCTTCTTGGGAAATCGAGGATTGAGAAAGGTCCTCAGTGAAAGGCCACCCGGATGATTCTCCTTCCTCCCAGAGATCCATTAGATCATTAAGTGCCTGCATTTCAGCCATTGAGAGATCATGGCCCTGTACAGGTTTGGAATCAAGCTGACCAACCAGATCTGGAGAGTTATTGTCTTTGTCATATATTACTTTAAACATAAGTCTACGAGCAGATAGGTGGACATCTTTAATTAACTCGAAAGTATCAATTTTTTGAGTGGGGCAATACGTTAGACCAAGAGATAAAACATATATTTGGTCCTCATTTAATTCCTTACATGACAAATTTATAACCTTCAAGGCCTCAGAGTCTGAGTTCTGTGGCTCAGAAGATGATTGCTAACTATGTTGGCTCTTCGGAGTTTGGAATATTGGTGCAGTGCGAACATCACTGTTAATCACCGTGTTGTGACTCACCTTGGAAGAGTTAATGGTGATATTGGGATTTAAAGGTACTGGAAGGTTATCAGGACCTAAATCCCCAGAATTCAATGAGGATTGAGAAGGGGAGTGAGGATTAAGGGGAAGTGTTGGATGCCGTTCAGGAGGAAATAATGGAGTGCGTTTGGAGGACGTATTAAAGTGCCTTTTATCATCCTTTTTGCGTTTTTGTGATCCATTGATATTGGGGTGGTATTGTGTATTCACCTGTGAAGAAGAGGTAGAGGATAAAGAAGAAACATCTGAATCACTAACATCATTATTCTGTGTTTGTGGGTGAGAAGAGCCTGAATAGTAATTTCTAATTTGTTTATTTCCTCTCTCTCTGGTCCAGTGATAAGCTTCATCTTGTTGATATGCTTGCTTATCTCTGGCAAACTTTTTTCTTTTATCTTAATTAGGTTTCCTACGAAGGATTCCAATTGTTTTTGCATTTTTGTTTCTCTCTGGGGGAAGGAGGGATCAGTTAAAAGGGATGAATTGTCTAAGTATAACTGTTTGTCATTGTTCACATTTTCCAAATCCTTGGTATACTGTGAACAAAGTAGATTCATCATTTTTAGAGAACAGGAGTGTAAATTAGTCTCCCATTCATTTTTTAATTCCACATCGACTGTTTTTATTAAGGGAAATATTTGAATCCTTAATCCCCAAGGGATTATTTTTTCTTCTGTATATTTTAGAAAATACTTTTTGTTCCAGAAGATTTTTGATTTTTTTTCCAATAATTTGCGCAATCTTATAAAGAAATGATCAAGAGTAATTCCACCTACTGATGAGCTTTGGGCTTGATGGAATTTGTCCATCAGTCCATTGAAATCTGTTCCACAATAGATATCCATGGTTGCAAGACCCGTGTTATTGTGGAAAAGGTTTCTGAGTCACAAATACCACTTGAACGTAGCTAGGAAATGTCTATAAGTAAAAATACCTTATAGAAAAAACAATTCAATTAGAATGCTGAACAGAAAATCATATCAAATATACATATCAAAAATTGAATACAAATTTTTCTCCAGCATTACGGGGGTAGGCGGGAAATGTAATCCCTAAATTTAGAATTCTTTTATATATTGCCAGAGATGAGAACTATTAGGAGCACCACATCCCTAAATATAGGTAGATACAATAGGAGGGGCAAAGTGGGGCTTTAAAGGTGCAAATGATGGAGAAAAATCTGGATTCTCATAAAAATCACATTTTATTGTACACAAAGGACTAATGACATAACAGACAATACTTTAAAATGATAAAAACACAAGAAAGCACTCGATTATGTCAACTCTACATGTTTCGCCATCTTCATAATAGCTTCTTCAGGAGTTTGATAGACATTTCTCTAGAGTGAACATTCTAAATTTACAAAAGAAAAAAATGAGAATAACAAAACAAAAAAACACAAAAAAGCAAAAAGAGGGCATATATCAATAGTCCTGTATTGAATGCCCAAAAACCTCTAATTTCAATAAACATGACATTGAAGCATGAATAAAATGTACCTTGAGAAAACCTGGACCCTTAATTGCCGGGGATAGCAATGACGTGGATACAAGGACAGGGGTGGGTGGAAGGGAGGAAGGCAGAGAGACCTGACCCCTAACGTTGACCCATAGAGGAGATGCGAGCCAAGCCGAAAGTAACAAAAAGGAAGACTGCGGCTGAAAGACGGAAAGGCAATTTGCATAAATTTCACACCCACATCAGCAATGAAAGAGATATATTCAAATTCTAGATTGGCAATCAATTTACCCTTTACTTCCAGAATTTTGAAAATAAGTTACACTTGAAGAGGCCTGTTTGAGGTCATATAGGAAACAAAGCCAAAATCCCTACCAGATCAAGGGAAGATGAGCCCTTTTAAAAGAAGGGAAACAAATCTTTTAAGTATATAATCCATAGGCAAAATACCTATGGTAACACATGATAAAAAAATGTGTATATATATATATATAAGATATTTACCCTGGTGGTCCGGTGTTGCAACAAAGTATGGGCATAGATATAGCATTTTCTACTGTTTAGTAGGCCATTTTCCTTCTAAACAGCACTTCTAAACACAGCGGGAGTCAGGCCGGAGAAGGAGAGGCGGCTATCACCGCCACTCTCTTCCCCAATCACCGGGGAAAGTGTGAGAAGATCCGCCTGCCTATGTAAGCAAAGCAGGCGGATCTTCTCAGTGACAGACAGGAGGAGATCACAGGATTCACAATAGCTGAACCTGTGATTCTGTGTCACAGAACCCCCCCCCCCCCCCACACACACACGTCAGTAAGCATGAGGCATACATTTAACCCTTTGATCACCCATAGGGTTAACCCCTTCCCTGCCAGTGTCATTATTACAGAAACAGTGCATATTTTTAGCACTGATTACTGTAGTAATGTCACTGGTCCCCCCAAAAGTGTCTAAAATGTTAGGGGTCCGATCTGTCCACTGCAATGTCGCAGTCCTGCAAAAAATCGCAGATCGCCGCCATTACTAGTAAAAAAAAAAAACATTAAAAATTATATAAATCTTTCCCGTAGTTAGTAAACGCAATAACTTTTGCGCAAACCAATCAAATATACGGTTATTGGAATTTTTTTACCAAAAATATGTAGCAGAAAACAAATTGGCCTAAAATGTTAAAAAAATTTGATTTTTTAATTTTTTTGGGGGGAATGTTATATAGCAGAATATGAAAAATATTGTTTTTTTTTTTTTTTTTCAAAATTGTTGCTTTTTTTTGCTTATAGCACAAAAATAAAAAATCGCACAGGTGATCAAATGCCACCAAAAGAAAGCTCTATTTGTGGGAAAAAAAGAACGTCAATTTTATTTGGGTACAGCGTCGCACGGCCACGCAATTGCTCGTTAAATTAATGCAGTGTCGAATCACAAAATAGGGCCTGGTCAGGAAGGGAGTCAAATCTTCCGGTCTTAAAATGGTTAAAATGTATATACTTTCAAACTAATGTTTAAAAAATAAGCTTTAATATTTTATCATATGATTTAATTTACAAATAAACACTAATTACAGGGTGCATCCATGACAAAGGATTCAAAGAGTAATATGGGTTTTCAAAGAAACAGCACAGTAGAAGATGTTTACTTTCAAACTGTGTCTCTGATTAAAATGTATTGTTGTACAGTACCTGTCTAAACAGGCCACCAGTGAGAGGCCTGAGTCTAATTCATTTAGCTCTGCTTGATGTATGGAGTTCAATAAATAACAGGTCTTTTCTCCACAAAGCAGATAATAATTGTTTGGAAAACAGGTTATACCGAGACTGTAGCTCCATTTGCTGACTGAGATTGGGAACATGAAATATTCATATACAATTTTCAAATTTAGCTAAGATATTTTTTCTTAATTTGTTTGGTCCTGATCATAATAAATAGAGAGAATAAAAAAAACACATACACAAAACTGCTATGCATTCACTTTATTAAAAAGCAAATCTTATCAAAATATATTTGTGTATTTTGATTATTTTAACCCCTAGTACATAAAACAATACAAGTTTTGGCTGCGTGTATTCAGTTCTTATCACATATCTTTATGATGTAAAATCTCAGCCAATCACAGGGGAATTTAAAGGAGAATCTTGAGGCTACTGAGACCATAGCACGCCATTATTTCATGCACCCTGCCTGAGCAAGAACAACTTAGAGTAGTGATCTGTAAAAGACTGTATGCCCAAGGCAACTGGTCAATTTTCTCCAGTTTGTGAGTCAATTTCAGTTTGAAAGAGTTATCATGTAGTTAGATCCCTGCTGAGGACTCAGGACACAGATGAAATTGAACCAAAAGCAATTTCCCAGCTGGCAAAATATATGTGAATTCTCCTGCTTTTCTTCTTAGATCTTAAAATTCAATCTCAATGCATCGTCTTCATACTGTTTTTAAAGCAGAGGTTCAGTTTTCTTGTAATAAAAATGAAAACAGATGCACAGGAGGATGCAAATAATATGCCGTGGCATCTAGTCATCTATATCTATTTATCTTTCCTTATCATTGGCCAATATATAGAAAGGAACTTATACCTTCACTACTAGAAGGAAGCAAATTAATTCCTGTAGGTTTACATGATGAAACCTGTTAACTGTTTGAAATTGAACAAATGTAATGTTTGTCATAAGTTGTCTTTACCTGATCATAAATGTAATAGGAACCAAAGGGAATATAGAATCTTTGTTGGTCCTCCTGACTTATCAAGCAACAGCTGCAATAGACAGTAGTCTGTGCTCAGGAAAGGAGGGCAGGGTCATCCGAATATCCAAGGATGATAAAATTGGTGATCTTGGTAAAATATCAAAATTTACTATTAACTTTCAGTGCCGCATCCATGGGATGGCAAGCATCTATTGTATACCCTTAAATAATTTACACCAGACAGCTTTGTTGGATAATAATTTGGCCACGGCCTTTATTTATTGGTTTTTTCCAAAATTTTATTAACTCATTAAACCATGAATAAACCATTATTAACTTTAAACATTACCATAATTTCACACCACATGACACGACAACCCAGCTTAGCCGCTCGGGTTATTACTAACCACAGAATAAACCTCCACATAAACGTCCCCCTTTCTTCAAAGGTGACCCAACCACATAAATTTTTTAAGGCCGTGACGTTAACATCTTTTTTTTTTTTTTTTTTAAAAGGGGGGAGGGCGGGCGGGAAGCTCCGCTCTTGCTGCTCTCCTGAGGCGACTGACCACGCGCTCCGGCTCACACTCATATTTATAGCCTACCTCGGTTCCAGAAGCTTCTGTCACATGACCTTCCGCAGACAGCTATTTTGACCAATCCGCTTCTTCTTCCCCTGCACTACCTGCCTCTCTCCCCAGTCAGGGGGGGGAACTAGAAACTGCCTATTCCGCAGCCCTCCCATGAGGAAAAAGGAAGAAAATGGGTTTCTTGAAACCCCTTTCCCTTTTTCCATTCATGGGATGGCAAGCATCTATTGTATACCCTTAAATAATTTACACCAGACAGCTTTGTTGGATAATAATTTGGCCACGGCCTTTATTTATTGTTTTTTTCCAAAATTTTATTAACTCATTAAACCATGAATAAACCATTATTAACTTTAAACATTACCATAATTTCACACCACATAACACGACAACCCAGCTTAGCCGCTCGGGTTATTACTAACCACAGAATAAACCTCCACCAAGTCGGGAGGTGCTAACCTCCTGACTACCCCACCAGCCCGCGGCCAATTCTATTGCTGTCTGGAAGCCTAGATTCATTATATCCAGACCTATATCCAAAAGATGTACCCCATCCTTCCAATATAAGCCCGAGATACCACCCTCTAAATCTACGTGCCTATAGGACAAGCCATAACCCATATTCATGAACTTTTCTAATTTATGATTTACTCTTCTTCTCATTTTCTCAAAAACCTTCCCCGACTTATCCTTTAACCAAATGAGACGAGGGATGATCTCAGAAAAAATGATGACTGTACCTGGTGAATATGACTTCCACTTCTGTATGATAAAGCATATTTTAAAGATTAACCTGACTGTTTGCAATTTTCCGATGTCATTGCCGCCCAGGTGGATTAACAAAATATCCGGCAATGGCCAACCATAACTCAGCCTACCCAATTCAGTCATCAGATTATCCCAGATCAACCCACCCTTACCAAACCAATATAGTTCAAATAAACTTGGATCCAGATCCAGATTAGTGCCGTAAATTCTGCTTTCGGCTCTTTTGTGCGCCCATCGGACATAAGAGTGCCCGACGATCCAAACTATCAACTTCTTACCTGGAAGCAAAAGATACATTGTTAGACTTCACATATCTCAAATAGACATTTGACTTCCATCTACCCACTTTCTTTATTGCATCTTCTCCCATCCCCGATCTAGCTGCTGTTGTGGCCGCCCCAATTCTGAACGAGTGACATGAAATACCCAAATTGCGCATGCCCAAAACAGATAGTATTTTTGCCAAAATTCTCTGAAACTGAAACCCAGTAAGAGGAGACCGGTTCTCATGAATAAAAAGACGAGTCTCTCCCCTCGGCCTCAATTCCAAATAAGAACTCAACGCTTCTATAGGACATATGGACCGCAACGAACTCCTTCCTAATACAATCCATGTCCCCTTTCCGGACTGATCTGTCTTGGATTTGCGCAAAAATAATTTTAACTGGTCCTTTTCAATTATGGCATCTTCCAATAACAGCCCACCCTCATCCTTTTTTGCTCTCGGGACTAATTCCGAAATTCTTAAAGCTGCAAAAAAACAAACCGAAAATGCAGCCTTAAACAGCCTTGTTTCATAGGTCGAAAAACAAACCTTTCGCGTTGCCTTACAAATATCCACTAAATTAGTGACCGAGATTGGACCTCTATAATCCACTCTAGACTGTTTTTTCTTATAACCTTTAAGGACTTGCTGAACTGAAAAGAAAGATAACATAGACTCTAAACCTTTTAGTTTCAGAAAATAAGAGATCCCGTACAATATTTTGCTAATATGTGACCAGGACAATTCCTTCATTAATAATTTCTCCAGAAAACCCAATACCAACCTTTCTGAAATTGCCCCCCGGTCATTATTGGTCTCATTTAAGAAAGACAACCATAATGACCAGGAGCTACAATAGCTCTTCCATGTTGAATTTTCCAGGGAGTTACGAATGTTCTCTTGTACTAAACTATATCCCATAGATGCTTTGGACAGTCCATACCCACTTTGTTTGCTCCCGGTACCAGCTCGAAGAACTTGCCCATCTGTAATCGGGAGAGAGCATCAGCAATAACATTTAGTTTACCCGGAACATATTGAGCCTTTAACCAAATGTTATGAAGCAAGCATCTGGAGACTAAGGGCCTGATTCATAGTACGGCGAATTGGCGTTTCGGCGGGATTTTGCGAACCGGCGATTATTTAAGTCTGAAATTGGCATTCAAAGAACGGCAGGCGGAAAATAGCGCCTAGTGTGAGATTTATTAAGATGCAATATGGTCAGAGCGCGACTTAAAACCACGCCAGCTAAAAGCTCGACTAAAGTTTAGCCAAATTTTCCCCTGTACCCCCAAAAATCCCAAATCACTGTGGAAGGTGTGGAAGTCAATTTGGAGATGACTTGCGTTTAAAAAATCTCAAAAACTGACTTAGAAAGAGAGAT